>NC_063341.1:32302182-32321976 GCF_021869965.1 Rhincodon typus | reverse complement strand
GGTGGTGGGTGGGGATGGTTCAGGTCTTTGCTCCAGGAAGAAGCGGAGAGCCCTAAGACCCTCCTGATGGGGAATGGATGTATAAAGGGATTGCACATCCATGGTAAAGAAGAGGTGGCTGGAGCGGTAAACTGGAAGCTTTGAAACCGGCGTAAGGCGTCGGATGAATCATGGATGTATGTGGGTAGGGATTGGACCGGGGGGAGAAGACTGAGTCAAGGTAGGAAGAGGTGTGTTCTGTGGGGCATGAGCAGGCTGAAACAATGGGTCTACCTGGACAGTACTGTTTGTGGATTTTTGGCAGGAGGTAGAAACGAGCTGTGCGGGGTTGGGGGATTATTAGCTTGGAAGCGGATGGGGGAAGATCACGAGATGAAATGAGATCCGTAACCGTAGTGGATACAATGGCCTGATGTGCCATGGTGGGGTCATGGTCCAGGGGAAGGTAGGAGGAGGTATCTGAGAGCTGGCGCTCAGCCTCTGCATGGTAGAGGTCAGTATGCCGGACTACAACAGCACCACCCTTATCGGCAGGCTTGATGACAAAGTCAGGGTTAGATCTGAGTGCATGGAGTGCAGACAGTTTGGAGGGAGATAGGTTGGGTTTGTTGGGAGGGGCAGAGAAATTGAGGCGACTAATGTCCCGTCGACAGTTCTCAATGAAAAGATCGAGTGCAGGTATAAGGCCGGAGGGAGGGGTCCAGGTGGAGGGAGAGTGTTGGAGTTGGGCAAAGGGGTCTGTGGGACGGGGAGAGGACTCTTGTCCAAAGTAGTGAGCACGGAGGCGAAGATGGCGGAAGAACAGTTCGGCATCATGTTGTGCCCGAAATTCGTTAAGGTGGGGACGCAGAGGGATAAAGCTGAGGCCTTTGCTGAGTACAGAGCATTCAGCATCGGAGAGCAGAAGGTTAGGAGGGATGGTGAATACCCAACAGGAGGTGGGGGTACTGGGGGAGGGGATAGAGTCAGAGGGAAGGGGAGGAGAGGTAGGTTCCAGAGGGCCATGGGTATTTTTGAGTTGCTGTGTCTAAGAATCTGATTGCTATGTGGATAGACCCGCAATCATCACTTTACGTGACGGGGGATAGGAGCCTTCTGCTCACTGCATATGTTCTTTTCTCACTAGGAAGCAGAGTGGTGCCACTGGGCACCTCGTCATTTCAGGATCCACGCACAGACCCCTAGACGTTTTCTCTCAAGATACTGCATTTATGGCTGGGCCCTTCACCTCCACACTGCCTGGCACCTTCAGCCCTGTGCGAGTTCAGCTGGAGAGGGTTCAGCTGTCTATGGGCAGGACACACTCAGCATATCTCACTCATCTAGACACAAATGCCACCAAGCTCATCCTGCCAAAACTCTAAGGCCAATAGGGTGTACTTCAGGGCAGCTTCCTCCACCCAGCTGTGGACCTTGGGACTGAACTGAAATGTAGTGGGAGGGAAGGAAAGAAAAAAATCTTCTGAGGGCACACAGATTGCACATTTGTAAGTATACGGTCACATTTGTAAATATATGTTCGCTTTTCTTCATCAGCTATGCATGCAAATGTCTGTCTAACCAACACTGATGGTACAGAGCCCTGCCATCCTTGGTGCAATTATGTCAACATCTCCTGCACCATGTGCAGGTTATGGATAAATGGTAGGTGATTCTTACTTTGGTGATTAGGATCAAATGTTTAGGTGGCAAAACATTGTTAGTGTATCACAGCCATTAGTGAGATTGCTTCCTGATGCTGAATGATGTAGTCAGGAGTGTTTGGAACCTGGATTTGGACTACAGATAGTAGTTTAATGCCTAATAGGAAACTGCATATTTACAATGCAAGTTTAGGTAATACTACTGTCAATGCATGCCAATAAGCGTCTTCCTGCTCATTTGCGAGAATCTCATTTCGTGATCCAACACTTAGTTGGAAAATGTGTCTTTTTTAACTTGACATAGGTCCTCTCCAGTAAAATAGGTAGAGTATAAGGAGGAGGACCTCTGTCTAAAGAAGAGGATTCAGAAGTGAACGCGACGGAAGAAGAGCTCAATTTTATGTTGAGCTCAAAATTCATTGAGCTGGGATAATGAGGGGAATTGCCAAAGATTTTTCAGGATCACTGAGAAGATCAGAAGGTACAGTGAATACACAGCAAGAAGTAATATTAAAGAGGGCTGGGGGTCAAAGGGCATGGATGGGAAGAAGGATATGAAAGGTGTTAATACGCATAAGCTGTAGAAGCCTGTGATCCTTCAAACCTGCCATGATGGAAAAGATTTATTGTTAAAGTATTAGATAATGAAGTGCAACTGCGGAACAGTTCAACTCTTAAATAGAGTAAGTTTGTGCTACTGAAAGCAGAGACTAGAAATACAATATGTTGCGTGTTGATCTCAGGATGCTGCAAGAACAGCGATTCCAGGAATGCTGAATTTAAACCTGACCATCTGTAATGGTGAGGATATTCGAAACATACTGGGTGAAATTTCAACTGAAATCCACATTGAACATGCAGAAAACAAATATAACAGCTGAGGAAGAAGATGCAACTATGAAAGCAAATTTTGGTAGATATCTGATTTAATACAAGAAACGAATAGAAAATAAAAAAAGAGAATAAAGCAGAAGTTACAAACAGAAACCTTGACAAAGAGAAGAGCAGAATTTCTTCAAGATCGTGTTCCATGAGGAGAAATGGCAGTGAATTGAACACTAATACAGAAGAAATACATTGTGAATGCTGGAAATCTGAAATAAAAACAGAAAATGTTTGAATTACCGAAGAGGTTCAGCAGCAGCTATGGATAGAAACAGAATTAGCAGGTGGAATAAGTGTATTTCTTTTGTTTGAGCAAGTGGCTTTACTTGTGAGTGACATGAGGCACTTCAAGAGACAAATGCATTAATCAGGCAGGTTTATAATACAGATTGAAGTTATCTGTAGTCATAGTAACCTGTATATGAAATACAACTCTATGGAATACAAATCCTGATCACAAGTAATCTTGATCATGTCATTGGTCATTACAGATTAAAGATAAGGATCCGTGAAGAAAAAATAATCACAGGCGATCCTAAGAATCTCACCTATGGGCTGCAATTCACAAGTACAATCCAAGATCTTATAGGCTCCACAAGGGCACAGTGCTGATTTCCTTTCACTTTGAACTGTAATTATTTGCCAACATGTTATTATATGCAATGCTCCCTTTCTTGGGTGATGTAGGGGTTACGGAGACCAGTATCAGTAATAATACAACACTTACAATCTCCTGATATAACAAGGTGTGGAGCTGGACGAACACAGCTGGCCAGGCAGCATCAGAGGAGAAGGAAAGTTGACATTTCGGGTCTGGACCCTTCTTCAGAAATGAGGTAGAGGAAGGGGCTCTGAAATAAATAGAGAGAGGGGGAGGTGATGATAGAAGGTGGAGCAGATAGGTGGAGAGAAGACGGACAGGTCAAGGAGGCGGGGATGAAGCCAGTACAGGTGAGTGTAGGTAGAGAGTTGGGATGGGGGTTGGTCGGTGAGGAAGGAGGGGCGGGTAGGTGGGAGGGAAGACGGACAGGTCAAGGAGGCGGAGACTAGAGTGGGGGCTGGTCTTGGGATGAGGTCAGGGGTGGGGAGATTTTGAAGATTGTAAAGTCCACATTAAGACCATTGGGCTGCAGAGTTCCCAGGTGGAATATGAGGTGCTGTTCCTCCAGCCTTCAGGTGGCATCGTTGTGGCACTGGAGGAGGCCCAGGATGGACATGTCGTCCAAGGAGTGGGAGGGGGAGTTGAAGTGGTTCGTGACGGGGAGGTGCTCCACAAAGCGGTCTCCAAGCCTCTGCTTGGTTTCCCCGATGTGGAGGAGGCCAGATCGGGAACAGCAGATACAATATACCACATTAAACAGATGTTCACCTGCACATCTGCTAATGTGGAAGGTTTTCTTAGGGCCTGCAATGGAGGGGAGGGGGGAAGTGTAGGAGCAGGTGTAGCACCTCCTGCGGTTACAGGGAAAGGTGCCGGGGGTGGTGGGGCTAGTGGGGAGTGTGGAGCAGACGAGGGAGTCACGGAGAGAGCGATACAGGCAGATAAGGGTGGGGAGGGAAATATATTCTTGGTAGTGGGGTCAGATTGCAGGTGGCGGAAGTGGTGGAGAACGATGCGTTGAATCCGGAGGTTGATGGGGTGATACGTGAGGACAAGGGGAATTCTGTCTTTGTTGTTATTGCGGGGAGAGGGTGTGAGGGCTGAGGTGCTGGAAATGCAAGAGATGCGGTCGAGGGTGTTTTTGACCACTGTGGAGGGGAAATTGCAGTCCTTGAAAAACGAGGACATCTGGGATGCCCAGGAGTGGAACGCCTCATCTTGGGAGCAGATGCGGCGGAGGCGAAGGAATTGTAAATAGGGGATAGCATTCTTGCAGGAAGGTGGGAGAGAAATTTGCACTGAGTAAGCTGCGTAAGTGAGTTTTTGGCTGAAGGTGCGGTCTCTACTTATATATTATGTGAGGCCCTTCAAAGGACAACTACATCCGTCAAGCACTTGCACCAATCAGGCATTCATACAGCACAGATTGAAAATGTAGGATTATAATTATAGAACTCTGCATATGAACTACCTGCAATGTCCAACTATGGTGAAGACAAATCCTGGCCACAAGCAATCTTGACCATGTCACTGGTCAATAAAAATTGATTATAGTCATCTGTGAAGTTGAAGTAATCAGAACTGACCTCTAGCACAATTCACAAAGACAATCCAATGTCTCAGAGGGTGCACCCGGGACTGGAGCTGATTTCCTCTCATTTTGAATTAAGTATCTGATAACCTACATTCCCTCTAAGTTGCATGGATGTCAAGTGTCATGCTGACGCCATTCTGAGCATTGACTTCTGGTTTTGGAAGTCATTGCCACACATGAACCTTAAGGACTATGCACCAGAAAAAATAGAGGGAATGTTGTGGAGAACAAGGTTTTATATGAAAAGCTGCCTTTCATGGGTGAAGTGGGTATGAGGAGAACAAGGATTCAGTAACTCTACCAAACCAACAATCTCCTACAATATTTGCATGACATGGCTCATGCTGCATACTTCAGAATAAAGTCTGCAATGTCAAAGGACAATGTAGAGGTATTCCATGGCCATCTTTGTTTGAGTCCTCCATGTCCCACTGTCTCACAGACTATGCTGGACTATCTTTTTACATAGTATGAATGTTCACTGATCACATGGCAAAGAATCTGCTCTGTTTTTAATATTCTCCAGCTACATTCATTGGAATGATTATCAATAGATGCAGCCATAACAGATGTTATCATCACTCTGGCCGTAGAAAATGAAGGTGCAGAGAAATTGAGGAGAGAGATGGGCCAAAAAGCCCAGAACCAATAGCAACCTCCAGCAGCAGCTGAATTACCTCCACATGGACAAGTCACAACTATAGGTCCCCTCAGCATGCCAAGGCATTACAGGAGGCCCAATGTCCTTTGTCCTCTATGCCACATCCTCTAGATGTGTGAGGCGCATTGTGGCTGTGGTCTGAGGATGTCTGGAACACTGTCACAAAACAATAACATCTGCTGGAGAAGGAACTGTGACCTGAAGGGGTGTGTGACCGTCAAAGATGACAGCTGTGCTTTTTGTTGCATTTGGCCTCTTCCAAGGATCCACGGGGAATCTGTGCGTGAACTCTCAATTGTCAGCCCACAAATGCATCAAGACTGTAAATGATGCATTTTGTACCACATCACAGCACTTCATCTCCCTTCCTTGTGACAAGTCAGTGCTGTGCCAAGGCAATAGGCTTTGCCAATATAGCTGGCTTCCCCAGTACAGACATCTATAGACTATGCACATATCAGGTTGTGAACACGATAAAATAATGTGACTGACTCCATTGATAGAAAAGAGAGTTCCATTTGGTCAATGTACAGATTATCTGTGATCATCAGTATCTCATCTTAGGTCTGTGCTAGGCACACTGGGTGTTGTCATTATGCCAAATCCCTTAACTGCCAGGTTCCTGCTTAATTTTGAAGGATCAGGAGCCTTGTAAGGCTGGCTGCTGAGAGATGATGGATGTCCCCTGCAAACATGGTTACTTGTTTGTATTGTAATTCCCTTACTGAGGCCAAGCACAGATACAATGCAGACAATTCTTCCACTGGGGCCATTGTGGAGTAAATTATAGTCCTTCTGAATATGAGGCTCTGATGCTTGGATCAAACTGGGAGTCACTGCAGTACACTGTACTACGTTACCTTTCCATGCGGTGTTCTGCACAACTAGAACGGGAAAAGAGAGGATGTGCTGGATGCAGAAGAGCTGGGAAAGCAGCAGCAGTCTTCTGAGGAGGAAGGTGAGGACACTGAGTAAAAGGAATATCGCCTTCACCATTATAGAGTGGTGGTGCAGAATCAGGAAACAACCAAGACAGGATTTCATTGACTTTCACTTCCAATAATTGTGAGCTGGGTGAAGTCATCATTCATTGACCTCAAATTTATTGTTGGTCATAAGGAAAGCAATTTCTATTTATTCCCAGAAGCAAATGTAGCTTTTTATTTTGCTGGTTCTTAAGATTTTGCTTCTCCTATTTATCTAATAAAATGTTTAAATTGTCTTGAAGGCTTTCTAGCTTGTGAGGTTCACATTGCGCAACGACAATGTTATCACTTTGTATGGGTAAAGAGTAATAGTCCTTCAGAAAGAGTTCTAAGATGGTATAGTGTTCAGGACAGTGGCCTCTGTGGCTTCATTTTTGCAGTGGCAGTTTTTACAAAGACAGTCAATCAGGCAAGTCATGACATTAGATGATACATTTATGAATGTGATACTTTATTTGCGATGAAATATCACTTTGTGCCACTATGCATCCTCAGAAGCTTTTCTTTTCATTGTCCTCTCATTATGTGTACTCCGAAGAGCAGTTCCTGCCTCTCAGCATTTGATCTGGTGCATGGCTGGGCTCTAAATATAGGACTGGTGTTGCAAATCCTAGACGCTCCTGGCATTGGTGAGCACCTTTGTTGCTGCTAAGCATGCAATAGTGAGTGTGGCACCATACAGGCATTGAGCACACAACAGATAATTGCACAAACTCTCTGGAGTTAGAATGATAGAATCACACAGTAGAGAAGAAATCCTATCAAGTCTGCACTGACAAAAACTACTCTAAATCTACACTATATTCTAGCACATGTCCCATACCCTTGAATGTTATGACATTTCAGATGCTCATCCAAGTAGTTTTAAAAGGTTATGAGGTTTCCCTCCTCAACTACCTTCCCAGGCAGTGCATTCCAGATTCCCTCCATGAAATTCCTGAAATTCACTCTTAGCTGATTTGTTTTGGGATAACAATTTCAGCTCATTGTTTCATAGAGACTAATATAGGGACAAAGAAATTATTTTCTATGCCTCTTGAGAGCCAAGGATTCTGTAATGCTTTATAACCAGCTCTCTCAGCATATCCTCCCATTACCAATATTAATGGACACACTCAGTCAGTTCCCTCTACCTCTACCCTCTTCTATTTTCTCTTAACTCTTTTCTACCAAAATTAATAATCTGGAGAAACTTGCAGGTTTTTGCAATTTTTTCCTCCCAAAATTCTCTTTATTCCCTTCTGCATCACCCAATTTCTCATTGTCTTACACCATGGTGGGTGCCATTGTTTTGGTTTTTCATTTATGCATTTAGGGAATGTGGGAGTCGTTGGCTGGGCCAACATTTATTGCCCTTCCCTAGTTGATCTTGAAAGTAGTGGTGAGCTGCCTTCTTGGACCACTGCAGTCTAATTAGTGTAGATACACACACAAGATTTTGACCTAGCACCGCTGAAGGAACAACGATATATTTTGAAGTCTGTATGGAGAGTGGCTTACAGGGAAATTTTCAGGTGATTCAGAGGGTCTTGTGGCATAGTAGTACTGTCCCTATGTCTGGGCAACAAGGTCTGGTTTCAAGCTCCATCAATCCCAGAGATGTGGCGCAACATGTCTGAACAGATTGGTTAAAAATAATTTACACCAAAAGCTTTCACCTGAGGAATGTAGATAGTAAGCAATATCTGAAGTGTAAAGTTCCTACTTCAGAGCCAGGAGGCATTGCTTCAAGTCCCACCTGCTCCAGAGGTATTTAATTACATCTCTGACCAGATTGGTAAGGAAGTATTTAAATGATAGTTGCTCCAGCTTGTGGCAGCTTGCTCTATTCAGTTACATTGGGAAATCACCTTGTGGTGTACAGGACATTGGTGAGACCCCTTTTGGTGTACTACATACAGTTCGGGTTGCCCTGCTTTGGGAAGGATATTATTAAAATTAGAGAGGGTTCTGAAAAAAGATTTACAAGGACGTTGCCAGGACTGAAGGGTTTGAGTTATAAGGAGAGGCTAGATAGGCTGGGACTTTGTTTTCCACTGAAGTGTAGGCAGTCCAGGGGTGACCTTATAGGAGGTTCATAAAATCATGAGGGGCATTGATAAGGTGAATAGCAAAGGACGTTTCCCTAGGGTAGGGGAGTTCAAAACCTAGGGGACATATTTTTAAGGTGAGAGGAGAAAGATTTAAAAGGGACCTGATGGGCAAATGTTCACACAGAGAGTGGGTTGTACGTGGAATGAACTGCCAGAGAAAGTGGTGGATGCAGGCACAGTTACAACATTTAAAAGGCTTTTGGACAATAAATGGATAGGAAAGATTTAGAGGGATATGGGCCAAATGCAGGCAAATGGGACTAGTTTAGTTTGGGAAACTCGATCAGCATGAATGGGCTGGACTGACGGGTCTCTTTTCTATGACTATGACTGTACTGCATGGAAAAAAACCTAATGTATTCTGTCTTGATTAGAAAGGTTCATCAAATAAGATGATGCCATTACTTAGTAATAGTGTAAAATAAATCAAAGTTACCATTTTAAATGCTTGTGTTTCAGTTTGGTGAGCCAGTAATTGAGGTTAATTACCAGAGGAACTCCTGGTTTAACACTTCATTGAGTCTTAATGCAATTAGGGCTTCAAATGCAATTGATGTGCAATTACAGTTTGGTTTTGTGGCTGAACTTGTCCTGGCCTCAAAATTTCAAAAGAATCACTTAAGCACTAGTGATAGATTCATAAACGAATCAAGTACAATGAGGACATTTGCTGCTCAGTGACCAAATTACCACCTGTGAATGCAAATATTATTTGGGTTTTGTGGTTAGAATCTTTGACCACAAAAAACATTTCCGTAGAACAGTGCTTCAAGTGCCAGTAACAAGGAAAGTTTCCATTTTAAAAGAAAACCCATATGTAAAATGCAAAAGAACAGCTATAGAAGTTAATTCTTCTCCAGGTGAAGTACGTGCATATTGGTCACTAAAGGAAAATATGATTGAATTTCAGGGTTCGAGTAGACAGTTCAGAAAAACTGAAAACCAATTCATTCATGGGTGTAACTCAGTAAAAAAGTGAATCTCAATTCTAGCTAAGAATAAATAAATGTGAGGAAATGAAACACATTTCCTCTAGTCCTTTTGCTTTTCGCTTGCATGTGTTTAATCATTAGTTTTGACTTTTAGATCTTGGCTGAACTAGTAAAGAAGCCTTCAACAAATTTGAGAGAAGAAAACACATCTTGGAAATCCCCCTATCTTCTTGCAGCACTATCCTCTGCTACTGAAAAAGCCATATATGTCATGTAAGGTCAAGAATAGGCTGAACTTGTCTGGTCAAGAAGCCTGATGCGATTCATCATTTGGATTCAGCAGAGGGGTATTTAAAATAATTTAAATAATAATAACTTAGTTATATTCTGCTAACTGTGTTGACAGGAAGTGAATAAGTTTTTTACATGAAGTCAGTGTTGAAGTTCCGCTGGCTGAATCATGCTGTTTGAACTACAAATGGTAAATGAATTGTGCCTATCTGGAGCACTGAATCAATTCATTATCATCCATCGTTTCATTCCTTGACATAAAGCTTGGGGAGATGGGAATGATCTCCTTGAAATTGAGTGAAAAGCATTTAAAAAGTCAGTTCTAAGATTTCCACAGTAGTAGAGGAAACAGTAAATAAGAAGGATTATGCCTGTCTCAGTGAATTGACTGTTAGCTAGCTTTACAGGATGGTTCATAGTTTCTTCTGTGCTAATTCAGAAGAATGTCCAACATACAGCAACCCAACAGAGGCAGAGAAGAAGGAGGCAAGAGAAGTGTAAGGGAGGTAATTGGGGGATTCCTATTTGATGAGTATTAACTACATTTCATTCCCCCTACCTCCCACCTCAAACAATGTCATTGATATGTAAACTGCAGGGTTTCCCATGCCCAGAGGATCTTGATAATCCTGCCTAGGAAATAGGATGGGGACTGGCAAACATGGTTGCAGTCTCAAATCCCAACAAAGATTGCAAAAAATATTTAGAGTAGCTTCCTTGGCAAATAGCCCTTGAAAGCTCAGTAAGGGTGCTTTTGAGTGACATTGGTGAGGTAAATCCAGGCAGCTACCATCTCTGTCTAACCTAACTCTGATGAAGGGTCTAGGCCCGAAACATCAGCCTTTCTGCTCCTATGATGCTGCTTGGCCTGCTGTGTTCATCCAGCCCTGCACCTTGTTGTCTCGGATTCTCCAGCATCTGCAGTTCCTACTATCTCTATACTAGGCAGACAAAGCATGGTTGATATAGAATAGGTTGCTGGCTAGTCACTATCTACTGGACTACCAGCATCATATCTTCTATCATTATGAACAGTTAGGTACTCAACCTGTAGCCCCTGAGGATTGCTAAACGAAAAAAATTCAGATCGGGGATTTTAAAATTCTCACTCACCTTTGAATATGGAGGGCGTAATACGTTTCCAGAAATGTCTGTTTCCCTGCTATCCACGTACACATCATTTTACTATGTCTCCATATGCAGGTCAGATCTTTTGGCTGATCTGGTGGATCTAACAATGACAATCACAGCAAAATTGAAATCTATACATGATTTGAGATAACAATATTAATTATTTATCTTATCCTTCCGTGGCTTTTTTTTATTGGATTCTAAGGTTTAAGTTATTACATTAAGTTGTGAGAAGACATTAATTTATTTCATAATTAGCCATATAATTACCTACATAAGTGAGACACTATAAAGATGGTAAATGATGTTTTGCAGGATGTACGACTTTAATTTACATTTAGACTGGAAATATAAGACGGGTAAGGATAGATGATGAGTTTGTGGAATGTTTTCAGGTTTTCTTAGAACAAAACTTTCTGGAGGCAACCAGAGATATGGCTATATTAGAACTGGTATTTTACAACAAGTATGGATTAATAAATTATGTAACTGTGAAGGCACTCTTGGGTAGTAATGACCATGGCATGATCAATTTTTACATTTAGTTTGAGGGAGAAGAGTGGCAACAAAATAATTATTTTAAACTTAAGTACGGGCAATTATGAAAAGCATAGAACTAACTGGCATATTAGGTAGTTAAGGGATGTCAATCGTAATGCAGTGGCAGACATTTGACAGGATATTTCAGAATGTACAGAATAAACACATTCCAAAGAAAAAAAAATCCAAAAGGAAAGACCTAACATGGGAGTTCACTAAAAAGTTAAAAATGGTATTAAATTTAAAATGGAAAGGCAAATAATTGCACAACAATGATGATGGTTCAGAAAATTGGACAGAATATTTCTTAAAAAAGCAAATGATGAGGAAATAAATTAGGTAAGAAGATTTAGAGTAAAAGAGAAAGATAGGTATTGCCATGCATTAAATGGGAAGAAAGTGCCAGTCATACACCTCTAATCCACAAGCTATCACAAAATGTACGAATGTATAAAATCCCAGGATGAAGACAAAATGACAAAATAGCCTGACTGATTGATTGCTGATCACATGTATTTAGGTTCGTTTCTCGCATAAATGTTTTCCTTAATCTTTCTTTGATCTTGTATCAACCCCCTCCAACACATGCACACGCACACGCACACACACACACACACACAGAGTAATACATGCTCTGGACATTTCTTCTCTTCTGCTATTGACGCTGACAACTTTTTAACACTGTAGCCAAGACAATCCAAGGGCTATTGTTAGGCTGGATCCTTAACTTGAGTCTTAGTGCCAAACAGTCTTGAATTCTCCTTTTTACTACTTCAAAAAGGAATATTGTATTGCACAGCTTGACAATATATGCAGCACTTGATTTTTAAGTTGCAAAATGTTCCTGATATTCAGTTAAAACAGTTCAACTTCAAGGATGTCAACTACATTTTTAAATGAGTTTCAGTACCAGGTGAATGTAAAACATGGTTGAAACAAATCAAAACATTACATTTTCTCACCTTCATTTCATTCATAACACAAGATTTGAACTTTTTTTTTCTATTTACTTCCAAATTTCTTAAACTATTTTAGTGCAATCACATTCTTGATAATACATCAGTTATTAGATTATCTATTTCTGTAATGTGAATAATTTTGGCATTGAATGGTTGAATCAATAAGCTCTTTTGGATCCATCTTGCATTAGAGTCTTAAATTTCTCCAGAAAAGCTAGCAGATTACAGTCATTATATATTAGTGTTTCATTGCAACCGTGATAGTCACAGAATTCAAAATGTTGAATGGCCAGCACTAATTCCAAAGTCTCCTTTTAGAGGAGGTTTTCTAATATTGGTTTAATTTCTTAGAAAAGTATCCACTATCTTCTCTATTCTAAATTCATCATCTTGCAAAAGGTCTACGCCTACTACCATGTCACTATCATCAAGTGATGTGTTAAAATGTTTCACAAAGTTTCCAAGGCGAAATATCAGGTGTTGTTCCTCCAACCCGACCTTCCGGTTGCCATCCATTTTAATTCCCCCTCCCACTCCCCTGACGGCATGTCCATCCTTGGTCTCCTCCACTATCAGTGTGAGGCCAAATGTAAACTGGAGGAACAACACCTGATATTTCGCTTTGGAAATTTACAGCCCAATGGTGTTAATATTGACTTCACCAGCTTCAAAATTCCTCCACCCCCCAACCTTAACCCATGTTCAGCCCTCCCCCTCCTGACCTGGCCTAACCTGTCCATCTTTCTACTCACCTATCCGCTCCACCCCTCCCACGGATCAATCACAATAACCCCTACCTGCATCCAACTATCACCATTTCTCCTACCCTTTCCCCAGCCCTAGTCCCCCATTTATTTTTGGGCTCCCCTCCTCCTTCCCAGTGCTGAAGAAGGGTTTCGGCCTCAAATGTGGACTTACCTGCTCCTCTGATGCTGTCTGAACTGCTGTGTTTTTCCAGCCTCACATCTATAGACTCTGGCTTCCAGCATCTGCAATCTTGATTGCCCCGTACATCCAGATCATGTCTTATTAATATAGTACATCTTTCTGTATATCTACAGACTTCCTTCATTTTTTAAAAGTAATCTTACTAGAATTTGCCCTTGTCCTTTCTGTAAATTTGAAAATACATTGACTAATTATCCCAGTATTTCAGTACTGGCTACTCAAATTGTAGGTGGTTTACTTTGTGAACTGCTTACTTCTCCTTCTGTCTGATTATTACTGTTGCTGTCATTTTCTTGCCACTCTTGTTTTTATCTTTCTCCCTATGATAATGTTAGTTTAACAAGTTCACATGAAAAATCAATTCTTCTTCCTGCAATCAGGAGTAACTACCAGAGAAATCATTTTACTAAACCTCCTGGCTACCTTGTATGGTGCACTGAGTCTCATTGTCAGAATTTCAGTTTGTAAAGGTAATAACAATAAAACTTTGTCTCCTGTTTGAAATGTTCTAGTTGTAGTATGTTTATCTGCCCATTCTTTCATCTTTCCAGATGAAGTATTTAAATGCTCCCGTGTTACTTTCCATGGAGCCGAGAATCGCTCAAGAAATATGGCCACATAATCCAACATTGAGGTTTTGCCCTTTTCATTTAAGAACTTCTGCTTAACCAACTTTAATGGACCTCTTATCTCATGACTATACATCAATTCAAATAGACTATAATAAATTCATTTAGGGAATCTCTGGTAGTGAAGAATAAGAAATCTAATTGTTTTCTCAATCCTCACTAACTTGAAAGAGTGTTTTGAAGAAGTGATGAAGAAGATTGATGATGGCAGAGTGGTGGATGTTGTCTGTATGGACTTCAGCAAGATGTTCGACAAAGTTTCGCATGGCAGACTAGTTAGCAAGGTTATATCACATGGAATACAGGGACAGCTAGCCATTTGGATACAAAATTGGCTTGAAGGTAGGAACAGAAAATGGCGTTGGAGGATTTTTTTTGGTTAGAGGCCTGTGACAAGAGGTATGCTGCAAGGATCAGTGCTGGGTCCACTGCTTTTTGTCATTTATATAAATGATTTGGATGTGAATATTGGAGGTATGGTGAGAAGTTGCAGATGACACAAAAAATTGGTGGTGCAGTGGACAGTGAAGAAGGTTATCTCAGAGTACAATGGGACCTTGGCCAGATGGGCCAATGGCCCAGGAGTGGCAGATGGCATTTAATTCAGATATTTGTGACGTGAGGTGATGCATCTTGGTAAGGCAAAGCAGGGCAGGACTGATACATTTAATGGTAAAGTCCTGGGGAGTGTTGCCGAACAATGAGACCTTGGCTGCAGGTGCATAGTTCCTTGAAAGTGGAGTTGCAGGTAGACAGGTTAGTGAAGGCAGCATTTGGAAAGCTTGCCTTTATTGGTCACTGCATTGAGTACAGGAGTTGGGATGTCATGTTACAGCTGTACAGGAAATTGATTAGGCCACTTTTGGAATACTGCTTGCAATTCTGGTCTTCCTGCTATTGGAAAGACGTTGTGAAACTTGAAAGGATTCAGAAAAGATTTACAAGGATGTTGCCAGGGCTGGACAGTTTGAGCGATAGGGAGGGGCTGAATAGGCTGCGGCTATTTTCCCCTGGAACACTGGAGGCTGAGGGGGGACCCTATACAGGTTTATAAAATCATGAAAGGCATGGATAGGGTGAATAGCCAAGGTCTTTTCCCCAGGGTGGGGGAGTCCAAAACTAAAGGGCATAGGTTTAAGGTGAGAGAGGAAAGATTCAAAAGGGACCAAAGGGGCAACTTTTTCATGCAGAGGGTGGTGTGTGTATGGAATGAGCTGCCACAGGAGGTGATGGAGGCTGGTACAATTACAACATTTAAAAGGCATCTGTATGGGTACATGAATAAGAAGGGTTTGGAGGGACATGGGCCAAATGCTAGAAAATGGGACTAAATTAATTTAAGATATCTGGTCGGCATGGACGAGTTGGACTGGAGGGTCTGTTTCTTTTCTGTATATCTCTATGACTCTGTAACGCTGTGGTATTTGTGACAATATGCCTTAACTATTGTTTTGAGATCTGATGGTATCTCTCCGAAGTTCTCTGTATTTGTCGATAATAGGCAGTAGACGTCAACTGTTTTATACCCAGATTTCTGATTATGACCTGAAAACTTTTAAGGCAAAGTTAGAACCTTGGTCTAACAGTCTTTTAATCATTATGGACTGCCAATTGAAATACAGAGTTAATTTTCCACTGCTATCTTAGCTGTAATTGTCCTTAAAGGACCAATTTTTGAAAATCAGGTGGTCATCTCCACAACTGTAATGGTATACTGGTGTCCAGCTTTTGTTTTCAGCAATGGTTCTACATAATCTACCAACCCCTGACTGAATGTTTCTTCAAATCTGGTATGGGCATTAAAGTTGGTAGTTTGATTGTATTTTGATGTTCTGACAATACTTGATATGTGTGGCATGTTTTATCAAAACGCACTGTGTCTTTATGAAGTCTTCACCAGGTAAAGTGCCTGTTTATTGATGATCGAGTTTTTCCATATTCCTACGTGTCCTGCTAAAGGAATTTCATGATGGCTCAATATCTGCTCATGATATTTGGTTAGTACCACTGTCTGTTGGACAACTGTTCATTCCTTATCTGCAGGTGAATGAGGATGTCTCTACTTCCTCAATCTGCTTTGAATATAGTAGCACTCCAGAAAATCTTTAGTCTCAGCTTCAGTGTGAGCTTTCTGTATTACCTTGCTTATTTCTGAGATGGCTTTCTGTACCTCATTTAACAACAACATACTAAAACAGTTCTTTTGAATCAGCTCCACCCTTAAAGAATGTTTCTGCTAGTCTAACATCTGCTTGTGGTATTACTTTGACCTCTACTGATAAACTTTATTGAGACGTTCCTCTGGCCAGCACAAACAACTTGTTCCTGTGATTGTTCTATCTCTAACTTTATTTAGGCTTTCTATGATTACAGGCAAAGCTTTAACATAATTTCATCAAATCACTACCCAGGAGTAATTCAACTCTGTCCATAAATAATTTCTTAATAACTATTACAACTGTTCCAGACAACAAGTCACACTACCATTACATTTTGGACAACAGAATTGGGGTGTATTCTCTATTTATCCCATTTGTTACATTGGTTTTCCTTTATATTTCTTCAGTAAAATTACCACTTTTCCTGACTGACTACTACTCAGGACATAAAGAGATTCATACCAAATTTCATCAGTAAGAAAAAAAACTCTTTATTGTGACACACCTAACTTCAACAGCAGCTGTGAGAAGGATTTCCAATTTACCACTATGCCATTGGGACAGGTGATTGGGATGAAGTGATCAAATCTATGGTTGCTAAATTTGTTGATAACACAAAGATAAAAGTAGGAATGTATGTTGTGAAGAGGACTCAAGAAGGCTACAAATGGATTTAAATGGTTAAAGTGAGTGGATGAAGATTTGGCAAATGGAAGTATAATTTTGGAAAATGTGAAATTGTCCATTTTGGTAAAGAATTAAAATATAGCATATTATTTAAATAGTGACAGATTGCACAGCTCTGAGATAAAGAGTGATCCAACATCATAGCATGAATCGTAAGATGCAGATACAGCAAGTAATTAGGGAAGCTAAGGATATTGTTGCTTTTTGCAAGGTAAATTGAAAATGAAAATAGGAAGATTATGCTTCAGTTTGATAGGACATTGGTGAGATCACAACTAGAGTATTGTACACAGTATCAGCCTCCTTATTAAATGAAGGAAGCAGTTCAGAGAAGGTTTACTGGACTAATTCTGGAATGGGTGGGTTGTCTTATCAGGAAAAGTTGGATTGGGTTGAGTTTAGAAGAATGAGGCAATTTGATTGAAACATGCAAGGTGCTGAGAGGTCTTGACAGGATAAATGTTGAAAGAATGTTTCCATATGTGGAAAAATCTAAAACTATGGGTCACTGTTTCAAAATAAGGGTTACTCATTTAAGATAGTAATAAGGACAAAAAGCATTCTGAGTGTTGTGAGTCTTTGGAATTATCTTTCTTAAAAAGTGGTTGAAGCAGAGTTCTTGAATATATTAATGCAAAAGGTAGATAAAGTCTTCATAAGCAAGGGGATGGATAAGGAAGGCCACTGGAGTGGGCAGACATATGGAGTAATCGGATTAGCTGTAGTTTTAATGAATGGAAGAAGAGGCAAAAAGGGCCAAGTGGCCTACTCCTGCACCTAATTTATATGTTCTTATCTGTGTGAAAACATAACAATAGAAGATTTAGAAACAACAGTAGGCCTTTCAGACCTCGTGTTTGCTCTGACTTTCAAAAAAATCCCTGATATTAGATTATCTCAAGGAGAAACATCCTCTCAGCATCCACCTGTCAAGTCACCTCAGCATCTTAATGAGAGATCCCCTCTGTATTGCAGTTGCTGTGCTGTAACATAAATCAAGCAGAGATATTCTTCAGAGGCTCTTCTTGACCAGCAGTACACCTTTGGTATTGTGATTATTATGATATTGTTCTAGCATTGTGAAAATCCACAGACAGCAATTGAAGATCAGAATCAGATGCAGAAATATTTGTACTTCAAGTGACAGTGCAATATAAAGGAAGCAAAAAAAAAGTTCCAATGTTTCAGCCAAAACCTGTAGACCTGCAATTTTCTCAATAATTTCATACTGTTGGAATTTGTTACTTTTAAACAACAGTGTAAGAAATGGAGTAAATTATCAGGAAACTTTCTTTGGTGATTTATTATGATCAAGAGCTAATTTTAACTTGACCCCTGCAATGAAAGTGGAATTAAAATCGTTTATTATCACTGACCCACCAATGTTTACTGGTGGTTTCAGTGGGTAGGTTGGGAAACTGATTATTATGTTGGAGGTTCATTACAGTACAAAGCTCAGGTTTCTAAGATTTACTTAGTATCTTGCTGCAAATAAAAACATGAATTAACTTTGGGCACTGGGAGGAGGAGTATTTCTCTGGGTCCCAGCTGCTTGTTGCTGTTGGGGACACCCACCACAACTGGCCTCTTCCCAGGCCTATTTATTGCAATGCAGGTTGCCAGGTCTTGAATTGACCCAACAGTAGTAAGCTACAGCAAGGTGCCGATTCAGCTGACAGCATGGCAAAAAGGCACAGCCTTCAAAATGAACAGGCCTCCCACTGGCAGGAACAGGCTTTTTTCTGCCTTCTATCTTCCCATTCCATTCTTGGTGTTCACGCTTATCATTTTTTCCTGCATTCACTGTCCTGTTCTGGCTCAGATTCTTCCTGTCATATTGTGCAAGGCCTTCTACTTGCTGGCCCAAGTGCCTAGTTGAATCAAGTGCAAGTACATTATTAGATTCTAGTCAGTGTCCTAAGATTTACATTTGCCAATCTCTGTAGTGCTACTGAAGATGTCATTTTAGACAGATGAGTTGTCTGATGTTTTGTGATGGAACCACATGAGATAATGGTAGTTTTTTTGGGATAAATACTTACAACCAGGTTGAAGACTTGCTACACACACCAACTCTTTCGCCCCATCTACACACTCAATGTAGCAGTATATTGTAGAGTCTTGGGTTGTGACATTGATCATCCAATGATGCGCAGCAGTTTTATTAAAGCGCTCCATTTGTATTGGTTTTTCATTTCGATATAATTCAAATTCATTGATGTCACAGTTCTGTTCTATAGATACACAGGTGATTGAAATGTTTGAGCCCACCAGGAAAACTGGAGCTGGCTTTACCAGGACTTTACCAGGACACTGTATAACAGAAAGACCTGAAAGTAAAATAGATACCATTGAAAACAGATTTTTGCCTTTCTAAATGAACTTTATAGAAATGTCAAGATCAATGCAGGTTTTTTTTAATGTTTGTTTCAGCTTATCAAAGTACCACAAGGGAGAATAATGAAATCAGAAATGATTAGGATAGAGGTTAGAAACAGCACTGCTCTGCCCTCCCAAAAAAACCCTTATTAGAATTTTGAAACAAATACTTTTTACTGAACCAATGTGCGTTTTAAATTTCTAATCAAGGAGAGATAAGTTACTGACCAATATATTCAAATATATTTGTAATACAATGTTTGTATTCGTCAACTAGTTTCACATGTATGTAGACAGTTATCATTGTGGGGTGATTTAATCTTATTTGCCCAGTTGCTATTGATTAAAGAAAAAAGTTTGTTCCTGAACTAGATGTTATCACCAACAGCAGGTAATGCACCAATATATATGTGTAACATACACAGGTGCAAACAGTAAAACATCAAATCTCTGCCCAGTAGGTTAAACTGATCAATCTTATCGTTGGCACTGGATCTCAAAATACTTTTAAAACCCTATATTTAACATCAGCTGGTTTTTCTTATTTTTTTTTAACCTTCTCTTGCACAATTACCCACCTCCTGGCAGTTATTTGCAGTTCCATGCAATGCTACAGAGAGGTTTGTTGTGATTCTTTTCTCCAACGTTCTGCAAGCTGGGTTTGGAAATATAACGG
>NC_063341.1:32201799-32282182 GCF_021869965.1 Rhincodon typus | reverse complement strand
ATGCTGCTTGGCCTGCTGTGTTCATCCAGCCCTGCACCTTGTTGTCTCGGATTCTCCAGCATCTGCAGTTCCTACTATCTCTGAATATATTTTCACAATTTTGCAAACCTATTTCCAATCAATTTAATCTGTAAATACAAATTTTACTTTTCAACTGTGTTTTCTGTGTTCATTGTGTTACAGGGCATAAATTCTTGTATGATTCCCTGCGTATAGTATAGTTACAATTTGCTAAAAAAGTGTACCGTGCAATTTTTATGATTAAATCCCAATTTGCATTGTGCGCATGTGTCCCAAGCACAAGATGACATGTTGTTTGCCTTATGCCAATCAAGGAAAAGAAATAGAAATGCCTCAGAGACTTTAAAGTTTGCAACAGAGTTAAAATGATAAGTGCGTTTGGAGCCCCCTAATGGTATTACCAATAAACAATTTCTGTTAAATTTGTGAGTCTTGCCTTGTGGGGAGTTGTTAAAACAATCAAGTTTCTCACCAGTGGATAAACAGTTGGTTAAGAACATAAAAAAAATAGAAACAGGGCTAAGCTTTTTGCTATTCAGACCTACCCGGTCGTTGATTCTCTACATCAACCACATCTTCCTGCACATATCCTGTAATTTCCTGACCCGGTTATGTTGATTCGGATTTTCTGATATTTTGTTTGTTCTTTCATAGGATGTGAGCCATCGCTGGAAATGCCAACATTTGTTGCCCATCTCCAATTGTCCTAGAAAAGGCAGTCGTGAGCTGTCTTTTTGAACTAATGCAGTCCATGTAGTGTAGGCACATCCACAGTTCTGATAGTTCGTGAGTTCCATGATTTTGACTCAATGACAATGAAGAAATAATGATGTAGTACCTAGTCAGGACAGTGTGTGGCTTGGAGGGGAACCTTCAAGTGGTGATGCTCCCATGCATCTGTTGTCTTTGTTCTTCAAGTCAGTAAATATCACAAGTTTGGAAAGAAGCCTCGATGAATTGATTGTTACTAATGACTGAGTATCAACAGCCCTCTGGGGTAAAGAATTTTAAAGACTCAGAACCCTTTCAGTGAAGGCACTTCTCCTTATTTCAGCTCTAAATGGAAATGCATTTATTCTGAGGCTGTAATCCCTATTTATAGATTTTCCCGACAGGAGGAACAACCTCCCAGCGTCAAGGCACTTAAGAATGTGATATATTTCATAGAAATCTTCATCTTCATAGAATCCCTACAGTGTGGAAATAGGCCATTTGGCCCAACAAATCCACACCAACTCTCCGAAGAACATCCCATGAAGACTCATTCCCCTATCCTTTCCCTGTAACCTGGCATTTCCCATGCCTAATCCACTAATTTACACACCACTGGACGCTATGGGCAATTTAGCATGACCAGTCCACCTAACCTGCATATCTTTAGACTGTGGGAGGAAACCAGAGCACCCAAAGACATGGGGAGAATGTGCAAACTCCACATAGTCAGTCGCCCAGGGTGGAATCAAACCTGCGTCCCTGGCACTGTGAGGCAGCAGTGCTAACCACTGAGCCACTGCGCTGATCATCTACAAACTTACCCCACTATAAACTTACTCCATTTAATCTCTCTTCATATGACAATCCTCTCATCCCACAAAAACGTCTAGTGAACCTTTGTTTCATTCTAAGGAATGTCCTTACATAGGTAAGGAGGACAAAACTGTATATAGTATTCCAGGAGTAGCTTCACCAATGGCCTATATAATAGTATTAAAATTGTTTTACTGACATACTACAATTCATTTGTTAAAAATTCAAATGTACCATATGTTTTTCTATGTCCTGTTCACAATTCACTTTCCTATCCAACTTTGTATCATCAGCAAACTTGAATACAATGTCTTCAGTCTCTTTAACTAAACCTCAGTGTTCTTACTCTCCTGCCACTGTTCCAGCATTGAATTGCACTTCGTTAAACTCACAGTAACAACTAGCCTGTTTCTTACATATCATTTTACAAGAGTTCATTGGGAGCCCTGTCACTGCCCTCTTAATGAGCTGCAATCCAAAATGCCCCTTCTTCCTAGTTTATTGACCAGCATCTTCATGGAGAATGAATCTTGCTAAAAATCTTTAATCCGTCCCTTTCACCCAGCCATCCCTGACACTTTGCTCTCAGCTTTCAGATCAACAATCATCATGCCTCTCCACATTTCCCTCCAGAACATCTGTTCACAAAAAAGGCCTCCCCAAGGCAACAAGAGTCCTATTGCTGATCATTGCACTCACATCATGGTTTTGACTGAAGTAACTCTTTCTTTGGTTCAGCCCCCATCTTTTCTCGATATGCCCATGAAAAGTGTCGAGACAATTTTCAACACCAAAAGCTTTATATAAATGCAAGTTGCTGAGATTGTAAATTGAATTTGAAAAATCTCTCTTTTGCCTTGTTTATTTGCAAGGCTGACTATTTGCTGTGTATCTTTCTTGATTTTAACATTCATTCATCTGCAGCTCTTCCTGCTGGCTTACAAAGTACCAGCATCCCAATGAAGAAACATGGTATCAGGTTTGATGATGACAGCATCACCTTATTCTTACAGACAACATATGTTGCTGAAAGGAGGAAAGTACTTAAACAGTGGCTCAAAAAGTGTGGTAGTTGCTTGTTGCACAGCACTGAATGATGCATCTGACAACAGTTCTGGAAATAGTTCCATTGACTCACTAGAAGGACATGGTAAACAACTGGCAATACAATACAACTCTTTGAAATATCAACATTTGCATGAATGTTCGATATAGTTAATATTCTACACTAGTGAAGAGAGAGAAACTAGAGTCAGGTTCATGCTTATTGTGGTTCTAAAATATTTTAAGGAAAATGAAAGTTCTTCTAAAAAATGCATATCATGTTACTGGAATTCTATCATCTCATTTCATCTTTCTCAGATTTGCATCATTCTGACTTTTGCTTGTTTTTTTGTGATAACTAATGTTTCCTGAAACATTTGATG
Organism: Rhincodon typus; assembly: GCF_021869965.1. Lineage (NCBI taxonomy): Eukaryota > Metazoa > Chordata > Chondrichthyes > Orectolobiformes > Rhincodontidae > Rhincodon > Rhincodon typus. The sequence continues at coordinate 32,279,207 of NC_063341.1, read as the reverse complement.
ATGTGTTGTTGTGACTAGAATTTTGGATGAGCTATGCTCCTTTGTGAGTAATACAGATCATGAAAATTTGCAGCTGGTACCTATTTTTCATTTGCCTAAAGTACCTGTCAAAATTATGGCGATGCATCCCTATGGCAATGAACTGACTAATATCTGCCTGGTTCTGAGAATTAAGATTGGCAGTTAATCCGTTCTGCATCCCCAAGCCAATGATGATCTAAACAGTTAGTACCCTCTCCTCATGTTGTATAAAACAGTGTCTCTTTTTTAAGTCTGCTTCTTGAATCCTAGTTCTGATGAGTGTAAGACAAACATTTTGTTTCCTTCTAGCAATATTTAAGCTCTGTACCACAAGCATTTATTTGAGATAGTGTTAATAAATGATCTTTTGTTGAAACAGTTTGAGTAGCAGTGACTATAATACCATTGAATTTTACATTCATCTTGAGAGAGAGAAAGGGGCCAGCGAATATTCTTTTAAATTTAAATAAGGGGAATTACTGGGGGCATGAAAGCAAAGCTGGCTAAAGTGAAGTTACAAATTAGATTAAAAGATAGGTCAATAAAGATGAAGTGGCAGGCTTTTAAAGGGACATTTCAGAGTACACAGAACATTCACTTTGGAAGCAAAAACAAAAGGCCGATTACTACCTGAATGACTGTAAATTGGGAGAGGGAAGTATGCAATGGGTCCTGGGTGCCCTTGTGCTCCAGTCACTGAAGGTAAGCATGCAGGTGCAGCAGGCAGTAAAGAAGGCAAATGGTACGTTGCCCTTCATTGCAAGAGGTTGAGTACAGGAGCAGGGATGTGTTGTTGCAGTTATATAGGGCCTTGGTGAGACCACACCTAGAATATTGTGTGCAGTTTTGGTCTCCTTTTCCGAGAAAGGATGCTCTTGCTTTTGAGGGAGTGCAGCGAAGGTTTACCAGACTGATTCCAGGTCTGGTGAGACTGACGTATGAGGAGAGATTGAGGAGGTTAGGATTGTTTTCACTGGAGTTCAGACGAATGAGGGGGGATCTCAGACTTATAAAATTCTAACAGGACTAGACAGGATGGATGCAGGGAGAATGTTCCCAAAGGTGGGTGGGTCCAGAACCAGGGGTTACAGTTTGAGGATTTGGGGTAGAGCATTTAGGACGGAGATGAGGAGACATTTCTTCACCCAAAGAGTGGTGAGCCTGTGGAATTCATTACCACAGGAAGTAGTTGATGCCAAAACATTGAATGTATTCAATAACCTGCTAAATATAGCACTTGGTGTGAATGAGATCTAAGGCTATGAGGAGAAAGCAGGATTGGGCTATTGAATTGGATGATTAGCCATAATTGTGGTGAATGGTGGAACAGGCTCAAAGGGCCGAATGGCTTCTTCCTGCTCCTATGTTTTTATGTTTCTATATATATTCCAAAGAGTAAGAAAAATCTCAAAGGACAGGCTCACTATCTCTAGTTAACTAGAAATGTTAAAGGTGGAGGGGATTCTGAGAGACAGGATTTACATGCATTTGGAAAGGCAAGAGCTGATTAGGGATGGTCAACAAGGCTTTGTGTATAGGAAATCATGTCTCACTAACCTGACTGAGTTTTTTGAAGGAGGTGACAAAGAGGCTTGATGAAGGCAGAGCAGTGGACATTGCCTTCAGCAAGGCATTCAAGAAGGTTCTGCATGGTAGACTGGTTAGCAAGGTGAGGTCACATGAAATCCAGCAGGAGCTTGTCACTTGGATACAAAATTGGCTTGAAGGTAGGAGACAGGGAGTGGTGGTAGAGAGTTGTTTTTTGGACTGGAGGTTTGTGTCTACAAGGATCGGTGCTGGGTCCCCTGCTTTTTGTCCTTTATAGAAGTGATTTGGATGTGAATATATGAGGTATGGTTAACAAGTTTGCAGATGACAGCAAAATTGGTGGTGTAGTGGATAGTGAAGAAGGTTATCTCAGAGCACAATGGGATCTTGATCAGATGGACCAATGGGCCAAGGAATGACAGATGGAATTTGATTTAGATAAATGTGAGGATAAATTTTGGTAAGACAAACCAGGGCAGAACTAATACAGTTAATGATAGGGCCCTGGGGAGTGCTGCCAAACAAACAGACATGGGGGTGCAGGTGCATAGTTCCTTAAAAGTGGAGTCACAGGTAGACAGGATAGTGAAGAATGCAGTTAGCATGCTTGCTTTCACTGGTCTGTGCATTAATTATAAGAGTTGGGACATCATGTTACGGCTGTACAAGACATAGGTAAGGCCACTTTTAGAATATCATGTTCAAAACTGGTCACCTTGCTAAACTTGAAAAAGTGTTCAGAAAAGATTTACAAGGATGTGGCCTGGATTGAGCTATAGGGAGAGGCTGAAAGGCTGGGCTTTTTCCCCCCTGGAGCTTTGGAGGCTGAGGGGTGACTTTATAGAGGTTTATAAAATCATGAGGAGCTTGGCAAGGGTGAGTAGCCAAAGTCTTTTTCCCAAGGTAGGGGAGTCCAAAATTAGTCGGCATAGGTTAATGTGAAGGGGAAAGATTTAAGAAGGTACCGGAAGAGCAACGTTTTCAGGCAAAAAATGGTGTGTGTATGGAATAAGCTGCCAGAGGAAGTGGTGGAGGCAGGTACAATTACAATATTTAAAAGACATCTGGATGGGTACATGCATAGGAAGGTTTAGAGGGATATTGGCCAAATGCTGGCAAATGGGACTATATCCGTTTAGGATGTCTGGTCAGTGCAGATCAGTTAGACCAAAAAGTGTCTGTTTTCATGCTGTATAACTCTATGGTATCAGCCTAAAAGTAAAAGCATATAATTGCACAAAGACAGGTGGCAAGTCAGAAGATTGGACAAAAGAAACAGCAAAGAATGACCAAAATATACATGAAAAGAAATATTACTGTACAAGAGAAAGCTAACCAGAAATGTAAAAGCAAATAGTAAGAGTTTCTATAGTTATTTAAAGAAGAAAATTGTTAACAAAGTGAGACTTGTTCCTATAGAAAGTGAGACTAGAGAATTTATATTGGAAAATAAGGAAATGGCAGATCAATTGAAAAGGTATCTTGCATCAGTCTTCACAGTAAAGGATATAAGAAACATTCCAGAAACAGTGATAAATCAGGAAATGGAAGGATGAAACAACTTAGGCAAATCACAATCAGAGAAGCAGTAAATTGTTTGAGCAGTGGGCTGATAAGTATTGGGGCCTGATGGACTTTATCCTTCAGACTTAAAATAAGTGGTGAGTGGGACAGTTGGTGCATTGGTTCTAATTCACAAAACTCCCTTGATTTGGGGATTATCCCATTAAATGGGAGGTTAGAGAATGTAACTTCTTAACAAAAATGAAGGGAGACAGAAAGCACAAAAACAATTAGACAGTTAGTTTAACATCTGTAATTGGGAAAATGTTACAATCTATTAGTAAATAAGTTATAACAGGGCACTTGAATAAGTTCAAGGTAATCAGGCGGAGTCAACATGGTTTTGTGAAAGGGAAATCATATTTGATCAATCTATTGGACTACTTTGAGGAGCAAATACATGCTATGGATAAAGGGTTACCAATAGATCTACAATAATTTCTAGAATGCATTTGATAAACTGTCTTCTCAAAAACCATTGTGCAAAATAGAGGCGAAATGAAAGTGTAAGGATAACATACTGGCATAGTTAGAGGCTTGGCTGGAAAAAACAGGAAGCACAGGGTATGTATAAGTGGGTATTTTCTGGGTTGGCAAGATGTAATGCATGGTGTGCCAGCTTTTCACAATTTATAGAAATGATTTAGATGAAGAGACTAATGATATTATTGTTGCCAAATTTGCTGATGACATAAGGTGAGGTAGGAAAGTATGCTGCGAAACAGACATAAAGAGGCCACAGAAATAGATAGATAGATTAAATAAATGGAGAAAGATGTGGCAAATGGTGTACAATGTGGGAAATTGAGAAATTGTCAGTTTTGGCCAGAAAAAATGCATATAATACATGCATAAAATGACATATCATCTAATTGATGAGAAATTGCAGAGTTCTGAAATGCAGAGGGATCCAGTTATCATTGTACATGACTTACAAAAGACTAGTGTGCAGATGCAGCAAGTAATTAGGAAAGGCAAAATAAATTTTATCATTTATTTCAAGGGGTCACTGTTTAAAAATCAGGGGTTGCCCATTGAAAGGAGAGATGATGCAAAAGTCTTTTCTGAGAGTTGTCTCTCTTTGGAATTCTCTTCCTGAAAAGGTGATAGAAGCAGAGTCCTTGAATATTTTTAATGCAGAAGTGGATAGATTCTTGTTAAGCAAGGGGTAGAAGCACTACTGAGCAGGTAGGAATGTGGATTTGAGATTACAGTTAGATCAGCCATGATCTTATCGAATTGGAATTACAGGCCTGACACGTGAATGGCCCACTTCTGCCCTTAACTTGTATGCTTGTATCCAAAAGCTGCAATCCAATTAGTGCTACTTTGCTATTAACTTCACGGTCGACTTCATTGAAATCCATTGAATGACTTGAAATTTCTGATCTGATGTGATGGACGTAAATTAAACTTGCCACAGCAAGTTCAATCTTGTTCATTCCAGGATATATATCATAACTACATGAAAAAACTATTAACCAATATTAGCATGGAAAATTAATTATTAAAATGGAGTCTCTTTCTTGCAGGTTTTAACTTTAAAACATCTAATAATGAGCAAAACATAAAATAAAAGAAAGTATAACTTCTCTGCCTGTTTATTTCTCCATCTCTTAATCTAATCTTTGTTTCCCTTTCTGTGCTGGATTTCACATACAATTCACACAATTTTGTTGTCACTGCTTTCTCTGTATTTGTACTGTTAATTTCACAATCTTTCACTCTGACTGGTAAAGGGGATATTCAGTAGTTTGTCCTATTTACTCAGCTCCTTGATGCTATTTCCTTCACTGCACTACTTGTCATTTGGCACATTCAGCAACTTGTCAAAAAGATTGACAACCTAAACATGCAAAGGCATGTCTAACTACAGCAGATTTTATTAATGACTTGTTGCAGCAAATTGTAGGTCACTATTGTTGTTTTCTTACTTTCCAGCTGACTAACAGGTCAACGTGACAAAAAGTATTCTGTATCCAGCTATAAGTCTAAGTGTGGAAAGCTGAAGCATAGGTTTAAGGCCAATATATTGCAACAATTTGACAGATTGGTCAATACCAAACCTGATCAATCATCATATCTGCCGGTCAGTAGAAATGACACTGAAGGAAGGTCTTTTCTGCCTTCTCTTTGTGAAGTTCCCTTATTTTGCTTCTTCCTTGCTTGTCCAGATAAACAATTTTAAAAACATTGAAAAAGGTTTAATTGTAGAATTAAATTTAAAATTTAGGATAAAATCTTTTTTTAATTTTGGGCAAAGGGTTGATTGTTTAGCTGGTATTTTCAAAGTGAACGCAAGAAATACTATTATTGATAATGGAGAATCCATTTTGAACATTTGACCATTTTACAGACTTATGTTGGCGCTGCATTTTTTCATAATCAATACAATTATAGAGCTACATTTGCATTCCAATAATTTCAATAGTTTATGTAGTATACAAGCATGTTAGTATGATGATATTCACTGTGTCTATTTTCATTCCGGATTATAATATGGACGAGGACAGTGATTTCACGTCGGCTCACTGTTTGGAGGTTCACACTCTCACCACAATCCCATGACCCCAGATGGAGGGCAAAATACACAGTAGGGTAAATACACACTTAGAGGAAAAATAGTTAATACTAGACAGTCAACAAGTCTTTGTCAAAGGCAGGTTCTGACTCAAATTTAATGGAGTTCTTTGATGAGGTGACACAGGCATTCAATGGGGGTAGTGTTTGAATGTTGTATATTTGGACTTGCAGATAGCATTTGATTGGTGGGTTGATTAGCATAGCAGGTTGATTAACAAATTAGAAATGTTTGGAATTGATGAGTCCTTGGCAGTATGGATTAGAACTTGGCTAAAAGATAGGAAACACAGAGGATAAGTATAGTTGGGCATTTCTCACCGATTGGAGACAAATTGAAAGAGATGTTACCCAGTGTTGTTGGGACCTTTGCTTTTTCTGATTTATATAAATGATTTGGAGATGGGTGTTGAGGGAAAAGTCCCTGAATTTGCAGATGGTACTAAGCTAGTGTGAATAGTAGATTGTGAGGAGGACGCTGAGGAACTTTAGAAGGACATTGACAAGTTGGCCAAATGGGCAGACATCTGGCAGATGAATTTCAATGCAAAGAAATGTCACGCAATGCATTTTTGTAGAAGAAATATTGAGAGAAAATATCGGCTAATTTAGGAAAGTACAGGAGCAGAGGGACCTCCAGGTTCACGTGCATGATTCTCTGAAGGTGGCCAGGCAAGTTGAAACAGTTGTTAAGGCTTATAGGATCTTTGGGTTTATAAATAGAGGCATTGAGTAGAAAAGCTAGGAAGTCATCCTACATGTCAGCAAATCATAGGTCAGGCCACATTTGGAGTATTGTATTCAGTTGCACTTATTTTAAAGCCCTGGAAAGACTTCAAAAGAGATTTTCTTGAATGATACCGACAACGAAGGATTTTCGATAAAAGGAAAGATTAGAGAGATTGGGCTTATTCTTCTTGGAGCAGAGAAAATTAAGAAGTGATCTTATTGAGGTGTTCAAAATTATGAACAACTTTGACAGGGTAAAGAAAGATATTTCATTTCCACTAGTTGGTATGTCAATAACTAGGTGGTATGTCAATAACTAGGCATCACAATTTCCAAATTGCCAGCAAGAGACCAGGAGAAAAATGAAGAGAAGCTTCTTTACTCAGTTGTTAGGATTTGGAATGCGCTCCCTGGGACAGTGGTGGAGGTGTGTTCCAAAAGGGAGCTGGATATATATTTGAAAGTGATGAAGTTAGAGGACCATGGAGAGAGGGCTAGAGAGTGGGACTAGCTGGGTAGCTCTTTTGGAAGCCAGTACAGATACGATGGGTTGAATGGGTCCTTCTAGTACTGTAAAATTCGATGATTCTATGACACATTAATCCCTCCAGCTAAACATTGGGAGGACCAAGGCCATGATCTGGAGCCCCAGCATGATTTCTATACCTTCATCACTGACACACACCTATCTGCCCCTCCACCTGCCTGCTCCCATGGGAGATGCATGTATAACCTGGAGATGAATTTTCCCCACAGAAGCAGGAAATAATGTATGTTTCTGTGTCAGAAATATTGGGAAACTGAATAAGTTCAGATTTTCTTTGGGATGATTGGTTTCCTCTCCGATTGGAGTCAGTGGGATAGGAATGGGGGCAGGTCTGTTAGATGAATTTTGGGACTCATTTAGATTTCCCATGGCAGCCATCAGGGAGGCTGTTTCCTGTCCTGAAGGAGAGTTTGTGCCTTTTACTTCACTGGGGGGAGTGGGGGTGGTGTTTCAACAAAGCCAAAGATCTTGCACCCAGGGCAAGATAGACCCTCACCTCATCATTGCTGACATTAATCTAATTCTGGAAGCTAGATAGCAGAGGAGGGGAATCCACTTCTGAGAGGCTGGCAAAGGGAGCAGACCTCATTGTGCAGAAGGAATATTTATTTATCTAGTGTCTTCTGCCATTACCTTATAGTTCTCCTTTTCTATTACCTCCTGTTTCTGCTACTCTCCAGATGAGCTCCCTCCTACCATGGCTTTAGGATCCTCTAGCTCCACACCTATTGTTTGGAGGACCACGTTATGGAGACATTGTAGACTATCATAACCATTACGAATCCTGATGGAAAATATTGGAGTGTAACAAACAACCTGTCCAGATATCAGATGCAATGTCTCCTGAGACCGCAAAACCTATTAATTGTGAACCTAGTCCATTTAGGTAATTTGTCATCTGCTAATGCACCAGTGTGTAGCTACCCATGAGATGCCAGTGATTTGCAGCTGACCTTGGAAGGATCAAGTGGCAAAACAGTTACCTTTACCACGACATGCACGGTGTGACAATTCACGGAATGAGGTTTTTTTTTAAATTCATTACAGGATATGGGCATCACTGGCTTGGCGAACATTCATTGTGACTGCTATAGACATCTGTACACATGAGTGGGCAAAGAATAAAATGAATTTTAATACATATCTAAATATTAACTTTGTTTAATGTATTTTCAAAAACAAAAACATTCACAAACAAAGATGGCTACTATAATTAAGTCACTGGACTTAGAAATAACCTTCTAGAGACTTTGCAGAAGTCAATGTCAGCAAGACAATCAACAGCCTGTACCTTCTGATGGGTCTGGAATGCTTCCTATTTGAACTATTGTATCTCCTAATAGTTTGCACTGACAGTACAACCATCATTAAACTCTTGACCTTCAACATTCAAACCAGTTGAGAGAGAAAAGAGTGGGTGATCAGTCTCCAAGAAAATAAATCCTAGAAGTTTCACCAACTCTGAGATGTGTTAATGACTTTTCACTTGACCTAGGAGTGGGTCACAGATAGCTGACTATCTACAATGCAAGCCTTTGTTGTTTCAATGGTAGCTGCTTCTCCTCCTCCAGAGAGCTTGGTAACATGACTCCCACAGTAAAAAAGGCAGTTGGTCTCAATAAAAATCAAACAATTTTAATACAATCTAGGAGCCAGCATTGCTCAATACAACATCTACTGACAAAATCAATACACCTAATTGCAGACTACAGAGGAATATTCACTGACCTATAAAAAACAGGCTACAAGCTAATTTTGTTCTCTCTACAAATAAATTTGTTTTCATCAACACAATGAAACAGAAATTACCTGTGAGCAGAACATCCTCAGAAGATTTTCCATTAGATTTTTAAAGGAAGGAGCTTCCTACCATTTCTTATCTGCTGTTTAGCCAATCATTCCCACAAAGCAATTCCAGAATCTGAACTCTAGGTTTGGACGTTTAGACTCTGTGTCAAAAGCAAGGATATTCATAAACCAATATCCCTTGGTTGTTTTGTTTTGAATAATCATTTTATCCTATCCAATTGTATTTTTTCCATGTATGTTTGTAAGGGGGCTTGTGATGGAAAATGTTTCCCATGTCTAAGAGTATGTAAAATAAACCTTACTTCTGACTTAATTTTACCACAGATAGAGTCCACAAACTGAAGGAGTGGGGGAATTATACCCATTTTGTTTAACCAAAGTGGTAAAATTAAATCTCAATCTTATGGACATGATGAGAATAGGAAAAAAAACACATCTGTCTGCAACAATAACGATCTGCCTAGGGAATTAGTCTCTTTTGGCACTGTTCTTCAGTCGTGTGTAGATATCCATCTGTTGATGCATAGCTCAAGATAATGCCTTATTCTCCTTCATCCCCCTTGTCCCACTCCTCTGGCTTTTCAGCACCATTCTTACCTGGTCTGGCCTGTGTATAACTCCAGACCCATAACAACGCGATTTAGTCTTAAACAGTGCTTTGAAATGGGATTGCAAGCCAGTCAGTTCAAATGCATTTAGGGTTGGACAATTTCTGACAAAGCTACATCTCATGAAAGGATAAACAAAAAAAAGTCTCTGCCATTCTTGCGCAGGCTGTTGCTGCTCATCTCCAGAGCCCTTGATCTCTGAAGAAGCATCACACATTTCTAGCTGCAGCCTTTCTGGTGCTCAGGTGAAGTCTAAACAGCCGTCCCACTGCCTTGATGCCCAAGCAGTACCAGTAGAGTTACAATCCTCTGAAGATTCTAATGCTGACTCTTCTCCGACCTTTGCTTGGCTGCTATATTTCTAACCCAAAAGAGTTAAACTATCATATCTGATCAGCCATTATACTTACCTGCAGAATTTGTTTTGGCCTTGATGACCATCCTGGACTTGGTCAGCGCCTGCCTTCAGCATGTCAGGCAGATAGCTCCACCAAAGTTGAAATCTGCAGTCAGGCTTTTTAAAAAGGGCCCTTAACTACCTTTAACTGGCCTCACAAGGCATTCAGGTGGATTTGCCAATCAATGTACCCTGACATGCTCAGTCGTCATAAAGATTTTTCACGTCCAGAATAGAGACAGGATGCCAGCAACATAGCTGCTATTTTTCACTGGCTGCCCACCTCTGCTTTGGTTCAATTTGGGCCTTAAAAGACTGACCCTTAATAAACTATTTAACCCAAGCTGTAATCTGACTCCAATACCTACTGCTGTGATATTGCATGCACTTATGATCAAGCAAGCATGTACATTTAAGAGAAGTAAATGATAACATCAATTTTACACCATGCCATCTGATATGTTTTTATAAAAACATATCAGTTCCAATTTCTATAGCAGTATGCCATATGATGCAAACTTTATATTTATGCTGACAAAGTTAGTCAGCTAACCAGTCTATTAAGAGCTTGGGTCTAGACTATACCAATATCTGTGATAAAGTTTGAGAAATGCATTTAGTCACATATGTAAATAAATCTTTTGATACTTGTTTTCAGTAAAAACCCAGTCTCAATGCTCATGTTATGAGTAACATAATAATAGAATCTAAATAAAACATGTAGCAATAAGTGAAAAAACAGGAGATATCTGGGCATTTCTGTCAAGGTTATGATTTATTGCCTATTTTTAATTGCCCTTGAACTGGTTGGCTCTAAGTCATTGCAGTGGGCATAAGAGTCAATGACATTTCTGCAGATGTGGAATCACAGCAGGCCAGATGAGACATGGTTAGCAGTTTTCTCTCCCTAAAAGACATCAGTGAACCAAATGACCTTTTACGACAATGCTAACATGGTCCAGTTTTTTAATTCCAAATTTCACAATCTGTCATGATGCGATTCAAGCCCAAGTCCTCAGAGCATTAGACTAGGGCTTTAGTTTACCAGTTAGGCGACATTACCATTATGCCACCGACTCCCCTGCTTTCACCTTTGGAACCATTACATTGATCTGATGAATAAATGAAAACTGTTGTTGCTGAAGAAGCCACTTCAAATGCATTATTCTTTAAGAAATCATGACATCTTGCGCTAAACATGTCCCTTCATTCGGAATATTCTGACAAAAGCAAAATATAGAAAGTGATGGAAATACTCAGCATGTGTGACAATATCTGTGGAAAGGGAACATTTCAGGTCTATGACCCTGTCATCAGTCTTAGAGTTAGAAAGTAAATGTGTTATAACAGTTTCCATGTGTGTGCTGATGACATCTGGCTCTATGTCATTGCTAACTCTTCCATTTTGTCTAACTTCTCAGGCAGCTTTTACTGGACAACAGAAATTTCTTCCAATTAAATGACTGGGAAGACCAAAGGCATTGTCTTTGGTACCCATCAATGTATGGTCTCATATTTATATATAGAGTGCATACAGCACCTTTAAATGTGTGGACCCTTCAACATTTACTGTCTGGTCACACGTGATTTGTTAATGTAGCCAGCTTGTTCACAGCCTTCTCAGAAATTCTTGCGTTGCTGTTTGGCCATATGACTGAAAGTTACGCCCTTTTCCTTTCGACTTACCTCCTGTCCTCTGACGCATCAGTGGTGACAAGTTGAGCCAGCGCAGACTTGAGGTGAAGCCCAGTGGTGGACTGATGTGAAGCCCGGCATGGATTCCCGCCCACAAGGTGAGGCCCAGCGTGGACTCTTGGCTTCAAGGTGAAGTCCAGCACGGACTTGTGGACTCCCAGCCTAGAGGTAAAGCCCAGTGCGGATTTTCAACCTCGAGATAAAGCCCAGCCCAGACCCGAGTTGAAGCCCAGTGTGGACTTGCCTGCTCTGTCTGCTTTTATTTATTTTCCTCTGCTTTAGAAGGATTGTAATGCTGGACTTTTAGCTTTATTTCCTTATTTTTCTAATTTATGCCTAAGATTTTGTACCAAGGCACCTTTGTATCTAAGATGGTGCTGGAAATTAGTACACTTTTTCCTGTACTGATGTATCCTTGTACCTGAGTGCACGTGACAATAAAATTAATTCTAAGTCCATTCTTTAACCAATGACTTCATCCTTCTCCTTGCTAATTAACTGAGACAAAACCAGACTGCAGTCTTGGTGTCACACTTAACCTCAAGAGGAGTTTCTCGCCATTTATGTGCACCATATTAAGGTGCATTTTCTCCATCTCCATAGCGTAATCTGGCTTCCATTATTCTATTCCCCTGTAAACATGAAATCATCCAAAGCTCTGCCACCCTGTCCTAACTTTAACACCACCTGCGTACTCCCTGACCTATAAATCAGTCTCCAAATAAGTTGTGCCTCAGTTTTTAAAATTTTCATTCAAATGTCAAGTTCCTCAGTGGTTTTTTAATCCTCCCTATTAATGCAATCTCTTCTCAGCCCACAACTGCATTAATGTTTCTACATCTCTCTAGTTCTAACCTTGAGTAGCTCAGATTTTAAATGCCCCATGATTGGTGATCTTGCTTCATCTGCCCGAGCACTAATTTCTAAGATACCATCCCTAAACTTCTCCACTTCACTTTCCTTCTTTAAGATGCTATTTAAAACTTACTTCTTTGATAAAGATTTTGGTCACCTGCCTGAATATTTCTTTACGTAGCTCAGTGCCATATTTGTTTTACAATGTTCCATCAAAGCATCTTCGATTCATATAGTGCAGAAAAGGCTCTTCAGCCCATTGAGCCTGCACTGACATCACCACAATTAAAAGGTGCACTAATCCCATAGCCTTAAAATGTTATCATATTTCAAGGGCTCAACCAAATGTTTTTTAAAGGTGCTAAAGTTTTCGGCCTCCACTACTTTCCCAAGCAATGCATTCCAGATTCCCACCACCTGCTGAGTGAAAAACATTTTTCCCCAAATCCCCTATGAATCTCCTGCCCCTCACCCTAAAACTTTGACCGCTTGTGATTGACCCCTCAACCAAGGGGAACAGCTGCTGCCTACTCACTGAGCATACCATCATCTTATCCACCTCACCCAGTCCTCCCTCAGTCTTCTCCGCTGTAAAGAAAACAATCCAAGCCTATCTAGTCTTTCCTTTTAGTTCAATTTCTCCATCTCAGGCGACATCTTGGTGAACCTCCTCTGTACCTCCTCTAGTGCTATCATATCCTTCCTGTAGTGAGGTGACCTGTACTGCACACTGTATTCCAGCTGTTGCCTAAGCAACGCTCTGTATGACTCTAATATTACCTTCTTGCTCTTATATTCTATGCCACAATTGATGAAAGCAAGTATCCCATATGCCTTCTTAACTATCCTATTCACATACTCTGCCAACTTCAGGGATCTGTGAATAAATACCCCAAGATCCCTCTGTTCCTCTAAGCTACCCAGTGTCCCACCATTCATTAAATACTCCCTCATCTGGTTTCTTCTTCCAAAGTGCATCACCTCACATTTATCAGGGCTAAATACCATCTGCTACTGGTCTGTAGATGGGTTGGTCAGATCGACATCTTCCTGTAACCTATAACCATCTTCTTTGCCATTAACCACTCTACCAATCTTGGTATAGTCTGCAAATTTAACATCCCTCCACATTTTCATCTATATCATTTATGTATGTAACAAACAATAAGGTTCCCAGTACTGATCCTTGTGGTACACCGCTGAACAGCAGCCTCCAGTCACTTGAACAATCTTCAATACTACCCTTGGAGTCCTATTACTAAGCCAGTTTCTGATCTATCTCACCAAGGTTCCATCAATTCCATGTACTTTAACCTTCTCAGTCTCCCATATCAAAAGCTTTGCTAAAATCCATATAAACTACATCAACTGAACTTCCTTCATTCATGCATGCCGTCAGATTTTCAAAAAAAAATTCTAACAAATTTAGATGATAGCAAAGGTATGGGTGGAGGTTAAATAGACCTTAGGATTAGGGTAAAAGTTCAGCACAACATCATGGGCTGAAGGGCCTACACTGTGCTGTACTGTTCTATGTTCTGTGTTCTAAATTTGTTCAGCATGACCTACCTCTGACAAAGCCATGTTGACTAACCCTAATTAACCCATGCCTTTCCAAATAGGTAATAATTTGCTCTTTCAGAATTTTCTCTAATAGTTTCCCTACCACTGACATTAGACTCACAAGTCTGTAATTTTCGGGTTCATTTCTACCATCATTCTTGAAAAAAATGGAACCACATTAACCGTCCTCCAGTCATCTGGCATTTCCCCCATTGTCAGAGAGGAATTAAATATTTGTGTCAGAGCCCTTGTAATTTTCTGCCTCATCTCCCACTACAGCCTGGGAAGCAATTCATCTGGGCCAGGAGAATTGTCTGTTTTTAAGCCTGACAGAGCCTCCGATACCTCCCCATTTCCAATAGTATTGAGTGAAGCTGCAGGCTGTTTCTTTAAGCCTGCCTTCAAAGTTTGGACTGCTCTTTCCGCCAGACCATTGGATGATGAACTGTATGGATCTGTTTGACATGCCAAATGCCATCTGACTTTAGGAAATACTCGAATTCCCTGTTGATAAATGATGTTCCATTGTCCATGACCAATACTTCCAGAAGTTCATGTATCACAAACAATGATTGCAGCTTTTCAATCATCATCCCTGAGTTTGATGAATAAACTCTACACATGTCCAACCACTTTAAATTGGCATCTACAATGACCAAGAATATTGAGCCCATGAAATGACCAGTACAGTCGACATGTAACCAGGTTCAGAGTTTACCTGGCCATTCCCACGAAGGTGGGGCTGTTGGCGGTACTTTCTGTTCTTGCTAGCACTCTAGGCACTGTCTCACCATCCAATCCTGGCCACCAGACATAACTTCTTGCCAATATTTTTCATTTTAGAGACCCCAGATGACGCTGGTAGAGTTCAGCCAGTATCTGGGGTGACCTTTACTCGGACAATCACTCTTGCTCCCTATAACAGGCTGGCCTCTATGGTGATGTGGCCTTGCCAGGTCCAGAAAGATTTCAGTTCTGGTTGTTATGTCCCTTTTTGCTCCCCCATCCACCACTAGTTGTTTTAGTTTTTCAAGCATGGGATCTTTGTGTTCCCAGTCAGATATTGCCAGCAGTGACCAGAAGAGTTCTAGAAAGTTTAAAACCGGAATAGGTGCTTCCGGGGGAGATGGGGCATCATCGGTAGTGTACCTGCTAGTGGGAGGCAGCTCAAGGCTTGCACATTTGCCACTTGGCCTCCCGGACAGTGTTCTGATTTGAATCTGTATGCACTGAGAATAAGGGCCCACTGCTGAATTCAACCAGAAGCTGTGGGTGGCACAGCCATATCTGCTTTCAGTAGCCCCAGCAGGCGTTTGTGGTCTGTTACTATTAGAAATTTACATCTGTAAAAGGTATTAGTGGGACTTCCTCACACCAAAGATGACCACCAAACCTTCCTTCTCTATCTGGGAGTATTTGTGCTCTGCATCAGCCAAAGCCCAGGAAACATACGCTATTGGGTATTCCTCTCCATTGGGCCACCGGTGAGCTAACACTACCCCAATACCGTCTGGGGAGGCTAAATAAAAACCGAAAGAACTGCAGATGATGTAAATCAGGAACAAAAATCAGAATCATCAGACGCCATTTCCACTACCTCCAGCAAGATGCCACCACCAGACATATTCCCTGCCCCTCCCCTTGTCTGCCTTCTGCAGGGACCATTCCCTCCGGGACACCCTGGTCCATTCTTCCTTCATCTCCCACAACCAAGCACCCCCACCCAAAACAGCCCCACGACACCTTCCCCGACAACGGTGCAAAATCTGGCCATTTACCTCCTCCCTTCCTACTATCCCAGGGCCCAAACATACCCTTCAGGTGAAGCAACACTTCACCTGTACTTCCCAGAAGCTGGTCTACTGCATTCGCCGCTCACAATGTGGTCTCCTCTACAGTGGGGAAACGAAGCATAGATGTTCTGCGAAGCAGACACCCAGTCTATGTTCTGCTTGCAGAAAAGACCCCGAGCTACCTGATGCCTGCCACTTTAACAAACAACCCTGTTCCCTGGCCAACATCCCTGTCTCTAGCTTGCTGCAGTGTTTCAGTGAAGCTCAATGCAAGCTGGAAGAACATCTCATTTTCCGCTTGGGCACCCTGCAGCCCTCCAGACTTAATATCAAATTCAATAATTTTATGGCCTAAATTCTCTCAGGTCTTAGCCACCTACCCAAACACCAAGCCTTGTTATCACATGGTCCCGCCATTACACACTACCTACTGTTAGTCACTAACAGTCCCCATTAATAGCTATGCAACCTCCTAGCCAGATCGTTATCAACTCCTTTGTCTATCTAACTACTCTTCTCTCTTCAGGCTATATCCTATCATTTACTCCCTATGCCATCACCCTCCCTATTTTCTGCAATATAAACTGACATTTTCCCAGCTACCATCAGTTCTGAGGAAGGGTCACTGGACCCAAATCGTTCACTGAATTTTTTTCGCCACAGTTGCTGCTTTTCTGCTGAGCTTTTCCAGCAACTTCTGTTTTGTTCTGTATATGGGGCATCGCATGCCAGCAACACATCTTGCTTGGGAGCGTAGTGGGCCAAAACTTGAGATGATGACAGCTGCTTTTCACTTCCCTAAAGGCTAGTTCTTGGCTGTGAGACCATTTCCAAGGCTGACCCTTTTTTCAATAGCAGGCATGAATTTTCTGTAATAATTCACCAACTCAAGGAAAGACCTAAGCTGGGGGTACCTTTGATCAACCTCACTTTATCTTCCAACAGGTGTAATCTGGTCTTGGCAACTCTGTAGCCGAAGCAGGTCACTTGGGATGCCTGTAATGCATTTTTCCCTTTTAAGGCATATGCCTGCCAAGGAGAAATGTTTAAGTATTATGTCCAAGTTCTCCAAGTGCTCTTTATTAGCTTTCCCCATTATTAGCAAGTCATCTAGACAAATGGCAACTCGAAGTAGACCTTGTAAAATGTTCCCCATTGTCCGTTGGAAAAAGAGCGCAGGATGGTGATATCCCAAATGGCAGTCTTGTATATTTGTACAAATCTTTATGGGTATTAATTGTGACTTAATTCTGGGACTCCTCATCTAGTCACTGTTGCAGGTACACATGGCTCATGTTCAGCTTTGGGCAGGAGACCCATCCCCCACTGCCTGTTTTACAAAGAAGTCCTCTAAGCAAGTGCTGTGAGAAGCAGGTTATTGATTGCTTAAAATCCCCACAAAAGCAAACCGACCCATCAGGCTTCATAAATTGGTACGACTGGTGCTGCCCATTCTGCAAACTGTGCTGGTTTGATGCTTCCTCCACTTTCTAGCCTTCTCATTTCTGCCTCTACTTCTGTATGCAAGGCAAATGGTACTGGGCGGGCCTTGCAGAGTCACGAGATTGATTTTATTGATTTACACTTTACTGTCACATGTACTCAAGTACAAAGGTATAGAAGTACAGGAAACGTTTTCAATGTCACCACACACAGCACCATCTTAGGTACCAAGGTACAAAAACTTAAGAACAAGGTATAAAAGGAATAAGGAAAAAATTAAGAGTTAAACATGATGTTCTTCATATTAAGTCCGTATGTGCTTAGCTTGGCTGGACCCACACTTCCTACAAGATCTCTGATGCTTTGGCATGTTTTCACTGCACTGGCTCAATCTCCCCTACTCTCATCGTTGCTGCAGCTATTAGGGAAAACTCCATTGCTGCATTGGGCTTGCTCCTGGCATCTCTGTCTGCCAAGGTCCTGATCCAGGTGCCTCATCTTTGGGTTGCGCACTGACTGTTAGCCTCACCTTTGGAATTCACCAAAAGTCCTAGGTCAGGCCCTCTGCTACTGCCTCGGACTGGACATCTAGCCGACCACCAAATTCAACAAAATCAATACCACTACTGCCACTCTCCAGAAGTTGGGTTAGTAGAAAATAAAAAAAAAGAGAAAAGAATGAAAAAAGGAAGAAGAGTGGACAGAGTGGACGAGCTTATTCTGCCGCCATCTTGCACAGATATATGGTGGCCTTGGCTCCTTTGATAGTCCTTAGACCTTTCTGAAAAACCTCTGTATTTAATTAGGACTGCCCTCACGCATCTATTTGCTAATCGAAAAATGGTGAGCCAATCAAGGCGAATCTTTCTCAACCAATTCCGCCCCTTCAAGCTGGGCCAGAGCCTTTTATCACAATCAACGGTAACAGCACCAACTGCTTCTCATAGGAGACTGGAGTTGAAGTTGTACCCTTAATCTCTAATGATTCCCTTCTATATTTTCTGCCTGGCTGAGGTCTTGTGCAAACTTGAGGGTTGGAGACCAGAGCGAATCTTGTTAAAGACTGATTCTGCAATCACTGATACAGCTGCATTAGTATCAACCTCTATGAGAACTGGGTGACTATTTAACCAGACATTTATTTTGATTGATTCTGATTTGGATGTTGCTAAGCAATTTAACCGTTCCAAATCATATGTAGGTGGACTTTCCAGGATGTGCACTCTCCTGGATACTGGATTATGAGTTCTCTTACTGAAGTCAGGCTTCTAGGGCTCGTTTGCTGTCAAGTATGCATACCGGCAGCAACTACAATGGCTTGCTGACCTGGATCCTGAAGAACATTTTGACCATTTGGCTGAGGGTCAGTTTTGTTTTGGGGTTTTGCTGTGGGGTGACCTAGGGTTCCTCTGCTCGAGATATGTCCTGTGTGAGGCTATGTGGTTGCTTGCACTCAAGTGGGGTTTCCCGAGCTCAGTTGGACAGGCAAGGGTGTCAACTTCCACTGGGACGCCCTGTAGCTCACACACTCCACTTGCCGCATTTTCTAATGACAAAGTCATTTGTAATGCCTATTTGAAGTCCACTTTGATAGCCCACATATCAAATGGTCTCTCAGCATCTCATTCAGGGTTAACCCAAAATCACATGCCTCTGCCACTCACCTTAACCTTATCAAAAATCCCAGTACTGATTCCCTTCGTTCTCAAACTGCCAACTAAAACTGATAGCTTCACAGAATTAGAGGAGGCTTGGGGGTTTAATATTCCTTAACTAAATCCATCAGCTCTTGAAAGGTTTTAGTATCTGGTGCCTCAAGGAAAGTTAATTCCTAATAACCAAAAATGCTGCAGGTCCGCAGCAGTCAGAAGTATTACTCGTTATGTTTCATTTGCCCCAATGTCATTTGCTCAGAAAAAACAGCGCATCGTTGTTTTTGAGTCAAGCTTCCTAAGTAAAGGCATGATGCCAGAAATGGTTACCCCTACTCAAAAAGGTGACTGTTGCAAATGAATGAATTTTCTTTAGAAGCGTACGGTTTTCTCTCATCACCACTGAAATAACTGCACAGATACCAGTATTCCATCACCAAGACACTGCTTCTTTACACAGTACAGGGACTCTGACCAGCTAGCTCAGTGCCAGTCCCTAAAGTAAACAGACTCTGAGACTCCTGTTTATATCGGTCAGCCAGGGCTCCCTGATTGGGAGCGTTAACTTGAGCCAATCAAGGATCTCATACTCAACAACATCCACCTGGCCAACCTTGTTCCAATCACCACAATAACTTTATTTACACATTGACAGCTTTTTGTAGCATTTATAACAGGCAGATTTGAAGGAAATTGATTTTTTAAATCTTCAAATAAATTGAGCCCATGAGATGTAAACCTAACTTTTCAACTCAGGAGAAAGTTTACAATTGGATCTTAACTGAACTTCAAGGCTGTAAGGGGACTAGTTCATCATATCTACCAGGTAGTTCATAGCTAATCTTACTGATGTTGTCTCTGGATTGCCAGCTTCTCGCTTCAGGACATATCCAGCTCAACTTGGTGAATTCTGATAAAAGTTGCATTATTACAAAGGATGAATAAAGTCCTTTATGAATATAAAATATGACACCAGTAAGTATTTGTTACTTTTTGGAAAAAAAAGTGTGGATGACAAATGTCACAAAGTGAGAAACACCTAGGATGCGATTTTCTACACGCTGTGGAAGACAGAAAATAGTGATCATGATACTTAATTAGGTGATAATCCAAAAATCAGGCTCTCTGCACTAAGATAAACTTTAGCAATCCTCAAGAGGGAAGTCGATCTTCTTGTAATCAGCTGCAAGAAATTAACATGCATGTATGGCATCTCATTTGCTGCCCAACGTGCCAAAATTAACTTTTGACCAATCATACCACTGAAGATACTTAACATTCTGTTGCACTATTACATATAGCAAGCACATACCTGGCAACTTGGTCTTTCACTTCTGGTCTGAAATCCAGTTCATTGCCTTCTCCCCATCTAGTGAAGATTTTTCAATGTCCATTGTCTTTACTTTTGTTTTACACAGCAATAGGCATATTCAGGAGTCTAAGTTAGGATGCGTCCCATGGCCATCACAGAACCAACTGGAGAATGGCAAGGCAGCAACTTGTATCACAGATCAGAAGATTGGAGGTTTGAATCCCTCCTGGCTCGAGTACAGCTGGACAGCTTTTGGGGTGGCATAGTAGCTCAGTGGTTAGCACTGCTGTCTCACAACACCAGGGGCCTGGGTTCAATTCCAGCCTCGGGCAACTTTCTCCCAGTGTCTGTGTGGGTTTCTTCTGGGTGCTCTGGTTTCCTGCCACATTCCAAAGACGTGCAGGTTAGGTGGATGGGCTGTGTTAAATTGCCTATACTGTTCAGGGATGTGTAGATTAGGTGGGTTATAGGGGATGGGTCTGGGTGGGATGCTCTGAGAGTTGGTATGGATTTGTTGGCCCAAAAGGGCCTGATTCCACACTGTAGGGATTCTAAAAAGAATCTGATGTCTCTCTCTCTATCTGCACCTGTAACACTATTCTGCACTCTGTTCTGCTACCCTCACGCACTTTCGTATGGCATGATCTGCCTCTATACCACGCAAAACACTTGTCACATGTACTGAGATACAGTGAAAACAATCAAATTAATGCAGAAGGTAAGACAACAACATCTTGTCTTTCAAAAGAACAACTTAGTGCAGAAGCCAAGATAGTACTTTGTGGGTGTAAGGCACTAAAGCATTCACATGAAAGGGTAGGTATATGTAACTGAAGGGGTCGGAACTTTGTTAACATGGAAGGTGGTGCATGTGGCTGGAGCGTATGCAGCAAACATGCTGCACGTCTATGAAAAGCATCGTGATCTGTGAGCAGGAAAGGGGAGGCATGGCTTGAGGTAAATTCTAGATTCCTCTCCGTGAGGGGATATTGCCACAGTCAGTCCAGAGGCCTGAGGGGGGAATGTGGTGGTGGTGTTGGTCATAGACAGTCAGGCAAATACACACATCAATACTGCTTCAGCCTGGGGATTCACACTGAGGATACGCTCCATCATATTGTGTGGCACTATCATTGTGCTAAATAGAATAGATTCTCAATAAATCTAGCAACACATCCATTAAGTACTGTGGGTAATCAGTAGCAGCGGAAATGTATACTACTGCAAATCTGTAACTTCATGGCCTGGCATATTCCCCACTCTATCATTAGTTTCAAGGCTTGGAAATCAACCTTGGTTCAACGTGGAGTGCAGGAGGAATCTGAGGACTGGCACCAGGTATAACCTAAAATTAGGTGTCAAATGAAGAAGTCATAACACAGGTTTACTTAGAAATAGGAGCAGAAGTAGGCCATTTGGTCCTTCAAGCCTGTTTCACTTTTCAATGATCATAGCCGATCATTCAACTCCCTACCCCGTTTCTGCTTTCGCCCATACTCTTATCCACTTTAGAACTATATCAAATTCCTTCTTAAAAACATTCAATATTTTGTTCTCAACAGTTTTGTGGCAGAGAATTCCACAGGCTCACCACTCATTGTGATGAAATTCCTAAATCATGAAATTTCAGTCCTAAAAGGCTTACCCCATATGTTTAGACTATTACCCTCCGGTTCTGGAATCTCCTGTCATCAGGAATATCCTTCCTGCATTTATTCAGTCTAGTCCTGTTAGAGATTTTTGCACTTCTAATGAGATCATCCCTCATTCTTCAAAATTCCAGTGAATAGAGTCCTAACCTATCCAATTTCTCTACATATATTAGCCTTGCCATTCCAGGAATTAGTTTGGTAAACTTTTGCTGCACTGCCTCCATACCAAACATCCTTCCTCAGATAAGGAGACGAAAACTGCAAGCAAAATTCCAGGTGTGGTCTCACCAAAGCCCTGCATTACTGCAATAAGCCATCCTTGCTCCTGTACTCAAATCCGCTCATTATAGAAGCAAACATACCATTTGCCTTCTTCACTGCCTACTGCAACTGCATGTTTATTTTCAGTGGCTTGTGCATAATGACACCCAGGTTAGGATGCGTCCCTGGGCCATCACAGGTCTCATTGCCTACAAATTGGGAACAGGAACATGCATTCAGATAATAATCCCCCTTCCTGTTTTTGCTACCAAAGAGAGAGTAATCTCACATTTATCTACATTACACTTCATCTGCCACACATTTGCCCACTCACTCAACTTGTCCATAATTGCATAGTAAACAGATGAAGTAGTATGCAAGGCTAAACAATCCAACAAACAATGCATCAGATCTAAGCTCTGCAGTCTTGCATATCCAGTTGTGAATGGTGGTCAACAATTAAGCAACAGGAGTTGGATCTCCTCAAGAAACCTCAACCTCAATGATAGTGGAGCTCAGAGCATCATTGCAGAAGATGTATCTGCATCTATCTTCACAAAAGTGTCAATTTGATGATCCATCATAGGGTCTCTGGAAGTTCCCATTATATTACAGACGCACGTAAACAGTGAAGGATCATTATATTCTGCACCACTGCAGGGACATTATGTATTTTACATACGCAAGTAGCAGTCTTAAGATAGGAACAATTCTGTAGCATTCACCAGAGTGGACCTCCTAATGTGCATCATATAACTTTGATGTAAAGACCATTTTAACACAACCATCTGGGACTGCGAGGTCACAGAAGTGCTTAAATGGATCACAGCTGCTTTATATCTAATGTTCTTCTCCAGCAAGGTTTACACACAGGCTTTAATTTTTTAGCGATGAAGAAATCAGAACCAAACCTAAAATGAAAAGTCACCATTTTATTACATAGATAAAGCAAATGGATGTCCATCTCAGGCCATCAGGAATGTTGATTAGAGTAAGCAGAAGGCAGACAGTTAATTGTGAAAATTAAAGTTTATTGTACAGGAATGTCTCCTCAGTAGCTCAGTCATGGTGGAAGTAAGTTGCTATAAAGAAGTCTGTTTGCTATTTGGCCCAGCAGACCTTTGCTTCATGTTTTTTGTCTCTTTCACAATTATCATGGCATATCTCATATTCTCATCCTTTTCTTCCACAGAGGTTTCCTCTTGGTCCCCCATCTCTTCCTCTGGCAATGCGTCACTTTTTTGGTGACTGATATCGTGCAGGGCACAGCCATGATGTAGGACACCTATGTGCTGGGTATGACTGAAACCAGCAAAGAATTTCCCACCACCCTCCCAAATCCAATTTTCTCAGTACTCCATGATGCTGTTCTTGGTTGAATGGTGCCTTGATCCCAAGGGATGTCACTCCCACCTTCCTCTATTTAATAAAGACTGTAAGGAGGTCAGAATCCAGGTGGCCAAAACCAAATTGAGCAACAGAGAGCAAATTAGACTGGACACAAAGGATGATAGTTGTTGCAGATTCAAAGCAGCTGTGCAGTGACCATTATGTTTTTCAGATTTATGCTAGTTTTGAGACTTACTGCTCATTTTAAACTAATCCACAATCATCAGCTTAGCCTTTTATTTTATTTATTCCTATGTGCGGTAATAGTTGTGTGCAAAGTGTTAACCTCGATCTATGACACAGCAACCTCAGCAAGTATATTAACTGCGACTCTTCATGTACAACACAGTATTGTTGGTATGTCTTACTACAGAAGAAACAAAAGATTCCAGAAGTAAAATAGCTACTGTCAACTAGAGTCCTTTGTGGGATCCATGGAATGTCTTACCTGTAGAATGTCAAGGAAAGCCATTTCTTGAATTCATTTTCTGTGTTTCCTCCTTCCCAAAATATACAAAAATGGGTTAAAAACAACAACCTTGGTCTGAGAGTTCTAATGGAAGAAGATTTGCTGGTGAACTGAGGTACCTGTTTATACTAGTCTGGATTTGAGTGATAGTGTATTCTAAAGGTCTTAGTAAAAGACCTAGGTCACCCCTGCATTGTAGTTAAAAGGACTCATTGCTCTGAATCCTAGAAGCTAAATAGTCAGCAAGCTTTCACTCTAACTGCCAGTCAACCCCATTAAAAATAAACAGGACAAAAGGATTTCAAATGACCTGAACAAACCACGAATCCTGAGATGTTCCATTATCTAGTCTTCATGGTAGACCCAGAAAAACCGATCTATTCATCTTTAAACTTTTTTCCCTCTTTTGGACTTACTCCTTAACCTGAAATAATGTACAGGTGCGCTGTGTTATTAATTCTTTTCAAATTTAGCAACTTTAAAAAACTCACTTTTGTTATATTGACTGTGTTTAAAGCCTAAAATTGTCTTCTCTGGGAGAAAGGCGTCTCCATGGAATGGACCCTTTTCAAAAGGAGAGATGGTAAGAACTGCCGATGCTGGAGTCAGAGATAACAGTGTGGAGCAAGAGGAGCACAGCAGGCCAGGCAGCATCAGAAGAGCAGGAAAGTTGACGTTACGGGTCAGGACCCACAGTTCCACACTGTATTAACCCTTTTCAAAACTAACTTGTTGCAACCAGGCTCAGGTAAATAAAAAAATGTGAGCCAGTTCATCTTTCCTTACCTGGGAGTTTAACAATTTTGGGTAACTGCCTACAACCATAATAACTTGGAGAACCTCATGTGGATCTGGTTTTTACAGTATATTTGCAGGTGTAGAATGAGAATGTAAAAAAGATGGTCATTGCCAGACAAACATTTAAAGAACCTGCTGAAGAGAGATGCTTAAGTGATGGTTTCCAGTGTATCCTGAAATTTGTGTTTGCCTGCTCATGTTCTCAATGTCTTATTTGTCCTCCTAAACTTGATAAATGTTTTTGTTACTGCAAAATTGTATTGGGATTAAGGGTGTTTGCCAAAAGTGCCTTTTATTAAAGTAGTTTCTCTACTGAACTACAACTACTGTTCATTAAGGTTTTGGAGTAGATTTGTAGCTCGGGTTGTGGGTGTTGAGGTTAGTTGGCTCGCCGAGCAGGTTTGTTGTTCCTCAGACGTTTCATTACCATGTTGGATAACATCATCAGTGCAGCCTACGATGAAGCGTTGGTGTGTTTTCCCACCTGGTTTTTAAACTCTGCAGTCCATTGAGCTGGATTGCCTCAGTTCCGGTTTTCCTTCGTAGTGGAGTGTATATGGGGTCGAGTTTTAGGTGTTTATTAATGGCTTTCTTTGTGGAGTGCCAGGTTTCTAGGAATTTCCGTGCCTGTCTCTGCTTAGCTTGTCCCAGGATTCCTGGACGTTATGGTAGAGCGCAAGACAAATGGGGAACTCCAAACAAAAGTACACAGAAAAGCCACACACACGGACCAGGTACTGAACTTCAGCAGTAACCATCCCAACACACACAAACGAAGCTGCGTGTGAACACTACTTAAACAGGCAACGACACACTGCAGTAATACAGAACTACGCCAAGAGGAAAAAGAATACCTCTTCCAGGTTTTCAAGGATAATGGATATCCAAAAAACTGGGTCAGAAGATGCCTACAAGAACATCAGGAAGATACTACACACCCCGACACACTTATCACACTACCCTACATCAGGAACACATCGGAACTAACCACAAGGCTCCTACAACCGCTGGGCATCACAGTGGCACACAAGCCCACATCAACCCTACCACAATTGCTCACCCGAACTAAAGACCGACTCCCCGCCATGGACAGGACCAATGCCATCTTTAAGATCCCCTGCAGAGACAGAGAGACACTACTATCAGACAAACAGCAAGGATACTAACAACAAGGGTACACGAACACCAACTGGCTACAAAGAGACATGACCAATACTCACTCATCTCAATCCAAATGGATAAGGAGAACCACCAATTTGACTGGGACAACACCAAAATCCTGGGACAAGCTAAGCAGAGACAGGCACAGGAATTCCTAGAAGCCTGGCACTCCATGAAGAAAGCCATTAATAAACACAGAACTCGACCCCATATACACTCCACTATGAAGGAAAACTGAAAGTGAGGCAATCCAGCTCAACGGGCTCCAGAGTATAAAAACCAGGCGGGAAAACACACCAACGCCTCATCGGAAGCTGCACTGATGATGCTACACAACATGGTAACGAAACATCTGCTGAACAACAAACCAGCTCGGCGAGCCAACCAACATCATCTACTGTTCATGTTGATCTCCTGCTTACTGTCTAAATAAACCATCTATCCTGGTCACTGTCTATTGTACGAGAAACTCCAGATCACTATCATGGAACTAAGGTAACTTATGCTCAGAATGCAGCCTTTCCTACCTCATTACCTGCATCTGTACAGCCTAACTGTCAAGACCATTATGCATTTAAATCCTGCAGAATGCATCAATATTTTCCACCTTACTTCACCCCGGCCTCCTCTAGAAGCCTGCATTCAGCAGCAAGATTTAGAAGCAGACACAGTCAAGAGTATTTTAATCAGCTAGGTCAGTGGTAAAATAAACCAAAAGTCACATCTGATAATACTCTGTCAGAATTAAATTGAAGTGAAAGATGTAGGCCATCTAAAATTTCCTGTCTGGCTACTTGAAAAGCAACTTGTCCACCCAATGTAACATAAATACAAAGCCTCAAAAAATCTGGATATTCTGTACCACCAGTTGACTTTTAAACTAACATAAAACTATCTAGCCCAAATTTAAGTATATACAAAAGCCTGTAAGATTTGCTAAGCAGAAACTTAAAAGTTCATGATAGTGATTTGATCAAATTTGGGTCAGTATTCAAAATGTGTAAATTGTCCTCTGTCCTAGATGCTATTCTGAAGGTGGTACTAACATTTCTCATTTATTTAAAATTTTTTGAATTATATGACTTGTTGAACGGCATGTTTAGCACAGTGACATTTAATAATTAAAATATTAATTATTTGTTTCCTATATCCTAATCCTTGTGTGGTATTATTTCATTTCTACATAATACTTGTCATTTCCTGAGCATGTGGTTAAAACTGTTAAGACTTAGAGAAAAATAAACCACACACCTACACAATCTTTTTGAGATCTAAAATAGGCCAGACAGGCATTTTTTCCCCTCAGTGGTTATGCTAAAGGGAGTATAAACTGACATGAGAAAATGACAAGAATTATGCCTGGTAGTTACCATATACTGTATACATTTTTCAGTAATTAGGTATAATATTGATGATATTTTTCAAATTTATTGTTAGTCTACTGATAATTGCATGCTACAGGAATTAGTGTCACAACAGTTATTGAACATTACAACATTGCACCAAGTCTTTAATCCCAACTTGTTTGTAAATGTCTAAATTGAAGGCACCTTCAACACTATTCCCAATTTTGCACTTCTCATGATCACATGTCCGAGACTGGCAGGATAATTGATGCCATAGGAAATTGTATGGCACATGTAACTGTAATTGCACTTGGAAATAACAGTGATGCTTGTGATATAGGTGTTCATTTTGAGTTTGCTTATGGAAAATGACAGTGCATTCAGTTCCTCCATTTCTACATAATGCAAATATAAAGTAGCAGTTATCATTGTTGAACTAGCATTAAATGATACGCTGTTGAGAGATTACTCCGGTTGAGGATCCATATGGTATAGAATCAGAGAAATTTAAGTTCTCTTTTATGACCACAAGTTGCTTCAACGCACTTTACAGCCAACAAAATACTCCATAAGTGGTTTTGCAGTTGTAATGCATCAAGATGCATATTCTTTATCTTCTTTTTAGCGACTGTCTGAGCTAAAATTCACTTCACAGCATATGGATCAGAGTCATTGCAATGCATTTCCAAGCTACTCCAAGACCCTCTGACCTTGTTTTTCCATACAAGCCAAGAGCATCGACCCTTGGGAGCAGCGCCACATAGGTTCAGTTTGTAATTGATATTACAAGGACGCTCTATTTTTACATTCAAAAATATGCATAATGCCAAAGAATTTGTTCAAATGAAATTCTTCAGTTTTAAAAAATTATTGGCTGAACTGTTTTTAGCATATAGTGATCAGAACATCCCAAAAGCTGTGGAACCAGAGGGCAGACTCCTCTTCATAGCTCTCTGAACCAGATTGCAAACCAGGTCTAAGATACCACCTTGGAGAGAGAACTGAGCGGTAATAATAAATGGAAGGAAAATTGCCAAAAAATTAATTTTTCTTCATATTTCAAACATAATTTTTCATTAATGAATAATATTTTATTTGTTGCACACCATAAACATGACTAAGGGAAGAGAGTCTGAGTGAAGTCCCAGCACAAGTGAGCAAAGAATTGGGTTGACATTTACCGCTCTGTTGAGCAGCATGGGCAGTGTAAGAAACTTGGGAGATTACAGAATATGATGAAGCAGAATCTCAAAATTGAGAAAGAATTTTCCCCTCAAGGGCTAAAAATTGTGAATTCAATCTTGTAATTGAATGCTGGCTACCTTATTTCAATGAATTTGCATCACATTAAAAGCCCAACTCATCTCTAATTAAAAAGCCACTTTCAATTCTCCTCTCTCCCCAGAAACTAGACAATGCTGATTCCCAATATGAAAGCCTGAGGGTTACCTGGCAGCAGCAGTTTGCCACTTTGTCTTCGAGCCCTCATCCAACTCTTCCTTCATCACAATGTTACTGCATGCTCTGTGGATACTGACCTCCTCAACCTTTCATCCAGACAAGTCAGCTTTGGCAAACGACCAGTCCCACCACATCATTGTGTCTGCTCTTGGGCCAACTTTCATTTCTTCACTTTAGAACTCAGGGACGTTTAAGACATGACCTGGCAAAAGCATACTTTACATGTAGGAAGGCACATGCAACTTAGTGCATGTGCACACAGAATGCCTCTTATAGCTCTTAGCTTACTTCCTCAGTGTTCACTCATTTGCACGTATTTGGAAGTTGCCAATATCTAGCTTGCATTGCTTTTTAGCATGTAGGTTTGGAAAACTGCTCAGTCGAGGGGGTGGACATGTTGCTGTATGGCATTGTGTTACATCAATGTCACACTTACAGCATGTTTATGTGGCAAATACACCGCATGTGATTTAATTGAATGGCTATATCTGAAAGTCATCAGTCCAAGACTGGGCTATGTTCAGGTGGGGCTGTCCTCACAAGTCAGTTAAAGCTGCTGGGCTACAGTCAGTCCTGAGAGTTTGAATATTAATGGTCAGAGGCTTATCAGGGGACAATCTGTGGAGTCCAGGGAAAGTGGAAAACTCAAGTCTGGAATGAGGTTCATGGAACTAGGTTGCTGACGAGATGATTATAGTGAAAGGGGATGGGGAGCTCTAGGGCTTTTTCACAACTCACAATCACTTTGGTCTCTACACGAGAAGAGTTATGGCCAATAAGGATATGACAATAGCAAAGCCATGACTTTGGCGAAAAGTTGTCATTGGTTATATAAAAAGGGACTAAATGGAAATGAGGGGATGGTTAAAAGATCATTGGGAACACGGATTGTAACACAAAAGGGACCTTAAAAGATAGTAGGATTACCTTAGGTGGAGTCTGTAAGTCACATTTATCCACATTATATGGTATCTGCCATGCTTTTGCCCACTCATTCAGCCTGTCCAAATCATACCACAAAGTTTGAGATATTACATTTAGTTCCCTCATCTAAATCATTAACTTTTGTTAGGAATAGCTGGGGTCTTAGTACCTATCCGTACAGTGCCCCACTAGTCACTGCCTGCCATTCAGAAAAAGACGCATTCATTCCTACTCTTAGTTAACAGACATAAAACAATCTTCTAGCCATCTCAATACACTAGCCCAATCCCATGCACTTTGATACATTAATCTCTTCTGTGGGACTTTAAAAGCTTTCTGAAAGTCCAAATAACCCACATCCACTGGCTCCCCTTATCAACTCTACTGGTTAAATCCTCAAAAGAAAGCCAGTCAATTTAATAGCAAAATTTCCCTTCGTAAATCCATGCTGACTGTGTTTGATTCTATTACTGCTTTATAAATGCTCTGCTATAAAATCCTTGATAATGAACGCTAGCATTTTCCCATTACCAACATCAGATCACCAGTCTATAATTCTGTTTTCTCTCTACCTCCCTTTTTAAATAATGATGTTACAATAGCTTTCCTCCAATCTCTAGGAACTATTCCTGCGTCGAAGAATCTTGGAAGATGACCACCAATACATCCACTAATTCTTGGGCCATCCTAATGTACTCTGGGATGTAGATTATCGAGGCTTGGGGATTTATCAGCCTTTCATCAGATAGCCTTCAGCATTTTAGTGCTTGGCAGACCACTAAATTGTCCTGAAATGCTGAAGTGTGCTGGAAAACAGCTTTTAAACTGAGAGATGCAGCACACTGTGCAGCTATCTCCACAGATCACTGTACTATGAGGGAGAGTGAACTGTGAAATTTCCATTGTACATCTCAGCGTTGAATGGCAATGCACTCCCTTAGAAAGTTGGTAGCTGGAATGTACTTTTGCTTCCAAAGATTGTGGAATCAACACTGATTCTGTACATTGACTCAAAATGGAGTTAACTGTGGATGATTTGTGCAATGCAAGCCCTACAACAATCCTTGTACTTTGCTTTAGCAAGTATAGTGTTGTCCACATTAAAATACAAATCCTTGGACATTGTCATCAACATCATGGTTTAAGAATCCCTCACAACTGAGGTCGGTTTGCTTGAGAGAGATGAACAATGAGTCATAGAAATCTACAGCACAGAAAAAGGCCCTTGAGCTCGAGTCAAAAACAACCACCTAACTATCGAACACCATTTGCCAGCATATAGTCTTGCATGCTTTGGCAATGCTAATGCACATCCAAATACTTAAATTTTGAGAGTTTCTGCCTCTACCGCCCTTACAGGCAATGAATATCAGATTACCACCACCCTCTGGGTGAAAAATGTTTTCTTCATATCGCCTCTAAACCTCCTGCCCTTTTTCTTAAAAGGGCTATCACCTGAACATTTCTCCTTGGTGGAGGGATCAAAGTTCTTTCCCATCTCCATTATCTATGCCTCTGATAATTCCATATATCTCAATGAAGTCTACCCTCATGCTCCTCTGCTCAAAGGAAAACAGCCCCAGTTTATCAAAATTCTCTTCATAACAAATCTCCAGCCCAGGCAACATCCTGGTAAATCTCCTCCCTCTATGCCTCCTCTCCAAATCAATCACATCACTGCTATAGAGTGATTTCCAGAACTGCATACAGTAGACTACGTGTGACCAAAGCAACTTTTTGTTGCTCCCTGTTCCTCAACTCTGTGCCCTTGGCTAAAGCCAAGTATCCCACATGTCTTTTTAAACATTATATCTACCAGTCCGGCTATTTTGATACACCGGAGTGCCTTGTCCAAATTTTTACGTTGCTCGTCGACGGAATGTAAGCCTCTACCAGCTAACCAAGCCAGCTGTGTTAAGAGGAACGGCTTGAAGCAAAAAGCGGGGCCTACCACAGTACAGAACCAAGTGAGTGCAGATACCCCCAGAGTGAACTGGAGACCGTTCCAGGTATAACTCTCATCATCTGATGCGTTTGCCATTGCAGAGGCCATCCATATGGCTCCCAGACTTCACGGCTGACCACCCATCTGGAAGAACATAGGTGAGGATTTAGTCATTGGTCTCTATCCAGCCAATGGCCAAATAACGGATGTTAAATGGTAAATCGGTATTTATAGCATGGCACTGTCATTACACACATGCTGGGAAATTGGCTGGTAACCCCATCCAGATTTCTGGGACATCCAGAACCAATCTGGTTTTTTTCTTCAAATGGGGCCAGTCCCCAGATCCACACGGATCAACAGCCGTCTCGTATCTTATATCCGGAAACATGCAACACTATCACTCCAGCCTATGGTCAGTTGCTGTATTCCAGCAGTCAAATTAGCCAGGCAACACCACCACTTCAACCTAGACCGATAGTGGCTGTTTGCTGTTACCATGGGGCCTATCAGAGGCTTGACTGACTGTGTTGGGGAAAGCTACATAAAAACCAACACCATAGGTAACCAATCAGACAAGACCCTCTCAGGAGATCCATCTAAGACAGTCACAGTTACTCCCGCCTAAGGGACTGGCGCGCATGCACACCCCTGATCCTCGATGCTTCCGAAGGTCCTGTCGTTCATCATGTATTTCATTTGTCTGGTTTGCCCATAATTTGGTTATTAAAGCTTGTTTCGTCATTGAGGTGTCTCAAAAAGCTGTTCATCCCTCAAAAGGGTGCAACATAACTGGCACAACAACAATAAAGAAACTGGAGTTAGACATGGAGGGTGAAATGCATATATATTTAGACTGTATTTGCTGACACCATGGAGAATGCAAACTCTTCCGAGAATACACACATGCACATTAACAGATGCCGCCATAAATGGGGAGGGGGCTGTGGATGGACCAGGGTGCAGAACAGTGGGGGGTAACCGTCCAATCCATTCCCCACCAGCCCCATCTAATCTCTAACCCCCAGCCCTCTATGATCTTTCCCAGCCCCAACGGTTCCATCCGATCTCTACCTCCAGGCGCCATCTGATTCCTTTCAATGTCCTCTCTCCTCTCTCCCATGTCCACTCTCTCCCTCTCTCTCCTCATCCTCTGTCTCCTTCCCCATCCGTTCTCTCTCCTTCCGTCCATTCTCTCTCCCCACTGTCTGTTCTGTGTCCTCCTCTGTTCACACTCTCTCCATTCACATCAGTGAAAGATTATTAACAATAGCCTCAACTGTGCCACTTATATGCCCCCAGTGTATATTTTTCTTCCTTTCTGTTTATGTCAAAGTGGAGTCCTGACATCTGTAACTGGGGTGGAGGAAGTTTGCTCTGAAGTTGACCTTTTGGCCTGGAAGGCTTCTCTGCGCATCCCTGGTATCTTTGGGCCTATAAAGCCTTAGCCTGCTGAGTGTCACAACCAGATTCAGGGTCATCTTTCTCAGTTTGGACTTCTGCAGCATTAGCATCACAGGCAAGTGGAGATGGACTGGCTGTATACCTTTGGAATGACCCAAAAGGAAGATTGTGAGGTCTAATGTTTAGCACCTCCTTTGTGCGAGTGCCTATTGTAATCATACTGCTTCCCTGAGAGAAAGGGGCATGGAGAGTGAGGTTGAGATCCTTCACCTTCTTTTGCCTTGCTATTGATGTTGCTGCCTATGACTAGAGAGATAGATCTACACTCTATGTGCAAACAGACACACATTGTGCTGAACCTAGACTCAGCCTGAGTCATGCATGCCAGAGCCAGCAAGGTACTGATGACAATGCAGGGCTCCATCTTTCAATCCAATTTACCATGTCTGACAAACCTGTTTGATGGTGTCTGAATTTTGACCAACTCATTAATGACCAGGACCATAGGATTGTTTTCTGTCTGGTGCGGAGTTGCTACCTGGTCTTTGACAATCCTCCTCGTGTCAGAGACCTAGAATATTTCATCTTGACTAGCTGCAGTGATGTGCTTCCTAGTCTAATCTAGAAAGAATATCCACCAATGTGAAAGTCTGAGCTGGTAGAAGGTGAACAATGTATCCTTAGAGGGGTGAGTGGCTTCGTCCTCAGAGGTGGAGATGGCATTCAAAGTCTTTAAGCTGGCCTATTCAGGGCAGAGGTTGCTTGGGTGCTGCTAATGCCTGCATAAAGGAATTAGTTGTGTAGAGGGATAAAAGCTCGTGAAGATTAAAAATGAGTTGGCTTTGGTGGTAATGGGAGAACAGCACAGCATGATAAACCTTACTGTGTTGGTTGACTACTAAGATTTCCATACCCCATGAGAGAGTGGACCTGCTCTTCTCCAGCCAAATGCAAGCTGCTTTCCTCAAATGAACATTGTGGGAAGGGAGGAAATTGCAAGACCCCTTGCAGAAATATTTGTATCATCTATAAGTACTGGTGAGAGGCCTGATGACTGGAAGGTGGCTAATAGTGTTTTTTAACAAAAGTTGTAAAGAGAAACCGGGAAACTATAGACCTGTGAGTCTGACTTCAGTTGTGGGTAAATTGTTGGAGGGGATCTGAAAAGATAGGGATTATCCAGCTCTACACCTTGTTATCTCAGATTCTCCAGCATTGGCAGTTCCTACTATCTCTGTAACAATTCTAATCCCACTGCGAAGCGAAGAAGGGTCTAGACCCGAAACGTCAGCTTTCCTGCTCCTCTGATGCTGCTTGGCCTGCTGTGTTCATCCAGCTCTACACCTTGCCCTCCTTTCAATCCACGTTAGTTGCAGAAATCCTTTATCAATTAATAGCAAGGTTTTGTTTCCATGACGACAAGCGTTGTGGGGGGTGGGTACGTGTAAAAAGCAAGTGAAACCAGCTCGTCAGCACGCGGCAAATAAGAAGCTAATGATGAACTAGCGTATTAAAAATAACTTTAAATAAAATGGTTCTTTTAAATCATGTTGGAAAGCTTAATTACAGCTTCAGATCTGTGAACATGCAGAGTGCTTGCTGAAAATCTGTTAGTTTCATTCTTACAGAAAATTAATTTTAAATCAAAGTTAAATTCGAAACACCGGGCTTTTAATTTTGAGATTGGGCAGTTTCTTTTTTAGGACCAACAATACCATCATATTGTAACTGCTGAGATCAAGGTTTCTCTTGTTGAAATAGCGGACAATGATTATCAGAGAAGTTGCTGTTTCATGATGTGACCATTTCTAAATGTTTGAAACAACGCAATCATAAGATGAAAATGAAAGCAAATACAACTGGACAATAATCTTAATATTGTTAAACTTGGCAGGTATTTTACCTGGGTCAGGTTGATGTCTCTGCTGTAATCATTTCTTACCCAATTGTGTCACAGTCATTGACATATTTGGATAATGATAAGCACCGTTGGCAAAACTGTTACTTCCCGCTGTAATTGAGTGGCATTTAAGCAGGTACTGGATGTCATTTTCTAGAAGATCTTATCAATTCGATTCCACTCTGTTGGGGATTTTAAAAACTCACAATGTACAGTCCAAATAAGTAATTGTATTGCGCAATTTTCAGTCGTCAGTTGCCACGTGTTTCTTCTTGGTGAGTAAATAGATCGTGACCAGACAAGCAATAACGTACTTGTTAACGTGAAAACTACCCTTTCACTATATAGGATATCAAAATATACGGCTCAAGTCATAATAAGAGGAATCTTAGGAAAACAAAAAAACTTTGGTCTCACATTTAATTAGTAATAATTAGGATGTGAATTACTTATTCTTTTGTTTGTGTGGAAAATTGAAGCAAGGAGCAGGTTTTTCTGCTAATGTCGGAACAGAGTTTAGAATTTCTTAAACAGGGTTTGTTCTTATTATCTTAAGGTTTCACTATAAAAGTGCTTGGTGTTGCAGTTTTGCTCTCATTGGTAGTGCAAAGCATGATGTTTGGTCAAAACAACTTAAAAACTCTTTAAAACATTTATTCAAGGACTGGAACTCTTCCTAACCCCCACCACTTCTCTCTCCTCCTTTAAAACTCACATTAAAAACGATCTTTTTTGACTAAGGTTTTAATTGCTATTTCAAATGTCTCCTACTTTGGATTGGTGTCAATTTTAAGGCTTCTGCGAAGCAACTTTAAATGTTTCCCAATGCAAAGTACAAATCTTATTAAAACTATTAATACAAAAACTATGTATTTGTACTCATTGGTTACATTAGTAATTTAATGCACACTGCATTATGACTTGGAACAATATTAGTAGTATCTCCCAGTAATTCATTCCAGGTGAAATTTTACTAATCATGAGAGTCATAAATCAAATATTTCAGTGAAGGGATAACCATCCAAGAACTAAATGGGTTCCATCAATGTGCAGGTGATGAGACCATTGGTACCACTTCATTCATTGGATCAACTGCACATTCCTACACCTTAAGCATCAAGTCGCAGCTTACCCATCATTTTATTTATTTTACTTTAGCCACCACTTATCTTGTCTAAATTACTGCTACTGTCTCTTCAATGCCCACTATACCCCAGCATCTCATCCTATTCAATCTGGAATTATCAGAAACGGAAAAACCTTTAAACCAGTCACATTTATTGACCAACAGCAAAAGGTGAATTGAAAAAACAA
This sequence comes from Rhincodon typus, assembly GCF_021869965.1. Lineage (NCBI taxonomy): Eukaryota > Metazoa > Chordata > Chondrichthyes > Orectolobiformes > Rhincodontidae > Rhincodon > Rhincodon typus. The sequence continues at coordinate 32,243,068 of NC_063341.1, read as the reverse complement.
ATTATATTTACCTCTGAACAGAAACGGACTGTTTGCCTGTCAAGCAATAGCAATTTTGCAGTTAATGAATTATTACTGCACCCAGCTCTCACTTTGTAAGGCATCTGTCCCCTCAAACATAGCAGAAACATAGCAGAAACATAGAAGTTCTTAAGGATATAAGCATCATGGCAGCTTGCAGAGAACTTGGCACAGACCTCTAAGTAGTAGTACTGATGGTCTCATGGTACTTGCAAATGATGGATTCGAACCCATTACTGTTGATTTATGATATGGCCCTCGTGTATTGTGTACAGTCCATTGCACCTTGCACTTGCCTCTGTTCCTCTATTTCTTCGATACATCTTAGCAACAGTGACACTAACCCCTGCTGTGACTGTATCCAACAGCCACACTTGCAATATAGTGGTGAGGGCAGTGTAAACAACTGAATAGTGATGTGACAATCAACAATTGAACCACTCAAATGATGATTCAACATAATCCTCCATACAGTGGGACATGGAGCATTCTGACAAAGAGCTGTTGAATGCCTCTATATGGTACTTTGACTTTAAGACTTTTCCAATGAATGCAGCACCAGTCTTGTCACAAAAGAGACAGTAGAAGGTTGTAAACATTGAATGAGCACTGAGATCTTATGTTTCCAACCCTATATCACCTAAGGAAAGCATAATTACATACAAGAGAATGATGCAAGCTACTTATAGGGCGGCACAGTGTCTCAGTGGTTAGCACTGCTGCCTCACAGCACCTGGGACCCAGGTTCAATCCCAGCATTGGGCGAATATCTGTTTGGAGTTTGCACATTCTCCCCGTGTCTGCATGGGTTTCCTCTGGGTGTTCCGGTTTCCTCCCACAGTCCAAAGATGTGCAGGCTCAGTGGATTGGTCATACTAAATTGCCCATAGTGTTCAGGGATGTATAGATTAGGTGGATGGGATGCTCGGAGGGTCAGTGTGGACTGGTTGAGCTGCAGGGCCTGTTTCCACACTGTAGGGATTCTATAGTTCAAAGTGACAGAAAATTAGTACCATGTTTTTGTGCACCTTTGAGATCTTACATTTGACCTGCAGGTGTCACATTGTAAGGTCACCTATGATTACTTCTGCTTCACAGAGATAACCATCGCCAATCTGAAATGACAAATGACCTGGTTAAGATTGTTGGGGGGGTGCAAATGCTGGTCACAAACGGTTGGATACTGCATGCATTTCATGTGCATGATGCAGTGATTACAGATGGCTGCAACCTGTATTCTGAAGGTCCGTGATTGATGCAGTTGCCCCTTGAAGGGCCTCTGTCATTTAGAAGTGGTGCCCCCATGTTGCAGCAGAAAACAAAAACATTGACGCTACCCATCTGAGTTTGGTGACAGCCATTTTCCATTCATTTGACTCCTGAATGTGAACAATGAATATGGAAGGCAAACAGGTCATGCTTGACACCATGAAGGGAAGGCTCAGCCTGGTAACTAATGCCCTCCCCAAACCTACATGACCATTTCTAATCCAGCATTCCCTGCCCCAAGCAGACCATCTGACGGCATCCAAACCGTTGGACTGATAGTGGATGATGCCCTTGGCTGACTGTATCATGATCCCCAAACATAGCAGCCCCCAACTTGACTTGATTGGTGATATGGCCATTTGTTTGAGATGTGTAGGATGTTTGTCATATAGGCTGCTGGCACATGATGTAGGTGTATGATTTATGTATCATGTGCTATACAACAGCATGTCCACCCTTTTGACTGATGGCTGCTGACAGTTATGACAAGCTGTCTGGCTTTGTGTCTACACTAAATAGCATGCCAAGACAGAAGTAGGTGAGCTATTAAGGGGTGGAGGGAGAAAAGTGCCAAACAAGGCAAGGTAGGATGCTGTGAACAGCGAAGTAGTCACAAAGTGAGTGAGTGTTGAGAGCAAGTGAGCAGCCTTGAGGTGTACTCTGGTCCAAACTATGGCTGTCTTTATGCTTGAAGTTCCACGCAGCAGCATTGCAATGAAAGGTGTTTGTGCACTAGTGTGCAGCATTGAAGTGCACATGGGTAGCCTATGTGCAGTGGAGATGTGCCATGATCCACACCTGAGATATTGGTGTCAGGTGTCCAAGATGGAGATCCAGAGAAGCAAATGGTGAGCTGGAGTCCCCAGGTTACAGTTCTGATTTTTGTTAATTCACAGCATCTAGTTTCTATCTGGTGGGTCAGAGAATGAGAAAGAGAAACTGCATAATAATGAGGTAAGATTAAGAAATAATGAGATGTTAATGCATGCTAATAGGCCTCTTGTTGCTCACTAGAGAGAGTCTAGTCTCACCATAAAACATTTGGTTAGAAAGTGGGATTTTTGTTCTCACTGTCAAGCAGCTCCTCGCTGTATACCTCATCTGATTTTTCCCACCTTTCTTGGCATGAAGGATCTGGGAAGATTACACCTCAGGAGTCATAGCTCATAACTCATGTTTAGAATCATGGAACTTCTACAGTGCAGATATTCTGCCCATTGAGTCCACACCGACCCTCCGAAGATTAGCCCACTCAGACCATATCCTGTAACCCCACATTTACCATGGCTAATCAAAACAGCCTGCACATCCCTGAACACTACAGACAATTTCAGTATGGCCAATCCACCAAACCTGCACATCTTAGGACTTTGGGAAGAAACCAGAGCACCCATACAGACATGGCAAGAATGTGCAAATTCAGCACAGACATTTGTCGAAGGCTGGGATTGAGCCTGGCTCTCTGGTGCTGCAAGGCAGCAGTGGTAACCACTGAGCCACTGTGCTGCACATATTTACTTCACACTAATGTGGACTAAACCCAAAACTAATGAAATTTAAAAATAATTTGGCAAACTTCTGTTTATGTTGAATCAAGTGGTGTAAGTAGCAATAAAGCATGCTAAAAGTGAAATGTTACCCAGTTGCTTATGTATGAATTTATCACGAGGAAAGAGTTACCCAGCTATCAGGATGATACTACCATGGTTTTAAAGAATGATGCTGGTCAAAAATTTTTGCTCTAATATGGAACAGTTGTTGAAAAAGGTAGAGGTAAAAGGTAAAGTCTCCATTGTCTTAGTGGACCATAGGCTGCTCTCTGATTGGAGAGGGACGACTGGTGGTGGTTTTAATGCAAGGGTCACTGCACCTCAGGCAAGGGGCGAGATGGAGAAGGTGCGACCTTCATCTGGTAACATCAGGTGGTGTGGGAATTGAACCCATGCCGTTGGCATCACTCTGCATCACAAACCAGCCATCCGAGAGAATCAGTAAAATTGGGGGATGCTGTGCTGTGTGCTGTAAGCTGTATTATATTTCCTTACACTTTCAACATGCTTCTCTTGCAGGAAGAATAATCATCAAGTCTGTAAGTGTTTTAAGATATTAATAATATCTCATTTGTTTTCTTTACAGGCCATGGTGAAACAAGTGATTTTTGTATTCGTCTAAACATCTCAAAGCTCAAAAGAAAGCATTATCATCTGCACAAGTGGTAAGTACATGCCCAGAATATATATATATCTTATCCATTATTTAGTGATGTTTGTAAGGTAATACAGCTTGAGGCATGTATCACAGGGTGAAGATGATATGGCCAAGTGAGCCACTTGATATTCCATTCACTCTTTGGACAAAAATAACAAAAGACAAATATATGGTGCACAGGCAAAATTATGTCCTTGTGACAGATTACTTATTGAAATTTACCCATCATTCAATGACTTAGCAACACACTGAGTGCAAGCATTAGTGAAGCAGTCACCACCATTATCAGCCTATTTGGTATACTAGAGAGGATAGTACATGACAATGTATTGTAGTTCACTGGTAAAGCATTCCAAGACATATGTGCTTAGTTGCAAATAATCCATATTACATCATCACTCTAATATCCTTGCTTGAAATGACCTAACAGAACATGTAGTTGTGTACAATCATGTTCATCAAGTTCAAGCATCAAGACAACATTATCACATAGGATTGCTGCATTTTTGTGTCACCAATGGAGAAGGGATTACCACCCTAGCACAACATATGCTTGGATAGCAAATGTGAACAAATTTGTCCATTAGACAATTGTCTAACCATTGAGACACAAGACATTCTTCTTCAATGGCAAAGGACAGAGTGAAACAGACACATCCAGTGAGCAAGTAAAAATCAACCTCAACTATTCAACAAACAGAGAGTGAGAATCAGAAATCCAGTCATAAATAATTGGCTTCCAACTAAAGTTCCCAAGATATGCAATCAGCCCAGATTGTATGAAGTCATTACAGATCATGGTGCTTCATTGTGAAGGAACAGAAGTCAGCTCAGACCAATGCGTGATATGCTAATCAAGAGAGTGAGAAAGAAAGCTTTGAAGACAACAGTAGTATGATGACACTGAGCGATGGCAACCAGCAACTAGAGAAACGAGCAGTCAACCAAGAGCTCATGAGATTAACTTGGATTTCTCCAGGTAGGTATACGATCACAAGATCAAAAAGAGTTGTCAAACCTCAAACATTATATTGAGTCAAAATTAAAAACCAAAAGAACTGCGGATGCTGTAAATCAGGAACAAAAACAAAAGTTGCTGGAAAAGCTCAGCAGGTCTGGCAGCATCTGTGGAGGAGAAAACAAAGTTAACGTTTCGGGTCCGGTGACCCTTCCTCAGAACTGATGGTGGCTGGGAAAACGTCAGTTTATATGCAGAAAATAGGGAGGTGGGTGGGGTAGGGAGTAAACGATAGGATAGAGCCCAAAAGAAAGAGAAAGACAGTCTTCCAGGTGAAGCAACACTTCACCTGCACTTCCAAGAATCTAGTCTACTGCATTTGCTGCTCACAATGTGGTCTCCTCTACATTGGGGAAACGAAGCGTAGACTTGGTGACCGCTTCGCAGAACATCTACGTTCTGCTCGCAAAAAGACCCTGAACTACCTGTTGCCTGCCACTTCAATGCACCACCCTGCTCCCTGGCCAACATCTCTGTCTCCGGCTTGCTACAGTGTTCTAGTGAAGCCCAATGCAAGCTGGAGGAACGACACCTCATTTTCCGCTTGGGGATCCTACAACCCTCCGGACTCAATATTGAGTTCAATAATTTTAGGGCCTAAACTCTCCCATGTCCCAGCCCCCCACCCCACACACCAGGCCTTGTTACCACATAGCCTGCCACTACACACCCACTGTTGTTAGTCACTAACAGTCCCCATTAACAACTACTCACCCTCCCAGCCTGATCGTTATCAACTCCTTTGTCTGTCCAACTGTCTTTCTCTCTCTTTGGGCTCTATCCTATTGTTTACACCCTATCCCACCCACCTCCCTATTTTCTGCATATAAACTGACGTTTTGCCAGCCACCATCAGTTCTGAGAAAGGGTTACCGGACCCGAAACGTCAACTCTGTTTTCTCCTCCACAGATGCTGCCAGACCTGCTGAGCTTTTCCAGCAACTTTGTTTTTGAGTCTAAATTATTTATTTAGTTCACTCTGTACATGTCTGTATAGTTGTTGCATTGACAGCTATTGCCAATATACAAAGATATATTACTGTTCAGAATTTTGTTTCTTTGGTTCAAAGGGAATGTGCGTCATATCTTGCAGCAGATATGTCTTATACCTTAATGGACATTCTCATGATATCATCACCATATCATGACATATGACTGAATAGTATAAGGCTTGTAGTTTCCATCTTGCTGAGCTTTATTCTCTTGCAGCATGACACATTGAGGGAAGCAGGCTACAGTACATCTGAATTGCTTGAGCCTAGATACTCAGGGGCCTGTGAAGTAGTGCATAAATATAGATAAAGTTCTGTAAAAGTTAATTGAATTCTTCAGTATTATGTGACTTATGTCCTGTCCTTGTGCTTCAGGAGTGAACATAGCAACACAGCACAATAGTGGCAAATTTTCAGTTAATGTCACCAGATCATGTCATAGTGGCATCTTCTGTCCCTTTTTGTTTTACTTCAAATCTCCATCAACCACAGTACTTTGCTTTTATTAAAATTGTGAAGCTGTTCCTTTATAAACAAGCTTACAGTGTTCTTGGAAATAGTGCTCAAGGGAATCTTCATTAGTATCTAATAGGTTTTGATGATAGATGTTAAACACCTAGTAGTTGAAGGTAATTGGTATAGGGCATTTATAGATTAAATATGCTAAGATATGTATAAAAAGAAGAACCAGCCAGCGCTGGAGTGGTTTGTTTTGATAGAGATATAGCTCTGTAGGAAGCAACAAATAAATAGTCTCCAAAGAAATATGATTTCCTTGCTTGCTTCATAAATAGACCGAGATAATTTGACAATTTTTCCTTTTCAGAGTGGTACTCAGTGGATAACATGAATATCATTTCTCAGGGAGGATAGTGTTTTTCTTGTTACCGATGGAAGGGAATACTTCAAGCAAAAACTGCTCCCTCCCCTTGTCCGTGCACATTGCTGTATTGATCAGTGTTCTTAAAACATATGGGCCTTAAACTGTTAAAAATGTTAAATTTGCTTAAAGTTGATAAATTGAGTAAATATATAACTTTATTATGGTTTAGTGAAAAATTGAGTTTCAACAAGCTTAACATAAGAAAAAGGAGCAGAAGTAGGCCTAATGATTACTCAAGCATACTCTGCTATCTGATACGATCATAGCTAATTTGATGTGGTCTTAACTCCACTTTCCTGCCAATTGTCCATAGCGCTTGACTGACTTGTGGATGGAACATTTGTCCAGCTCAGCCATGGGTATAATCAATAACTCCATCAGGCTTTCAAATTCTTTCCATTGCTGTTATAAACAGGAGATACCTTTGTTTAAAATTGAATCCTCTAGTTCTTGATTCTCACATGGGGGTTAACATTCTCTTAGCATCAACTCTGTCAAGCCCCTTCAGAATTTATTTATTCATTTGTTGGATGTGGGCATCATTGACTGGCCAGAAATTTTTGCCCATCTCTTGAGAATATGGTGGTGAGCTTCTTGAACTGTTGCAGTCCACATACTGTAGGTTGACCCATTATGGCACTAGAGAGTGAATTTCAGGATTTCAACAAAGTGATACTGAAGGAATAGAAATATATTTCCAAGCCAGGATGCATTGTGGCTTGGAGGGGAACTTGCAAGTGGGTGGTGTTCCCATGTATCTGCTGCCCTTGATATTATAGATGGAAGTGGTCAAATGTTGGAAGGTGCTGTCTAAGGAGTTTTGGTCTAAGAATATTCTGTTTCATTAAGTTTAACCCTCAATCTCTAAACTTCAACACACGTTGGCTCAAGGATTGCGGACAAAAAAGGTAGGAAAGTTAAGATGAGAATTATCAGATCAACCATGATCTTATTGAATGGTGGAGCAGGCTTATAGTCATTAACAAAATCTATGCCTATCTGCAGTTTATTTGACAGTTATTATTCATTTCTACTTTCCTGTAGTTAGTTATTAACCAACTGAGTGACTTAATTGGCTACAACAGCTGGATTTTCATGGAGTTGGGAACATACTATAGACCCTTAACAGGGTTAGGTGGGACCTGGAGGGAAAATCTCATCCCTTTTCCTGATGGATTCAATTATTTGGCAGCAGGGGAAATGTATGACTCACATGAGAGAAACAAATTCAAATGAACCATATTAACTCAATGCTAGGTTCAAACATACCCACAGTACAGCTCCTGATACTGTTGAAATAGGGTATCAGGAAATTATGGAAACAACATACTTACTCATGATAAGACCTGTACAACAATCAAGTTGTCAAGTGATTTAAATCCCCAATCCTTTAAAAATACAAAAAAAGGGTGGACAACTGAGTTAAGGCTTTCATAGGTGTTCTGCCAGGATTAATTTACTGAGACAGCTGAAGAACACTAAGTAGTATGTTTAACATTAACCAGGAGATTTGCTGCTGGGCCACAAGAATACTGTAATTCTGCCTCCTGATGTAGATCTACCCTGCTGAACTCCTATACCTTATGGGTTGGGCCAATTTCTATACACTTAAGGAAAATGAGCAGAGTTGTGCCAGTTGTTGAGGAAAGCAAAGTTCTGCTGTTCTAGAGTTCTATCCTCTTTAGGGTGGAGCTCTGGCACAGCAGAATCTGTCAAAGGGAGTTATACAAAATACATTTTTAAGTCTAGCAGGGTTTGATAGTGGGGAGATATTGAATCATAGCAGGGGAGAAAGGGGCAGACAAATAGACAATTGAAGAGGTGCAGAAAGGAGAAAAGAGAGAGAGCAAGGGACTAGGACTGGAATTAAGGAAGAATTGGAAACAGAAAAGGAGTGGAATGGACAGGGGAAAAAAAAAATGTGGAGAGGATAGGAAGGGGGAGAGAGAAGAGGAAAAGATGATGAAGTCAGAGGGGTATGGAAAAGAAGAGGAAATGGGGAGGAGGAAAGGAATAGAGTGGAGAAGAGAGATGGAACTGAATGGAAAGGCAGGTCACGGAGGCAGGTTGATGACCTGATTCATCATGATTGTTCCCGAGTGGGAATTTCTTCTCCTTAGCCTGCTGTCTCATTTCTGGATTGCATTGTGGGTGGTGGTGGGGTTGGTGGGATACAGTCCCTGGTTGCAGGGATGAACTGGTTTCCTAAGAGTTTTCTACAAGTCCAATTGGCAGTGTTGCCGGGAGAGGAGGAATTTGTACCTTTTACAGATTCAGGTTTGGCACATGACAGTTACAGATTCAGCCCATCTTGTGCCAAACACCTCAGATATCATACACAAGACAAGGCATTTTCTTCCTGGGGTCTTGTAACTCAAAATAGCAATAAAGATGAAATTGCTTTCTAAATTTACTGAATGATAGCTGTATATTCTGCCATAAGATCGAGTGTCCTGATCATAGAATCCCTACAGTGTGGAAACAGGCCCTTTGGCCCAACAAGTTCACACTGACTGAGCATCCTGCCCAGACCTAATCTACACATCTCAACACTATGGGCAATTTTTCATGGCCAATCTACCTAACTTGCACATTTTTGGACTGTGGGAGGAAACCCATGCAGACACAGGGAGAATGTGCAAACGCCACACAGACAGTTGCCCAAAAGTGGAATCAAACCTGGGTCTCTTGGTGCTGTGAGGCAGCAGTGCTAACCACTGAGCCACCGTGCCACCCCTGATGGGAGTCTGTATACTGAACAACTAAATAGCATTAGATTGTGCATGACAAGAGAGAATGAAGTCATCTTTACAAAAATGCACCTTCTGATCTACTGAGATTTAAACCAGAGAAAGCTTATTATTTGTTCATTAGGAACCAAGAAATAGGAGCAGGTCATTTGGCATCTACCTTTTTCCATCCTGTACTCTAACTTGCTGCCTCAAATCTGTTCAACTGTTCTATTAAATGAAGGCTGATCAGCACTTGAACAGTATTAACTGCCTTTCACTAAATTAATCCATATTCCTTGATCCATTTACCCACAACAACAAGCAGTACTTAATTCTGCTTTCTAATCCTTCTTTCTGCATTTTTGCTACGTGGAAATCAAAATTCAATGCAAAAGCTCCTATGTTGACTATTTCCCTCAACGTCAAAGTTCTCATCTCATTTTCTTTCCTTATAGGAATTATCCAGCCATTACATTTCTATTTATCTGGTCTATTCTTCAACTATTTTTAAACTGACATTTTTCCCATAATTACTAAAAAGAACAAAAGACTGTAAAATTTCATTTTGTTTGCTTGCTGTTCTGACACAGTGTTTAGGTCTTTTGGGTAAAATAAGTTGTTCAATGCAATTTATGGTGTCATTTCATTCAAATCTAATTCAACAGAAATGTCAGGGACTGGTAACTGCATTAGAGATTTTGGATGATTATTCCAGAAGATATTAGCTAAACGTTCAGGAATGACAAACAACTGATACCAGCTGAAGTTAAAATGGTAAGAGTAACAGATAGAATTTGCATAACACTCACTACGTAGGCTTGTGTTTTAAATGCTGGGCAATCTAATGGAAGTCCACAGGTGATGCCTACACATAGTTTTCAGCAGGCATTATTGTATAATCAATCATCAGGGGTGGCACCTGACTGACTTTTTCTTCTTCAAACTTTTTTTGTTGTTTGCTATTCCAAGTTCAGAAAAATTAAACTAATCAAAGTATCCTGCCACCACTTTTAACTAATAGCAACAAATTTAGCATAGATCATTGATAAGCTATGGCGAGTGTCTGGTCCCAACCATGGGAACAGCAAGGACAGTATGAAAATTTGACTGGTAACATATGCAGTGGCTTATGACTATTAAATGAGTTTTGTGTCCTGCCACTGCACTCAGTGCAAAAGTTAAGAGAAAACAATAAAACTAAAGCAAAGAAGGTACAGGAGGAAAATTAAAATCCCTTTATTTGGAGGATGATTTATGGCAGCTCTGTGTATTCTATTTTATAGAAACAAACACTGGGCGATATACTAAAAGCACATTCAACAAATGATTCACCAAATGATTTAAGTATACAAGAGAGATTTGCGTTTGAATTGGATTTGGACTTAACCAGAAGAGTTGTAGTTGTACCTAAACTTCAGGATCAGAATTCCAAGAAAAAGAAACTGTATGGCGCACAATGCAGGTGATTTTTGATGATCTATTTTTCAAACAATTGGATTACGTTCTTTATCAATTTAGGTATTTGGAATTTAATTGCCAAAGAATCACAGGCCTAATAACATAGACTTACAAAATTATGTTGGCAAGTAAGGCCATACTGAGCAGAGAGACGACAACAGGAGGAACAGAAAGTGAGCTAAACACATTCATATCTGACTGTTCTTGTTGCCTTGTTAGTCTAACAAATGGTACCTTATCAATGATGTAGAATTAAGCAGTGATGTCCTCTCAAAGATAAAGCGAGTTATATGGGGAGTTACATATATTGAGGATAAAAAAATTCATTAACTAAACCTTCAAAAAAGTTTAAAAGCAAGGATTAAATGTTATATTCATAGGTAAACAAATAAATACTACATGTTTCCAGAATGTTAAGCATGATTCCAACAAAAACATACAGTAATCCTGGATAACAAGGTGTAGAGCTGGATGAACACAGCAGGCCAAGCAGCATTAGAGGAGCAGGAAAGCTGATGTTTTGGGCCTAGACCCATCTTCAGTTTATCTTCTTGATGCAGGATGGAAGTTGTGGGATCAGGTTGGTTGCAAACAAGTGTCAGACCTGTCTTCCACAGGCAACATCCTTGCTCACCATCTGTAACTCTGATTGCCCCCAGATTTAGATTATTGGAAGCCTCCCCACTAATCTGGCAAGTAGTCACCTGGTTTTCCCAGTCAGGAAACCAGCCATCTTGACTACCTGAGAGAAGGTGGATAATCAGGAAATGGTGAGTTGAGAACCTTAAGTATCCATTATGTGACCACTTAAGGACCTTAATTGGTGGCAGGTTGAGAAATTCCTCAATGGACCTTTCTGCCGAGAACTTAATTGGTGAAGTGTCGAGGGGATTCAGCAGCTCTCCAGGGCCAACTGATCCCACTATGTCACCTCCTTGACAACTTTCTCATCACCTCCAGTGGTGAAGTATAATGATCTTAGTCTTCTTCCAAACTCACTGGAAACAGAACAAACAGCACTAGTAGAACAAACTGATTGTGTTCTGACTTTGTCTACATGAGCTGCAAAGTAGAAGAACTGATTTGATTCCCCGTTTTATTCCCCATTATGTATCACACTCAATGTGATGCTGTATGACTTCATTAGATTGTTGCCCCTTTACATTATAGGGTGATTTATGCAGGTAGGCCTATAATTCCTATGGCATTATTACAAGTCTGGAAGTCTAGTGGAGTAGACCTTCTGCTCCAAGCTTTATCAACTTATCACACTGCCTCAAATCTGGCGATGGGATAGTTTAAATACAGAGGACAGTTGTAGTGCCTACAGTAGAACAATTAGATGCCTACCCCACAGTATCCAAGGAATTTGGCCTATCACATCTGTATTCAATCTGTGAAATAGCCAATGATTCCCTCATTGCATAATTTGCTTCTTTCTTTTTAAAGGATTTACATATGAACCATTTAAGTTCATCATTTGCTTTACATTTTCCATTGTGTACAGTAAAACATTGAAATTAAAAGGAACTTTCATTCGTATTGTCCTTCCGTTATCTAAAGATATTCTAAACTATTTTAGATCAAATGGATGCAAGTTTTAATTTTCAAATACAATCTCTGTTGTAACATAGGAAATATGGCAGCTAATTATGGCAAGGCTAGGTTTTCCAAACCACAGTGTTATGGTCGGTTTTCTGATGTGGGGAAAATATTGGGTAGAACACCAAGAAGTACTCTACTGCTGGTCTCTGAAATAGTGCCATGGATTATTTTACATGTACATTTAATGTTTCATCCCAGAGAGGACACTTTTGATTGTGCTATACTTCCTCACTACAATACTGGTGTGTTAGCCTAGATTGTGCTATCGTCTCAAGTTAGACTTAATGGCTTTGACACTGTAGCAAGAGTTACTGATGAGTTATCTCTAAAGGACCTGTGACCTAGTTTGATTTTATAAATCAACATCTGACTGATATGGCAAATGTCATCACAAGTGATGGGGAATAAAAGCGTAAAATACAAGAATGACTTTCACCACAATATACAGAGCTGCTCTCTAATAGGTCTTGGCTTGTAAGTTCAATTACACAGTATATGTTTCCTAAAATTGGGTTAGAAGCATTGTATATTGCTGGGAACACATGGACGTATATTCTTGGCTAGAAGGGCACCATGTTGATGTAGGCCTCAAAAGATGTGTGCAGATCCAAACTTGAAACAGAGTTAATTCTGTCTCTTGCAATTTAAAAGGGCCTAAAAACCAGAGTGACTTTTAAGTTACCAATTCGTTTGCCCTGAGTCAACAACAGATGACAGCAGAGATTATTCTGTTCCTATACAATGTTACAGATGCACTCTTTCTCAGTAGGTATAATTGGATAGTGACTAAGAGTGGGAATTGGGGTGATTTTCTAACTGCCAGGTCAATATTTACAAGAATGTTACCCTGGGTGGCGTTGACAAAGTCAGTTTTGATCAGACAAAAAAAATGACTTCCACAATGAGCAGTATGTTAATCAAAATTGGTCGGGAACTGCCTACCCTATCTCTTGCTTTCAAACTATAGGTATTCTTCATGCTGTCTCTACAGGTCAACATTTACTGAATGCCTTAATATTGGGACTGTGCTCCAATGGAGAGAGTTTGGTTATTATATTGACAAACCAACTGGGAAAAGCTTTTGTTTTTAACCACGATAGAATAACAGGAACTGCTTTAAACATATACATCCTGCTTCCTATCAGTCAGGGACTGAAACCATGCAGAACAGATTCTTTAAGTGATCATGAAAAGAATGTACAAGCTTAACTTCAGATGCGCAGAATCACATGGGTTTTGTGAAGCTGTATAATTTTGAATAAAACCAATTCTTACATAAATAATCAAACTTATTTCGCTGGACAAGAATTTTCTCGTTGTGAATCTGCTATTCACATTGACTGTTTGAGTTAAGATTAGTAGTGGGCAGTAATGCAAACTGGCAGTTTTAACCAACGCCTGTTTTTCACTGCCCAAGATCCAATTCAACCTTTTGCTTTTTTTGCTGATAGAAAAACATGACATCTACTAAATGTAACATCGCTAATTATAATTAAATCAATTTTAATGCCATTGCACAAATCATGTTAGTCTCAAATTTCTCAGAATCACAGAGTGGTTATAGCAGAGAAGAAGGCCACTCAGCCTAATAAATCTACATTGGTTCTCTAAGTGAGCAATTCATCTTGGTCAATTCCTCTTTGTTGTACCTTTTGCAAAAAATGGATCATGAGGGTACATCAGTGTTTATAATAAGAATTTGGGAGGAAGTTTTTTTTTCTGTCAGGCTTCCACACTTTGTATCTACTGACATTTCTGCTCTGGGTGATAGGAGAGAATGATTACTTTAGCTAGCCTTTCATTGTGGCCCACATGCAAATAATGAGGTAATAATAGGATTACATAAAATGTCAGAATTCCTACTTCAACTGATGAAAATTTACATCATATCATTAATATTTGGGAACTTTGATTCTAAAATAGAAGTAAATGGATTTTTGGTTTCAATCCTGTGAGGGTAACATGGTTCTTTTAGTAAATTCAAAATACTTTTGAACTGAGTTCAAAACAGCATTCCTAATCAAGCAAACTATATTATTCAATAAGCTAGCGAGCAACAGCTACTGAAATTTTTACTGAATTGAGCTGTTACAACCTGGAGAAGAGATCAGAGCCCACAAGATTCCTTTCAGAAGAAAAATAGTTACTCTGCCAAAATTAAACAGCCCTTCTGCTAATCTTCAGACATCAGGATTAGTTTTAAGATATTTTAGCATTTAAGTAGAGAGGGCTAGAAAGAGAGGTCCTGAACTTTTCTTAGAGCTCAGAGAAAAGGCAGCGAGTTAGTCTGCATCTCAGTGGTCAAGAGAACCCTGTTTGGTGAATTGCAGAAAGTCACTGAAAGGAAATGCTTGCAACTGCAACAGCTGAGTAAAAAATTCTAAAGTGAATTTAAGATAAATACTTCACCGGGGCTGAGTCTTTATAAAGGGTATTGTTGGAGAAAATGACAATGTTTCATTTTGTTGTTTATGAAAAGATGTTTCCAAATTATCTAGCTTGGTTTTTCCTCCTTTTGTGTGATCAACTTATGTTCTTTTGTTAAAGCTACACTGGCAACCTCATGCAAATTTGTTCAGTGACTAACCACCATGATAACCAAATTGCAAAATTAAAAAAAATTGTGGTCTGTCAGACCTTGGAATCTGACTCTAGTATTACCATCATCTGAGATCAGAATAGAACTTCGGATCAGTGGGGAGGCCATATTAGCCCATGGCACCTGCTTCACCATTGATCATGGCGAATCATACTGGGCCCAGTCTAAGACAGCAAGACCAAATGAGTCAAGCTTCCCCAAATAAAGGCATGATGCCAGAAATGCTTACCCCCCAACTGAAAGATGGCTGTTGCAAGCAAGTGTTCTTAAGGTACGTCCTGGTTTCTCTCAGCACCACTGAAATAACTGCATAGAGGCCAGTAGCGTGTCACCAAGTCACCTTTTATTTATTATGCACAGTGCACTGACTGTGGCCAGCCAGCTTGGAGTCAGTCACCTGAACTGTGAAGATTCTCATCTCCTGGTTGTAGATTTGTTTTTCCTCACTTTCACTGTGCACTGGCTGGGGCCAGCTAGTTTAGAAGTCTGTCACCTAAACTGCAAAGATTCTCATCTCCTGTTTATATTAGTCAGCCAGGGCCTTCCTGATTGGCCCAGGTTAACAACTCCAATCAATTACCTTGTAGTCAATGAGAACAACCTCGTTCCAGTCACTACACTGACCTAACTTTTTCATAGTAACAAAATTCTGTTTTACCTTCATATGATGATTACCAAAAGCAAATAAGTTATCAAAAACTGAAAGGACTGGGAATGATGTAAATCAGGAACAAAAACAGAAGTTGCTGGAAGCTCAGCAGGTCTGGCAGCAACTGTAAAGAAAAAATCACAGTTAACACTTCGGGTCTGGTGACCCTTCCTCGGAACTGATGGTAGCTAGGAAAATGTTGGTTTATATGCAGAAAATAGAGAGGGGGATGGGATAGGGAGTAAACGATAGGATAGAGCCTGAAGAGAGAGAAAAGCAGTTGGATAGACAAAGGAGTTGATAACGATCTGGCTGGGAGGGTGAATAGTTGTTAATGGATTCTGTTAGTAACTAACAATAGGTAGTGTGTAATGGTAGGCGATGTGATAACAAGGCCTGGTGTGTGGAGTGGGGGCTAGGACGTGGCAGAGTTTAGGCCCTAAAATTATTGAACTCACTGTTGAGTCTGGAGGGCTGCAGGATCCCCAAGCGGAAAATGAGATGTTGTTCTTCCAGCTTGTGTTGAGCGGCACTGGAACGCTGCAGCAAGCCAGAGATGGAGATGTTGTTCAGGGAACAGGGTGGACTGTTAAAGTGGCAGGCAACAGGTAGCTCAGGATCTTTTTTGTGAGCAATGAAGTGGTCACCCAGTCTTTGATTCGTTTCCCCAATGCAGAGGAGACCACATTGTTAGCAGCGAATGCAGTAGACTAGATTCTGAGAAGTGCATGTGAAGTGTTGCTTCACCTGGAAGGTATGTTTGGGCCCCTGGAGAGTGGGCAGGGAGGCGGTAAATGGGCAGGTGTTACACCTTTGGCAGCACGGTGGCACAGTGGTTAGCACTGCTGCCTCACAGCGCCAGGGACCTGGGTTCGATTCCACCCTCGGGTGACTGTCTGTGTGGAGTTTGCACATTCTTCCTGTGTTGGCATGGGTGTCCTCCGGGTGCTCCAGTTCCCTCCGACAGTCCAAAGATGTGCAGGCTAGGTGGATTGGCCATGCTAAATTGCCCGTAGTGTGTAGATTAGGTGGATTATGGGGGGGATGGGTCTGGGTGGGGTGCTCTGAGGGTCGGTGTGGACTTGTTGGGCCAAAGGGCCTGTTTCCACACTGTAGGGATTCTATGATCTATGATCTTTGCCAGTTGCAGGGGAAAGTGCCATGATGCTGTTGTGGGTGAAGGAAGAGTAGACCAAGATGTCCCAGAGGTCTCGGTCCCTGCGGAAGGCAGACAAGGGATGGGAGGGGAATATGTGTCTGATGGTGGCATCTCACTGGAGGTGGCAGAAATGGCATCTGATGATCTTCTGGATGTGTATGCTGGTGGGATGGTAGGTAAGAACAAGGGGAATCCTATTGCTGTTGTGAGAGGGAAGAGAAGGGATGAGGGCGGAAGTGCAGGAGATGGGTCGGACCTGGTTGAGGACCCTGTCAACAATAGTGCTGGGGAATCCTTGGTTGAGTAATAATGTGGACATTTCAGAGGCTCCCTTGTTGAAGTTGACCTTATCTGAACATATGCAATGGCCTTGGAGTAACTGAGAGAGTGAGATGGAGTCTTTACAGGAAGCAGGGTGTGAGGATATATGGAACATTTACGTTCTGCTCGCAAAAAAGACTCTGAGCTATCTGTTGCCCTGCCACTTTAACAAACCACCCTGTTCCCTGGCCAACATCTCCATTTCTGGCTTGCTGCAGTGTTCCAGTGAAGCTCAATGCAAGCTGGAATAACGACACCTCATTTTCCGCTTGGGGATCCTACAGCCCTCCGGACTCAATATTGAGTTCAATAATTTTAGGGCCTAAACTCTCCCATGTCCCAGCCCCCCACCCCACACACCAGGCCTTGTTACCACATAGCCTGCCACTACACACCCCCTGTTGTTAGTCACTAACAGTCCCCATTAACAACTATTCACCCTCCCAGCCTGATCGTTAGCAACTCCTTTGTCTGTCCAACTGTCTTTCTCTCTCTTTGGGCTCTATCCTATCGTTTACTCCCTACCCCATCCCTCTCCCTATTTTCTGCATATAAACCGATATTTTCCCAGCTACCATCAGTTCTGAGGAAGGATCACCGGACCTGAAACTTTAACTCTGATTTTTTTCTTCACAGATGCTACCAATAAGTTACTGTTGTATATTTGGCCCACTGAATATCTCCCAATTTGTTCTGCTTACAAAGGTGTTGAATATAATCTTGTCAACTAATTAGAAAACAATTGGTTCAGACATTATTAGCTGCAGCCAATAACCTAGAACAATCATGACTACTATTGACCAATGAGAATGCTAGAAAATCACAGCCCAGGGAACACGGTTTGTAGAAAGGTCCGAAGACGATAGCTTTGGTCATGCTAATATTTATTTAAATATCAGACTGCTTATCTGATTATTCAAGCATTAGAGCTGTCAAGTGAGGTGATGTTGAGGTAGAACTCTGAATTTGAACGGCGATATGATTATTAGCAGCTTTAAATGTAACTCAACAATTGGGAACTGCTAATCTCAGACTGCATAAATGTAATATTATTAATTACATATTGGTCTGATTCCTGGGATGGCAGGACTGACATACAAAGAGAGACTTGATTGATTTAGGACTATATTCACAGGAGTTTAGAAGAATGAATGGGAATCGCATAGAAATCCATAACATTCTACCAGGACTAGTCAGGATAAACATAGGAAGGATGTTCCCAATAACTAGCAAGTCCAGAACCAGGGGTCACAGTCTAAGCATTCAGGGTAGGCCATTTAGAACTGATAGGAGGATAAATTTCCTTTCCAAAAAGTGTTGAGCCTATGGAATTTTCTGGGACCATAAGTGAATGTGGCCAAAACATTAAATATTTTCAAGATGTTAACAGATACAGTTCTTCAGGCTAAAGGGTTCAAACGCTATGGCATGAGAGCTGGAACAGGGTGCGAAGTAAAATGACCAGCCATTATTGTATTGAATGGTGCAGCAGGCTTGATGGGCTGAATGGCTGATTCCTGTTCTTATTTATTATGCTTTTATGTCCGATTACAAAGGAAGGCAGTTTTCAATTAAAAAGAGCTAATCCATTTTGATGGCACACTGGGTAATTTCACAGTGACCCTGCATAAAATGGACTAGAAATGTATGAACAAACAAATTAAGCGTCTCCCCCCCCAGCACATGACACTGACCCTGCTAGCACAGTTCCTAGAATGAACAAAACCCCTGACACTCCCTTTTATATCTGTCAACCAGGACTCCCTGATTGGACCAGGTCACTCACCCTAATCAAGGAACCTATTCAACGTGGTCCACCTGGCTGACTTCATTCCAATCACTACACCCCTCCTCCTCTTAAGTCCTGAGACACAGGCTTGTTCTTTTACCTGTGGCTTCTCCTAGGGCATTTTCGCACCAGGTCCGGTTCCTCCGACTCTGCCTTGGGTACTAGCGACGTGTACCGGACCATAGCCCACCTCTTGCACCCAGAGTGTCTCGACTGAAACTCACCTTCAGGCAGTAATAGCACCGAGGCTGCGACATCTGCTGCATCCATCTTGTCCTCAGAGGCTTCTTTGACACACGGGAGAACCCACAGGTTCTGACAGCTTTGCTGGATGTTCTGAGGGACTGGGTGTATTTTGCCCTTGCTCTGTTTGTGAGGTTGCAGCTTTCGTGTGGTCAATGTGCTTGTTCAGGTCTGCCTCACTTACCCAAACTTTGTACGTCACAGGACCTGACCTCATTTCAACCATGTTTCTTACCCACACAGGGCCATACCTGTGGTTTTGATACCAAACTTTGATCCCTAAACTAAACTGCCTCTCACACTTAGAGGAGTCTTGTTCCTGTCATTGGCATTCCTGATGCAGTTTCACCTTCCTCATGCCCCCACCTCCTCAAATAAGTCTGGGAAGATCAGATTTAACCTGGTGCAGAGATGTCTCCCCATTAGCAACTCTGCTAGAGTCGTCCATGTAGTTGCGTGAGGGGTGGTCCTATATTCAAAAGGAACTGGGACAGTTTCATATCGAGTGAAGCTGTAGGCTGTTTCTTTAAGCCTGCCTTCACAGTTTGGACTGCGCTTTCCGCCAGGCCATTGGACGATGGATGATATGGAGCTGTCCTTATGTGCGGAATACCATTCGACTTTAGGAACTATTTGAATTCCCTGCTGGTAAATCTTGGCCTGTTGTCTACAACCAGCACCTCTGGGAGCTTGTGTATTGCAAAAGATGCTTGCAACTTTTTAATTATTGTATCCTTGTTTGACAAATGAACATTATGCATATCCAACCACTTTGGACGGGAGTCCACAATGACTGAAAACAGAGACACCATGAAAGAACTGGTATACTCAATGTATAACCAAGTTCAGAGTGTACCTGGCCATTCCTATGAATGTGGGGGAACTGCTGGTGGTAATATTTGTCCTTGTTTCAACCTGGGCACTGCCTCATCAATACAGCTAAATCAGTATCCAGTCCTGGCCACCAGACATAACTTCTTGCCAACATCTTCATTTTGGAAACCCCCGGATGATCCTGGTGCAGTTCAGCCAGTATCTAGCAGGGACCCTTACTCAGGACAATCACTCGTGTTCTGCATAATAATATGCCATCCTCCATGGTGATCTGGTCTCGCTGGATCCAGAAAGATATCAATTCTGATTGCAATGGCCCTTTTGTTGCCCCCGTCACCACAAGCTGTGTTAGTTTTGCTAGGACTGAATCTTTTTGTGTCCATAGTCTGGTATTGTCAGCAGTGACTGGAAAGGTGCCCAGTAAGTTTAAAAACCAGAAGGGACCCTTTCAGTGGTGACAGCACCAGTGGTGTATCTACCAGTGAGAGGCGACTCAAGGTATCCACGTTTGCCACTTGGCCTCCCGGATGGTGTTCCAACCTGTAATTGTACGCACTCAGTATAAAACCCCACCACTGAATTTGAATTTAAGCTATGGGTGACATGGCCCTGTCATCTTTAAACAGGCCCCACAGGGATTTGCAGTCCGTCACTATTACATATTTATGTTTTAAAGGTATTGGTGGAACTTTCTCACACCAAAGATAACCACCAAACCTACCTTCTCTATCTGGATATACCCTTGTTCAGCATCAGCCAAAGTCCAGGAAGCATATGCTATTGGGCATTCCTCTCTGCTGGGCCACCATGGGGAGGCATTGTGTGTCAGCACCACATCTCGCTTGGGATTGTTGTGTGCCTATGCCTTAGCCAATGAATGCTGCTTTTTCACTTCCCTAAGGCTACATCTTGGCTACGAGATCATTTCCAAGGCTGACCCTTTTTCAATAGCAAACGTAAGGGTGCTAGGATGGAAGCCAGGTTACGTATAAATTCTGTGATAAATTCACCAACTCTAAGCTCCAGTACAGATGTGGGGGCAGGGGCATCTTTGATCACCCTCGCTTTATCTTCCCACAGGTGTAAGCCAGTTTTGTCAACTCTGTAGCCTAAGTCGGTCACTTGGGGTGCCTGGAACACACATTTTCCCCTCCTAAGGCATACAACCTTGGGGAAATGTTTAAGCACTATGTCCAAGTTCTCTTCAATGGTCTTCCCAATGTCATCCAGATAAATGGTGACCTGGGGTAGACCTTATAAAACGTTCTTTATCGTCTGCTAGAAAATGGCACAGGCTGACAGCCCAAAAGGCAGTCTCCTATATTGGTACAAGCCCTTATGGGTATTAATTGTAGTATACATCTGGGAATCCTCATCTAATTGCAATTGCATGGCTCATGTCCAGTTCTATGAAGGATAGCACCCTCGCCAGTTTTGAGTACAGGTTTTCTGTGTGAGGCATTGGGTATTTATCCAGCTGCAAAAAGTGGTTCACCATTTGTTTGAAATCCCCACATAGGTGAACCGACCCATCGGGCTTCACAATCGGTACAACCGGCGCTGCCCTTTCTATAAATTGTACTGGTTTGATGATTCCTTCGCTTTCCAGCCTCCTGATTCCTGCCTTTACTTTTGCACGTAAAGCAAATAGCTGTAGGTGGGTCTTGCAGAATTGTGGATTTTCTTCTTGACCAACATGTAAGGAGGCCTTGACCCCTTTGACAGTCCCTCGGCCTCCCTGAAAAGCTTCCGTGTACTTAATTAGGACTTCACTCAGGCAGCCATTTTTTAAATTGAAAAATGTCAAGCCAATCAAATTGAATCTTTCGCTACCAATTCACCCCTTCAAGCTTGTGTCCGAGCCTTTTACCACAATCAGTGGTTTGATTTGATGCATTTACTGATTTGACTTATTTATTGTCATGTGTATCTTGTTACAAAATACAGTGAAAATTGTTGTATAATGTTGCCATTCTCCAGCATCAATGAAGAAATAGTGTCCAACTTTACAATCCTTGTTGTTAAGTGCTCCGTCATGGGCCATGGACCTGGTGACCAGGCACAAGTCCCCTTTGCGATGCTGCCACGGCTGGAATGGAAGCTGCCACTCTTCGGCAACAATCTCACCTCCACTGACATAACTGCTGCCATCTTGGTTACAAACTTGATAACAAAACTAGAATAACAAAAAACAGAAAAGAAGAAAACACGCCAAACTGAATGAGAAACATCCAGCTTTAAAGTCTTATTTAAATCTTATCTGCATGCAGGCACCTGGGCCAAACCACGGCCTGGAGTCTCGGGAGGTGTTGAGTGCCTGCTGCCACTGACGCTACTCCATCGGATCTCCTCCTGCTGCTGCCTCCGATTCTATAACTACAGGTGCTGCAATTGGGCCCTGGAACATACTCGGGCAGGGCCCATCACCAATGTTCAGACTTTAAACAAAAAAAAAGGAGAAAAAAAGAAAAAGGAAAAACAAAAAGAAAAGCAGACGTAAGTGAATGAGCTCAGGAGCTCAAACACAGCATTGCTACTCTGTTGCCATCTTGAGGAGGCTGATCACTGCTAACTAAATCAGCTGCTTCTCATAACAGTCCGGAACCGAAATTGTACCCTTAATCTGGAGGAGTTTCACTGTATAGGTTCTCAACCCTGCTGAGGTCTTACTCAAACTCAAGGATTGGAGTCCAGAGCAAATTTTGGTAAAGACTTGCTCCACAATCACTGATACAGCTGTGTTAGTTTTGACCTCCATTAAAACTTCCATTTAACTATTTGTTTTATTTGGTTCTGATTTGGATGTTGCTAAGCAGTTTAACTGTTCCAAACTAGGTGTGGACTTTCCAGGGTTTGCACTCCCTTGGATACTGGCTGATAAATTCTCTTAATCAATTCAGGCCTACTGGGACTTCCTTGCTGTCTCAAGTCTGCAGACCAGCCACAACTGCAATGGCCTACCGGCATGATCCTCAAGAAACATTTAACCATTTAGCTAAGGCTTGGCTTTGTCTTGGAGTATTGCTGTGGGTTGATCTAGAGTCCCTCTGTTCAGGATATGTCCTGAGTGAGGCTATGTAATTGCCTTCACTCTTGTGGTGTTCCCCAAGCTCAGTCAGCCTGGCGAGTGTGTCCACTTGCATTGGCATAACCTGTAACTCATAAGCTCAACTTACCACATTTTCTAATAACAAAGCCAGTTGTAGTGCCTGTCTGAAGTCCAGTAGGGCTTCAGCTACTAGGCACTTTTGCATGATCACATCATTAATCCCACATAACAAATAGTCTCTCAGCATCTCACTGAGGGTTAAATCAAAATCACATGCCTCTGCCAGTCATCTTAACGTTGTGAAAAATCCTGATTTGGATTCCCCTGGTTCTCAAACTGCTGAATAAAACCAAAAGCATCTTAGAATTAGAGAGTATTTGGGGTTGTAATATCTCTTAACAAAAGCTATCAACTCTTGAAAAGTTTTAGTATCTGGTGCTTCAGGGAAAGTTTAGGCTTCTAATAACCAAAAATGCTGTGGGTCCACAAGTGGTTAGGAGAATTACTTGTTGCATTTTGTCTGCCCCAATGTCATTTGCCTGGAAAAAAAATGCATTCTTTCCATGTACTGGGCCCAGTCTTCAGCAAGTTCAAACAAGACAAGCTTCCCAAATAGCTGCATGATGCCAGAACTGCTTACCCAACTCAAAGATGACTGTTGTGAGCAAATCTCTACAGGAGCATGTTTTTCTCTCATCACCGCAGAAATACCTCCACGAAGGCCAGTATCCCATCAACTTTATTTACACGTGCATAGTATGTGATACTGACCCAGCTAGCTCAGATCCAGTTCCCAGAGTGAACAGAACACCTGACATTCCTGTTTATATCTGTCAGCCAGGACTCTATAATTGGGCCTGTTAACCTGGTCAAATCAGAGAATTCATATACAATGTGGTCCACTTGTCTGACCTCATTTCAATCACTACAGAGGTCTCTGGTTTTCTGTATATTCCCAATACCCTTTGACTCCCTTGTCAGATTCCAAATATGTGATCCATAGTCTGAGTTGAGTACATATCAGTCAGATAAAAGTGGAGAAACAATGGTCAAACAGTATAAAAATGATCACACTATTTGTGATTTGCTTTGAAGATATATATACTTAAGTATGTGGATGTTGTGTATTGGTAAGATTGTATTTTGCTGTAACATTTAGCCTGCTGATGCACACCGTTTTTAAATTTCAGGAAGCAGAAGAACAACCTACCAGGTTTACATTTTCTTATGAATGTTTAAGATCTGAGAGAAGAATGCATTTTTAACATGATAATTTCCCTATTTTCAGGACTGCAGAAACAGAACTAGCAGAATCATCTTTAAAGGCACCTTGTAGACCTGCCAATAACGCTTTAACACTTTTTGCTGACGTTGAAGATAAAAAAAGTAATTTGTCACATCAGATGAGTATTGCTCAAAGCAAGAGAATAAGCACTGTGAAACTTGTTTGTGTTTAATAGTATCACCTGGCTGCTGACATTCTTGAGTATTCCGAGTTACAATATTACCTATAATGGCTACTCTTTTCACCATTGTACTGTTACCTTTGATGCCCTACAAGAAACTATTCTTGATCTTGTCCTAATATATTCAATCTTATAATACCACATAGTGACATTGTTCAAAAACAACATTAATTTCTATGTATATTAATGATGCTCAGCTCACCATTACTTCCCTAGTCAGCTCTAACATCTGTATTTTATCAAACTGCTTGTCTGATATCTGTACTGAACTCTAATTAAATAGTTGGAAGATTGAAACTGTTGCCTGTGTTCCCTGGCCAAACTCTGTTCTTTAGCCACTGACTTTACCTTTCTTCCAGGTAACTATCTGAGGCTAAACCAGATTGTTCATACCTCCGTGTCATATTTGACTCCACTATGAGCTTTGAACCCCATAGGAATGTCATCACTAAGACTGCTATTTCTATCTCTAAATACTACTAGCTCTCAGCCCTGATTCAGCTCATTTGCTGCCGAATCCTTATTCACAAATTTGTTATCTCCAGTTTTGACTGTTTTAATACACCTAGCTAGCTTCCCACATTTTACTTTATGGTTTTGGTCATTTATCTCCTTATGTGACTCAAATCCAAATTAATTTTATAATGCTCTTGGAAAACACCTTGATAACCTGTATTCCATGAAGGGTGATACAATAAATACTTGTTGTTGTAGCAGAAAAGTAAAAATAGGCATTTAGAGAGAAACTGTATTTTATTCAATTATCACATTGATACAATGGAGCCTTTGCAGCCATAAGAAGTTTAAGTTGATACCTTGGTGCATACAGATCTCAGATTACACAATTGAAAAGTCAACTTTGTGTTGCCCTTGAAAAAGTGTTAAGGTGTCAAAGAAGGGCAAACCCTTACACTAAACCACACAAGGCTGGGAAGTGTTAATGCTCATTTTGAGCCTCTGCTATATTATCTAATCTGTTTATAGTAGGATATTGACATTGAAACCAGACATGAGAACACCACAATTAACCTCCTATCATTGTTTCATAACATTTCTTGGAAAATGGGTGTACTGGATGATGACAGAATTAGATTTGCTATGATACTCACTCCGACCCATTCATTATCCTAGTAACCAACAATATTTGAAGTTCAATGTGTGGGATAACTGGATCAAGTACAAGTATGTGTTTTTGATAATAAAACTGTACTCACGAATCATCAAGAGGGGAGAAATTTAGGGGAAATATTCATTTTTGAAATAAAAACTCCAGATGAATGGAACAGATAATCACTATTTCCTATGAACAGCAAAGATGGAAGTCACTTGACATAGAATTCTGAAAAATGATCATAAAACAAGAATAAAAAGCACAGTTTAAGCAGTGCTGAGTGATTATAGGTTTACTGGGGATGTAATATGACAGCACAACAACAATGGAGGAGTTGAGAGATACATGTGAGCGTATACGTGAAAAATGACTCCAAGTATGCAGACCATGTCTTCAAGGAACAGTTTATAGTTGAGGGGAAAAGCAGAATTTTGAGGAGCTCCAGAGAAAGTAGTGAGGGGCAGGTAGAGAAATCTGCTTAGGAAAGGGTGAAACAAAGCAAGGGTAATCCCATTGAGTAGAGAGAATTGTGTAATCAATTATGTAAAAAGCAGGCAAGACATTGAGAACAAGATGATACAACTTGACAGTAGTCATTCAGGATGTCAAGTGGTTTTGAATAGGGCTAATTCTGTATTGTGGTAGGTGCAGATATGATAGGAGATGTACAAATAGAACTGCAGAAAAGATGGGCATACAGTTGCTTAGCAACAAGATACTAAAGTAGTTTAAAGAGGAAAAGAATTTAGAGATAGGGCAGTAGATTTTTGAAGACAAATGAATCAAGAGTTTTTTTATTGAAGGCTGTGATAACAGCAGTTTTGCAAAGTACAATAGCTGAGGAGAGGGAACAATTTACAATAAAAAAATGGAAAATGTTGGAATACTTAGATAGTCATGCAGCATCAATGGAGAGAGAAACAGATAATGTTTCAGGTCAAAGACTTATCAGAGCTGCAGTTCTGAAACAGAAATTGTTGGAAATGTACATCAGGTCAGTCAACATAAAGGAAAAGAGATTAATGTTTCTCAGTAATGATAAAGTGTCATACCCAAAAAATTATCTTTCTATCCTAGATCCTGACAAACACGTGGTAAGTTGTTTTAACATAAACAATGGAAAATAAAGAAAAACTAGTATTTAAATGAGTGGCTGATCAAGTCTGTCAATTTCCCACTGCGTGGGTATGTTAAACTGATTCCTAATGCATTTCTGTTTTCAGTTCTCAATTTCAGCACTCACTATGCTACTCTGCATTCATCTTGAATAATACTTTTAGTATTAGCTTGCAGTGTAAAACTGAATCTCTTTTTTTTGTAAAAATAGGTAAAATATGCTGTAATGACCTGATTTTTAAGTGATTTGGAGCATTTTATGCTGACACGTCTAGATTTGCAATGCAGAGTAGGGAGCTTGACGTCCAGGTGAATGCTGCATCCCAAGACCACACCTCAACTGCATCACCACGTGACACTGTTTTAAATAGTGATGCCCTACTCAGACAGGAGGAAAGTTGGCACCAAATTAATGACACTGATAACCCTGGTGTGAGCTGTGTGCCTGGTACCAGCAGCAAAATCAAATGGCAGCCGTGATGGGTGAGCCATTGCCTTGCTGAAGTGAATGGACAGCTCCTCAGCCTGCAGGAGAAATGCTTGATGTTGAAGCATTGAAAGTTGTAGTAGTTTTTGGACATCAATCATCACACTCATACGGCATCATTTCAAGAGTTCCTATGCTAGTGTCCTTCCTTCCATCCTAAAGTCCATGTTCTTTGATCATTACACTATGTTCAGCACTATTTGTGACCCTTCAGATACTGAAGGAGTCCGTGTCCAAATGCAGCAGGATTTCAACAAAGTTCAAGTTTGGATTGATAAGTGACAAGTAGCACATCACACAAGTACCAGGCAATGACTATCTCCAACAAGAGAAACTCCAACCATGAACCCTTAATATTCAATTACATTACCATTGCCAGATCCCCCACTATCAACATCCTGAGAATTGCCAATGACCATAAATTGAACTGGAGTATCCTCATAAATGCTATGGCTATAAGAACAAGTCAGAAGCTTGGAATTCTTTAGGCGGGGGTAACTCATCTCCTAACTCCCAAAACCTTGTCCACCATTTACAAGGCACAGTCCAGGAGTGTGATAAGATACTCACCACTTGCTTGAAGTTCCCACAAATGGACACTATTCAGGAAAAAAAAAGTCCAATTGATTAGATCCTCATCTAACACCTGTAGCATTCATTCCTTGCATGACTGATGCACAGTGGTAGCAGTGTGTACCATCTACAAACCACACTGCAACAACACAACAAAGCTCCTTTGACTGCACCTTCCAAACCATTTACCAGTTAGAAAAACAAGGACAGCAGATATATGGGAACACCATCACGTATAAGTTCCTTTCCAGGACACACAACATCCTGACTTGACACTATGTCACTGGGTCAAATTCCTGGAACTTTATTCCCTAACAGCACTGACAGTCTATTTAGTTACCCTTCCTATGTGGACTATAGCAGTTCAAGAAGACAACTCACTGCTACTTTCTCAAGGGCAAATCGAGGTAGATAATAAATGATGGCCTAATCAGGGATGCCCACATCCCCCAAAGAAGAAATCTTTGTGGTCTATGCGAAGCTGAACAGTTGTGTACAATTGTGCACCGGACAATTTGGGCTCACTGAAATCAGTATTAAAAACTGCATACCAACTGCTTAGAACTTTTAAAGAACTTCTATGGGAGCTTATTGGGCTGTCAATTGAATGAAGATTTTTCATGGCTTCACCCTGCCTGTAGTTAGAAAGTTTTTGACCTTGATCGAATGTTCATCCAAAAAAACCCCCTGTTTTTGTTGTTCTTAAATATTGTATCATGTGGAAATGTTAAGTTGTTTTGATTGGTATTTACGTAAATTCTTATCTCTGCTACAGAAAGGATCCAGAGTATGGCTTCTGGCTTCATGAAACATGGATGTAAAACAAGGATACAATCTGCAACTCCAGTAGCAGCATCATTCAAATTACCTAAATGGAGCACAGAGGTGAACCAGAACATGGCATTAGCTCACTCTTGCCGACAAATTGTTTGTCCTTCTAATCGTTCAAAACTGTGCAGACACTTCAGAGTAATATTGCTTGGAGACTGTCTAGTACTATTTCTTAAATTGTTTCTATGCTAGGTATAAGATTTACATTTCAGAGCTGCATACTTTTTGAATAGAGTCTTCCGCTCAAACTGGTCATTGCTGACCATTGCGCCCACTCGGCTAGCTCCTGTATTTGGTCCATATCCCTCTAAATCCTTCTCATTGATGTACCTATCCAAACGTTTTTTAAATATTGCTATTGTACCTGCCTCAACCACTTTCTTTGGCAGCCCATTCCATATATGCACCACGCTCTGTATGAAGAAGTTGTCCCTCACGTCCTTCTTAAATCTTTCCCCTTTCGCCTTAAACCTATGCCCTATAGTTTTTAATTCCCTGTTCCTGGGAAAAAGACTATATGCATTCATCCTATCTATGCCCCTCATGATTTTATACATTTCAGTAAAGTCACCCCTCATTCTCCTATGCTCCAAGGAATAAAATCCTATCCTGGTCAACTTCTCCCTATAACTCAGGCCTACTAGTCCTGGTAACATCCTCGTAAATCTTCTTTGCACACTTACTAGTTTAACTGTCTTTCCTATAACAGCGTGACCAAAACTGTAGACAATACTCCAAGTGCAGTCTCCCTGACTTATACAACTGTGACATAATGTCCCAACTCTTATACTTAATGCCTTGACCAATGAAGGCCAACATGTTAAATGCCTTCTTCACCACCCTGTCTACCTGTGACGCCGCTTTCAATGAACTATGTACTTGTACTTCTGGGCCCTCTATTCCACAATGCTCGTCAGGACCTTACCACTTACTGTACAAGTCTTAACTGCGTTTGACTTTGCAAAGTGCAAAACCTCACACTTATCTGTATTGAATTGCATTTGCCAATCCTCAGTCCACTTCCTCATCTGATCAAGATCCCACCGTAATTTTTGATAACCTTCCTTGCTATCAACAATACCTCCTAATTTTGTACCATCCGCAAACTTACCAATCATGCCTTGTACATTTGCATCCAGATCATTTATATAAATAACAAATAACAAAGGTCCCAGCACCGACCCCTGTGGCACACCACTAGTCACAGGCCTCCAGTCCGAGAAACAACCTTCAAGCATCATCCTTTGCTTCCTACCATTGAGCGAATTTTGATTCCAATTAGCTAGCTCTCCCTGGATCCCACGTGACCTACCTTCATGACTAGCCTGCTATGTGGGACCTTGTCAAAGGCCTTACTAAAGTCCATATAGACAACATCCACTGCAATACCCTCATCCATCCTCTTGGTTATCTCTTTGAATAATGCTAACAGATTTGTCAGACGTGACTTCCCACGCACAATTCCATGCTGACTATTCCTAATCAGACCTTGACCATCCAAATGTTAGTTGATCCTGTCCCTCAGGATCCTCTCCAATAACTTGCCTACCACTGATGTCAGTCTCACTGGCCTGTAGTTCCCTGGCTTATTTTTGCTACCTTTCTTAAACAATGGAACAACATTAGCCACCCTCCAGTCTTCTGGAACTTCACCTGTGGCTAAAGATGAAGCAAAAATCTCTGCAAGAGCCTCTACAATATCTTCCCTAGTCTCTCACAATGTGGACTTGCTAAGGCCCAGGGGATTAACCCATCTTAATAGGCTTTAAGGATGTATACACCTCGTCTTTGGTAATATGTATGTGGTCCAAAATGTTCCCACTTGTTTCCCTTATTTCCTTAGCATCCATGATTCTCTCCTCAGTGATCACTTCATTAAAAATCTCCCCCATCTCCTGTGGCTCTGCACGTAGACAGCCATGCTAATCATTACGGGGACCTATTCTCTCCTTAGCCACCTTCTTACTCTGAATATAGCTATAGAACTTCTTGGGACACCTTTGACCTTATCTGCCAGATCCATCTCATACCCTCTTTTTGCTCTTCTGATTTCCCTCTTAAGCATGCTTGTACATTTTTTATAGTCATCTGGGATTCACTTGAGTGAGATAACTTAAACCCAATGTATGCCTTCTTCTTTTTCCTGACCAGAGCCTCAATATCCCTCATCAGCTAGGGTTCCCTAAACCTACCAGCTTTTTCTTTTACCCTAACAGGGACATACTGTCCCTGGACTTTTTCCATAACTATGTTAAAACCATAACTGTGTTAATCACAACACAAAAACATAGAATTATAGAGGAACATACAAATTTTCAAATTTGAAACATTAGCAGGCAACTTGGTACCTCAAGCTTGCACTGCCTTTCAGTAAGATCATGACTGATCTAATTACTCCACATTTTCACTTACCCTGATAACCTTTCACTTCCTTGCCTATCTGCCTTAAAAATATCCATTACCTTTTGAGGAAGACAGTCCCAAAGACTCACGATCCTCTGTTGGGGAAGAAAAAAAAATGCTTTATTTCTGTCTTATATGGCAACCCCTCATTTGGAACAGTGATTATTAGTTTGAGATTCTCCCACAATAGAAAACATCTGTTCCACATGCACCCTGTCAAGATGCCTCAGAATGTTAAATGTTTCAATTAAGTCAACTCTTATTCAGCTTAACTCCAGCCAATACAAGTTTAGCCTGCCCAACCCTTCCTCGTAAGACAACTCACCAACTCAAGGTATATATCTGTTAAATCCTCTCAAACGCTTCCGACACATTTACATTCTTCCTTAAATAAGGAATTATACACCGTTTCCAGACGTGGTTTCACCAATGCCTTGTAGAAGTGAAGATTAACCTGCCTACTTTTGTATACACTTTCCCTCAAAATAAACAATAACATTTTATTGGCTTTTCTAATTACTTGCAGAACCTGTAACCCTTTATGATTCATTTGGAGTAGAATTGTTCAGTTGTGTGTAAGAGCACTTCTGGATATAAAAAAAGTAATGCAGAGTAGTTAATAAACTCTATCCTCCTACCTCTGAGCCAGGAGGCCTGGGTTCAAGTCCCACCTTCTCCAGAGGTGTGTTATAACATCAGATCTCAGTCTCACTCCAGATCTTACTTGCGCATAAGGAGAGGGATGGTGCCAGTAGGCACCCAGCCAGAGGAAAAACCATATGCCAGCTTCCTAGAAGTTTCCTCTCAGGACACTCCAAATGTGCCCAACCAGTCCACCTCCACCCTGCCTCCAATTTTAACCGTGTTTGAGCTGAGGAGGGCAAGCCTGCATCTTGCCAGAACACTCTCAGCATGTCTGAGTTATCTAGCCACAAAAATCCTCAGGGTTGTCTGTGTAAAACTCCAAGGCTAACAGACTCCACTATCAAGCAGTTGCCCTCCACCCAACTACAGATACTGGGACTGAATCTAGTCATAGTTGGAGGGAAAGGGCAAAAGTAAACCTTATGAAAGCTCATAAGTGGCATGAGTGAAACTTCATTCCAAGTAGCGTATCACATCTGTAAATATATGTTCACTTTACAGCATCACCTTTGATTCACTGTAATTTTAGATGCAGCAATAATACTAAAGATAGAGATGGTAGCCATCCTTAGCACACATGATGTTCTTGCCCTGAATTCTTTCTGTAGTGCACATACTAGCATAAAACTAAGTCATTTTTGAATGATGGAACAATAAATATTGTGAAGGCTTCCATCAGTTTGTAATGTTAACTTTGCTCTTCCTGTAGTTTCATCAAACAAAGAACAACTTGATAACCTGCATTTGCAGTTGTTATTAAATAGGGACGCTGGCCTCTCCAGCACTTTGCAGTCAATGAATGGTGAATTTACCCAACTCCGTTCTATTGAAAGTAGTTGCCGGAGAAGTCCTTTATGTGCTGTTGTGGCCAATGCTGCTGTGCAGTACGATGGTGAAGGTAATGTTTCTTCTGCTGAATGTCCTCATTTTCCTACTGGATATAATGCTGAGGATTTTATAGGGTCTCATCATCCATCACATATCCTTGTTGCATCTTCCAATTGTTCAGGTTTATGTGGTGCCTTCTGTCTGCCCTGCACTGCAATTAATCCATTAACCTGTGCAAGCGTGGGAACCTCATCTTGAGGAGATATCAAAGTGTCCTTGATGGCCCCAGCGGAAGAAGGTATTTGTTTGTATATATGCTGAGCCTCATGATAAGGCACTCTCACCACCACCCATGTGGGCTTCCAGATGTCTGTGTTCATCATCAATTTCTGTGGATGCTTGTAGTATAGTGTCCAAAGATGTCAACAGGTTCGGTGCCTAGATCTATTGTTGATGTTTCCAAACAGCCTCTGGTGAGTTGCAGATAGCAGTGCACAGAAGTAATATTTAAATTGTTCTCAAAATGGAAGCCCCCATCGAGCAGGACAATGGGATGCCTCGGGGACCTTTTGCATTGTAGACCTGATTCAGATGTATGGTTCATGAACCATCTAGAACGCATACAGTAGGAAACTGTAAGTGTGGTAGGAAGAATGAGGCATTATGCACTTCCAGTACGATTATCCAAAAAAGGCAGCATTGCATACATGATAATTGTGTGGACATTTAGTAGTCCAAGGTTTGAAACAAGCAACTCCTGAACCTTGTGCAAGTTATAAAGCCTTAGAATGTGTTGTGAATCGTGGAATGTAGGGAAATTTTATGTCCCACCTGATATTACTTCCACTTCAGATCTACTAGAATTACTAGAATTTGTAATGATCAATGAAATGGTCAACATTGCTTGTAGCCAGGGTTTTTAGTCAATATATTTGGTAAATATGTAGAATTCTGTGGTTACAGATTTCATTAACCTGCAATATGTAACTGCCTGACTAATGCCTTAAAATGTCTCACTTCACTCTCAAGCAGAGCCCACTACCTCAGAAATTTAAAAAAAAACAAATACTCTATCCATTCTTGGTGTGTTGGCAGCCATTTTCTGTTTCTATTATGCATTTGTGATTTAAATGAGGATGGATGGTAACAGGTAGCACTTGACAGAGTGAGATGCAGGCTCAGCCTGTCAGTCTGGTGAACCCAAAACCTTCATCTTCTTTATTGCTTTGCCCTCGCTATCAATCCCACCATGTTCCCACCCAAACCTTTTATTAAAGTCTTTAAACTCCCCACTTTCCCTACAAGCCCCAGACCTACAGTTTAGTTATGCGAAGCATCATTACTCGTCATACCCCTGTTAAAACCTGGGTATTGGTGACCATTGATGATCTGTTCCCCACCCTAACCCAGATGTTCCCTGTGCTCTGCCGTGCTCTGATGTGAGCCACTATTATATATTGAGTTGACTCAGTGGGTTCAGTGGTTAGCACTGCTGCCTTACAGACCCAGGGACTGGGGTTCAATTCCACACTTGAGTGAGCATCTGTGTGGAGTTTGTACATTTTCCCTGTCTTTGCGTGGATTTCCTCCCACTGTCGAAAGACGTGCAAGTTATTTGGATTTGCCATGGGAAATGCAGAGTTACAGGAATGGGCTGGGGGGGTGGATCCGGATAGGACGCTCTTCGGAGGGTTGGTGTGGACTCAGTGTGAAGAATGGCCTGCTTCCACACTGTAGGATTCAATAGGTTCTATTGACTCCTAATTTCACAATTATTATCCCCTCTGTGACTCCTCAGCATCCCAAAATACTGTTTCCAATCTCCACAACTGACTTCCTCAACTTACACACCATAGCAATGGTCCCTGATAACCCCCTTTGACTTGCAGTGAACAGAGGCCCAGAACTGACCATTGCTTACTGTGCTGACTGACTTGGAGTGACAGTCTCAACTGATGACTGATCAGATCCTTTACTGATCTCTGTTCAGCTCCCAACTGACTTACCACTAATGCCAAGATATGTTTGATTTGAGCTGCAAGACAGGTTGGGCCCACTCCTCAGACTATAATGATATGGAACCTCTGACCCGAGATGCCTCAAGCAGCTGACTGATCAGGTCCTAGCCCCAGGATATATCATGGACATTGCCCTTGACTGACTGTGGTGATGACAATTTCTTTGAATTGACTGAGGACACACTCCACTTAGACTTCAAGACATGTCGAGTTGGTTGAAGTACAATCAGTGTGTTTGCTCATACATTTCCAGCATATGACACACCAACATGTCTACCTCCTTGACTTATCATTCCTGGTGAACAATACAGGCAAGCCTGGCTTTGTGTCTATGCTAAAAGGCAAGACAAGACACAACAACTGTGAGCCTGTAAGTTCTGAATGAGCAGGCAAAGCACAAAAAGGCAAGGCAAAGATGTTTTGACTATCCAAAAGTGAGAGAGCATGAAGGAAACAAGTGAAAAGCTTAGATGCACCCTATTCCAATGTATGCGATGGGTTTAGTTCCTTGCACACAAAGTGACCAGGCAGTAACACTGCAATAAGAGGCATTGGCATGCTCCAAATGGTGAACTGAATAATAATTGAGTCTAAGATGTGCTATAATGATGTGGTGAGGCTGGTACTTGCTTCATGCCACCCTCCAAGGACAGAGGGTACAGGCAGTTGCTGCCCATGGAGCATGCCCTGAGATGTTGGGAAATGCTGGCCAAGATAGATGCCCAGAGAAGACTTTGGCAAGCTGCAGCTGTTAGGAAACTGCTTTGACTTACATGTTAGAATTTGTACCATCTAATTTCCCTCTATCGACTGGTTAATCAGCAGCCAACATATTAATGAGGGGAGAATTGGTAATAATGAAATGTTAATGCATCCAAAAAGATGCCTCATTGATCATTAGAAAGATTCTGATGTAGTCATTAAAACAATGTGTGGAAAATCTGACTTTTCTTTTCACCATCGAAAATCTAATTTTTCCATTTCTGCTATATTTTCCCAACTATCTCGCAATTGCCTATGTTGTTCAAAGGTTGGGAAAATACTGCCCAAACATTCAGATAGCAGTCAAAGTGTTAGGTTATGACTTCCCACTGATGTTTTGACAAAGGTGAACCTCACATTCAATGGAGAAATGAAGTAGATATGTGTCACAGAATCATAGAGTCCTACAGCATGGAGACAGGCCCTTCTGCCCAAATTGGTCCATGCCAAACAAAATGTCCATCCATGCTAACCCCATTTCCCTGCACTTGGCCCATATCCTTCTAAACCTGTCCTATCCATGTATTCATCCAAATGCCTTTTAAATGATGTTAATGTACCCGCCTCAACCACTTCTGCTGGCAGCTCACTCCATAGGCGTACCACCCTCTGTGTAAAAAAGTTGCCCCTCAGGTTCCCATGTATTCTTTCCCCTCTTACCTTAAACTGATGCCCTCTAGTCCTCGATTCCCCAACCCTGGGAAAAAGACTGAGTGCATTCACCCTATCCATGCCTCTCATGACGTTATACATTTCAATAAGATCACCCCTCAGTCTCCTATGCTCTAAAGAATCTCTCCATATAACTCAGTCCCTTGAGTCCTGGCAATATCCTTGTAATTTTTTTCTGCACTGTTTCCAGTTTAATAACATCTTTCCTATAGCAAGGTGACCAAACTGAATACAATACTCCAACTGCGGCCTCACCTATATAACTGCAACATAACTTCCCAACTTCTATACTCTGCCCTGACTGATGAAGGCCAGTGTGCCAAAAGCGTTCTTCACAGCCCTGTCTGCCTGTGACTCCACTTTCAGGGAATTGTGCACCTGAATTCCAAGGTCCCTTTGTTTCACTACACTCATTAAGGCCCCACCATTCACCATTAAATTCCTACCTTGATTTGACTTTCCAAAATGCAACACCTCACACTTATCTATATTAAACTCCATTCGCCATTTCTCGGCCCACTAACTGCTGCAATTTCTCATAACCTTCCTCACTGTCCATGATACCGCCTAATTTAGTATTATCTGCGAACTTACTAATCATGACTTATACATTCTCATCCAATTCATTGATATAGATAACAAACAGCAATGGGCCCAGCACCGACTCCTGAGGCACACCACTTGTCACAGGCCTCAAGTCCGACAAGCATCCTTTCACTATTACTCTGCTTCCTACCATCAAGCCAATTGTGTATCCAGTTTGCCAACTCTCCCTGGATTCCATGTGATCTAACCTACCAGAGCAGCCTACCATGTGAAACTTTATCAAAGGCCTTACTGAAAGCCATCATCAACCTTCCTGATCACTTCATCAAAGAACCCTAACAAATTTGTAAGACATGATCTTCCACACACAAAGCCATGCTGACTACTCCTAATCAAACCTTTCCTTTCTAAATGCATGTATATCTTATCCCTCAGAATCTTCTCAAGTAACTCACC
This sequence comes from Rhincodon typus, assembly GCF_021869965.1. Lineage (NCBI taxonomy): Eukaryota > Metazoa > Chordata > Chondrichthyes > Orectolobiformes > Rhincodontidae > Rhincodon > Rhincodon typus. The sequence goes on along the minus strand of NC_063341.1, from coordinate 32,206,325 downwards.
TACCACAGATGTTAAGCTTACTGGTCTATAATTCACAGGTTTTTCTTTGCAGCCCTTCTTTAATAAGGACACAACATTTGCTACTTCCAGTCTTCCAGGAACTCACCCATGGCTAACAATGATGCAAATATTTTAGCCAGGGCTCCCATAATTTCTTCTGTAGCCTCTTGCAGGGTTCTAAGATGTATCTGATCAGGATCAGGAGATTTATCCACTTTCATACAGTCTAATACTTCCAACACCTCTACTGTGATATGGACTGTCCCTAAGATATCGCCACTAACTTCCCCAAGTTCCCAAGTCTTCATGTCTTTCTCCACAGTAAGCACAGAGGAGGAATATTCATTGAGGACTGTGCCCATCTCCTGCAGTTCCACACATACATGTCCGCTTTGGTCCTTGAGGGATCCTATTCTCTCTCTAGTTATTCTTTCTCCTTTAGTATACTTAGAGAATCTCTTTGGATTGACCTTAATGTTCTCAACCAAAGCTATCTCATGCCCCCTTTTTGCCGTCCGATTTCCTTCTTCAATAAACTCCTGTATCCTCTACATACCTCCAGGAATTCCCTTGATCCAAGCTGCCTGTTCCTGAGCCATGCCTCCTTTTTTCTGGTCAAATCTTCAATATCTGTTGTCATCCAGGGTTCCCTACTTCTGCCAACTTTGCCCTTCACCCTCACAGGAACACGTAGACCTTGAACTCTAGCTATCACACTTTTAAAGGCTTCCCACTTGCCAGAGGTCCCTTTGCCTGCAAACAAACTACTCCAATCAACCCCTGCAAGCTCCTGTCTAATTGCATCAAAATTTGCCTTGCCGCAATTTAGAACTTGAACCTGTAGACCAGTTTTGTCCTTCTCCATAACTATTTTAAAATTAATAGAACTACAGTCACTGATCCCAAAGTCCTCCCCCACTGTCACCTCAGTCACCTCTGTCCTATTTCCCAAGAGTAGGTCAGGTTTTGCCTCTTTCCAAGTAAGACCCTCTATAAACTGCTAGAGGTAAACTTTCCTGAACACATTTAACAAATTCTACCCCATCTAAACCCTTAACACTATGGCAGTCCCCACACTATGTTAGGAAAATTAAAATCCCCTACTATGGCAACCCTATTTCTCCTGCAAGTCTCTGCAATCTCCCTGCATATTTATTCCTCTAATTCCCATTGACAATTTGGGGGCCTATAGTACAACCCCAATAACATCACTATCCCCTTCTTAGTTCTTAGTTCCACCCACAAAGCCTCACTGGATGATCCCTCAGTTATTTCATCTCTGACACTGCTATGCTACTCCACTTAATCAAAAATGCAACTCCCTCTCCCATCTTTCCTCCACCTCTGTCCCACCTAAAGCACCTGAACCCTAGCACATTAAACTGCCAGTCCTGTCCCTCCCTTAGCCATGTTTCTGTAATGGCTATAATATCCCAGTCCCACATACCTATTTACGCCCTGAGTTCATTGGCCTTACCTGTCAGCCCTCTTGCATTGAAATAGATGCAATTTAATCCAACAGGCATTCCTTGCTGACTGTCCCATCCAGCCTGACCCGTCTCTTGAACTTGCTATTTCTGATCACTGTATCCCCTTCCAGCCTTGTACTTGCCTCCCTGCTGTTGAGGATCCCATGCCCCCTGCCAACCTAGTTTAAACCCTCCCTTGCAGCACTGGCAAATCTGCCCGCCAGGATTTTGGTCCCCTTCCAGTTCAGGTGCAACCTGGCCCTCTTGAACAGGTCACCTCTGACCCAGAAAAGATCCCAATGATCCAGGAATCTGAATCCCTGCCCCCTGCACCAATTCTTTAGCCATGCATTCACCTGCCATATCCTCCTGTTTTGATACTGGAAGTAATCCAGAGATTACCACCATTAAGGTCCTGGTTTTTTTTAACCTTTTTCCTTGCTCTCTATAATCATTCTGTAGAACCTCTTTGCTATTTCTACCCATGTCATTTGTGCCAACATGCACAATGACTTCTGGCTGCTCACCCTCTCCCTTCAGAACATTCTGCAGCCGCTCCATGACATCCTGGACCATGGCACCCGGGAAGCAACATACCATCCTGGATTCCCGTCTACAGCCACAGAATCTCCAGTCTGTCCCCATAACTATTGAGTCTCCTATCACTAAGGTCCTGTTTACCGTTACCCCTTCCCGCTGTGCCCCAGAGCCAGTTGTAGTACCACTGAACTGGTTACTACTGCTTTTCCCTGAATGGTCATTCACCCTCCAACAGTATCCAAAATGGCATGTTTGTTCTTGAGGGGAATGGCCGCAGGGGATTCCTGCACTCTCTGCCTACTCCCTTTGCCTTTCCTGGTGGTCACCCAGCTACTCTCTGCCTGCACCTTAGGTGTGACCACCTCACTAAAACTCTTATCTACGATGCGCTCAGCATCTCAGATGATCCGGAGTGCATTCAGCTCCAGCTCCCTAACATGGTCTCCAAGGAGCTGCAGCTGGGTGCACTTCCCACAGGTGTAGTCATCAGGACGATGGATGTCTCCTTAAGCTCCCAGATCCTGCAGGAGGAGCATGTCGACACAGGTTACATCTTTACCAATAAAAGAAGCAAGTTATGGCCTTGGCACTGGCACTGCCTTCTAGAAGTAAGGTTAGGTATAAAGAATTCTCAAAGCTAGAAACTCAACAATTGAACACTGTAGAGTTTAGAGATGTATTATTTTAATGGACAATATGAATAAGAAAAATGACATTAATTGCATATGAAGCATGGTTAGACTCGAATAAATTTAGAAAATTCCATGAAAAAATTCATAGTGGAAGGGTCACTGGACCCGAATCGTTAACTCTGCTTTTTCTCTACAGATGCTGCCAGACCTGCTGAGATTTTCCAGCATTTGTTTTGTTTCTGATTTCCAGCATCCAAAGTTCTTTTGTTTTTTATATAATGGAATTTAAGAGACTAAAATAAATTGCGAAAATTCTTAATTCATTGCTTGTTGAACTATGCTAAAGTATCAAACATGGACAGTATGTTTAATCGTAGTCTAATACTAGTATTAACTGGAATTAGATTTTGAGAAAGAAACGCTCAATTGTGACAGATATCAGAAGCCTTGAAAATATTCCTGGGAAAACATTAATTTGTTGCTCAGATGGGATATTCAGCAGTAATACAAAGAATAAAGGATTTAATGGTAGCGGCAATGGGAGATCACCCTGATGCAGGTTGAAAGCATTGATATGAAGCAGAAATCATAACTAAAAGAAAGTGAGATCAGAGAGACCTCTGGCTGTTATATGAGATGAAAGAATTGTTGTAGGGAGATGGTGGCATAGTTGTCATGTCAGTGGACAAGGAAGCCACTCAAATACCGTTAGAAATCAACAACAAATGCTGGTCTTGCCAGTCATACTCATATCACATGAAAAAATAAAGAAGGAACCTCAGCACAGACTGAGGTATGATCAGCAGGTGTTTTAGCTACAACTCAGAATAACAATAGTCAATAAATTTTCCGAAATGGAATGATAAAGTTTTCAAAATTATGTATGACACACAGGGATCAGAAAGAGCAGATGGTGATACTGATCAGGAAAAGGGAATTGTACTAGTTACAAGAAGCTTCAGTTCAATCATGAAAGTTTTAGTCGTAGACTCATTCATTTGTGGTGTGTTGGACAGTGAATGCATGTCCAAAATTTGTGGAGTGGATTGATTAAAATTCTATAAATAATAATATTCTTTGTGTAATAAGGACTGAAGCGAGATTGAGGAATTTGAGAGTTCTGGTTTTGGGGATGACAATGTTCTGAAACCACTAATAAGAGTGGTAATTCATTGTAACATAGCTGGAGTAAACTGTTGCATTAGCAGAGATATAATGTCAAGTGAAATGCCTTCACTGTTGAGCAGTCTGTCAATTAAAAGGGTCCAATTTATAAAATCTGAATAATACTGTATTACTTTAATGAGGTCAAACTTCCTAATCAAAACATTAAAGTGTTATTAGGATCAGGAGACAGAAACTTAAAGAAATGTTAATCATCTTAAAACCAGACTGGTGGTTTGTCCATCTCACAGATTAAAAATTCTTCTCAAGGATGCAGAAGTAAAAGACAATGAGTGCATTAAACTTATAGGAGAGGTCAGCGATAAATGTGATATACGTAATAAATCATCATCACGGCCATTGTGAGTCTCCTAATAGCAGGAGACTAGTATTGTTGTAGTAATGGACTTGTATGTGATAAGGGAATGAAACGTTTTCACCATGCACATCACAGAAATGACACCTAGGTTTAGTTACTCTACAATAATATATAATAAATAGACGAGTAATAGTGGACATGATAATGGATAAATGGGGATACCAGCTAAATTCCTGCCTGATAGTGAAAGAGAATTTGCCAATGATGAATTTAAGGATATATATTGCTGAAAAAAGACCTATCAGAGATAGTAGGAACTGCAGATGCTGGAAAATCTGAGATAACAAGGTGTAGAGCTGGATGAACACAGCAGGCCAAGCAGCATCATAGGAGCAGGAAGGC
>NC_063341.1:32119619-32201399 GCF_021869965.1 Rhincodon typus | reverse complement strand
GGCCTGCTGTGATCATCCAGCTCTACACCTTGTTATCTCTAAAAAAAGACCTATATTGTTTCAGCCTTTCACCTTGCATTCATCAGGACACTTGGCAAGAAATAACCAAAGTAAAGAGAATACAACATTCATTGGAAGTAAACTGGAAGTATGACTGGAAGTGAACAACATTAAATCAGCACTCTCCACTCATACAATGTAAATGTTGTTTTTTCTTTATTTTGCAGGAAATGTGATCTTGAAGATCATCTTAAGTCTATCACCTGCTCAACATGCTCTAGAGAATGTAAATCAAAAAATATAAAAGCTGTACCTTGCAGAGTGAGAAGTTTCAAATTAAGTATTTTGGAAATCATCTAAAGAAGCAGAGAAGATAGAAGGGAGACAATGGAAATTAAATAAATGTGTTCATAGATTGAATGATGCAGGGAGGGTGTGAGATTTCACAGGTCCATCTTGCTGCAAATAGGTTGCATTCAACTTAATACAGACAAAGCAATATTCTACTGCTATCACAGTGAGAAATTGCTAAGCATCTTTTTGATGCACAGTGATGATTTTCTGTAGGCATCTTCTGCAGAATTTGAGTAATATTTAGTACATAATTTTTTTAAGATTAGAAGTCAAACATCAGATACTTTTAACATTGGCTCAGGCATTAAATAGAATAAGCCAGCAGTGATTTTGGTCAGTTATTTTACTTGGAAAGCGTTAATTGCATCACAATAAATTGGGACAGGTCCTTACAGAAAGATGATTTTGCATCCTAAGAAGAAACAGACCAGTTAACAAAAACAGGAATTGCTAGCGAAACTCAGCAGGTCTGGCAGCATCTGTTGGAAAAAAGCAGAGTTAACATTTTGAGTCCACTGACTCTTCATCAGAACTGTTACCAGCTAGGAAAATGTGGTATTTATGCTGAAGACAAAGTTGGGGTGGAAAGCAGGCCAGAACAGAAGAAAAGCTGAATAAGTGGTAATAAGAGCTAAGAGCAGGAGAGAATGGGTGAGCTGTATTTAAAGCAACCCATATAATGTGATAATGGCCCTAGGAGTACATGAGAATGGGTGACTGTGCAAAAGGCAACCCATGTCATAACAGGACTGGGTGCGGGATGTGCAAAAAACATGGAAGGGTGGAATCAATCTCTAAAATTATTGTACTTGATGTTGAATCCTAGAGATTGCAGGGTCCCCAAGCAGAAAATGAGATGTTGTTCTCCAAGCTTGCATTGGGGCACTGCAGCAAAACTGATACAGAAACATTAGCGTGGGAACACAGTGGTATGTTGAAGTAGCTGGCAACTGGAAGCCCAGGATCATTTTTGAAGACTGAACATAGGTATTCTGCAAAACCGTCACTCAGTTTGTGTTTCATCTCCCCAAGGTAGAAGAGATGACACTGTGAATAAGAATAGAATAGACTAGATTGAATGAAGCACAAGTAAATTGCAGATGGTATGTCTGAGGCTTTGAATGATGAGGAGGTAAACCAGCAGGTGTTAGACAAGTTAAGAAGCTTGATTAGGCAATCAAACGATCGAGAACTCAGACTAGTTATGACATATTGGAACTGAGTACCATGAATCATGATACTGTTAAAGTTTTGAGTGCAAATGAAACATTAAAGAAATTAATTTCAGAAAAGAAATCCAGAGTCAAACTTATAGCACTGGGTACCCAGGAGATGTGAAACTAGTCCTTTTTAGAGTGCTTCATATGCTAATCTCTGGATAGCTATTTGAGTATAGTAGGATTTACCATATTCCCGGTGGGAAAGAATAATATATATTGTCCATTCACCAGGGAAGTCATAATAAATAAAAATGGCAGTTTAAAAGCACCTTAGCAGCTGAAAAATTGTCACTAGTATAAACTATAAATATGGGAATGTATTAATCAATATTCTAAAAGGAATCTTAAACAAAGGGCAATCTGAGAAAAGATTGGTCATAGAATGTTACATGGGTACCTGTTCTCTTTGGAACAATGTACGTTGAACATAGGGTGTTACTTAGAATAGTTTGAGAGTTGACCTTTCTAGAATAAAAAAAAGTTAGAACAAAAACAGATTTCCAAAATAAAGGTGGTTGACACCAGTTGTCAGATTATTTCACAAAAGAGGTGCTTTTTTCAAGAAATAATTGTAAATTTTGATTTGATTGATTTATTGTCACGTACCTAAGTACAGTGAAAGCTTTGCTTACAAGCAGTACAGACAGATCATAATAAGCAAGGACATACAGATCATAGGGTGAAAAAAAACTAAACAGAGGCATACAAGTTACGTTGCACAGGGCGTGCACTGGGCAAGATCAACATTAGCAAGATCAGCATTATTTGAAGTTACAGAGTCCATTTATCAGTCTAATAATGGCAGAGAAGAAGCTGTTCTTGAACATACTGGTGTGTGCGTTGAAGCTTCTGTACCTTCTGCCTGACTGAAGAGTTTGTAGGAGAGCATTGGCAGGGTGCGATGGGTCTTTGATGATGTTGGCAGCCTTTCTGTGGCAACGGGCCATATAAATGGAGTCCATGGATGGAAGATTGGCTTCTATAATGGTCTGGGCTGTTCCCACAACCTTCTGTAGTCTCTTATGGTCACAGGCAGAGCAACTGACATACCAGGCCATTATGCACCCGGATAGTATGCTTTCAGTGGTGCATCTGTAAAAGTTGGTGAGGGACCTTGTGGACATGAGCCACCTGAGGAAGAAGAGGCATTGTTGTGCCTTCTTGACCATTGCATCTGCATGGGAAGTCCATGACAGGTTGTCGGTTATTGTCACTCCTAGGAACTTGAAGCTCTCCACTCTCTCGACCTCACCTCTGTGGTTCTCCTCCCTTCTTTCTGAAGTCAATGATCAGTTCTTTAGTTTTGCTGACATTGAGAGTCAGGTTGTTCTCATTGCACCACGTCACCAAGCCCTCTATCTCCTCAAAAGGGGATGTCTGCTGATATGAGGAATTATAAGGATATGAAAAGAAATCACGTTTTCTTTGTATCACTTTATGATTAAACATTTTTTTCTCATTTAAAGAAAGAAGGGGGGATATAGAAGGTTTTTTGTATTCTGTGGAATGTGAAAAAAATTACTGATCAGTTGTATTTTAAGGTAAGATATAGAATAGCCAAAAGGGGATTATTTTATTTAACTTTTATTAGTTTTGTCTGAGAATTGTTTGTACTTCAAACATTTTAAGTTTTACAAAAATAGGAACAGTTGAATAGGTGATTGGGGTTAATTTATAAATTGAGTACATAAGAATAAAGGGGGAACAGGTGGGACTGGTGTGGGGAAGGAGCTGTAAGACAAACTCTAACTACAAAGGTAGGTGTCATGACTTCTGTTTCAACAATTGGCTAAGGTCTACTTTAAACCCTGGACTCTGGGAAGTCTCACAATCCTATTAAATAGAACATAGAACAGAACAGCACAGGAACAAGCCCTTCAGCCCACAATATTATGCCGAACATGATGCCAAATTAAACGAATCTCTTCTGCCTGCCCTTGGTCCATATGCCTCCATTCCTTGCATGTTCATGTGCTTATCTAAAAGTCCTTTAAACGCCCCTATCATATCTGCTTCCACCACCACCCCTGGTAGTGCATTCCAGACTCCTACCACTGTCTGTGTAAAAAACTTGTCCCTTACATCTCCTTTCCCCCGTTACCTTAAATGCATGCACCCCCCCTCCCCCAGGTATCATAGGACAAATCCTAGAGTTCTCTGTCAATTAGAACAATATGTAGTAATTCTTCAGACTATATAGAGCTGCAAAGACTTCCAGTGCACAAAGGATTGTGATTCAATTACCCATAGAAACCGGTAGGCTTCACTAGCATAAATATCCTGAGTTTCAGTGACCTTAACTGTCAGAAGCAATGTAGAGCTGGCTGAATATTCTATGAGGTCTCTGTTCTCTGTCACGCCCTCCTCGGTAACATGTAGCCTCTTCACAGTGGTTTTGCAGCATATGAATACTGTAGTAGTGGTCTCTGAAGAATTAACTAGATAGGGTCCCCTGCTACAACTCATCTAACCCTCTATCCCTATTGCTAGCAGCAGTTGATGCTGGTCGATCTGACTGCATTTCCTCTTCTTTCTAATGCATCGTAAGAGGAACTCCCTTGGCTAATCATTTCCTTTCTGATGGTGGCTCCTTTAAGGTAGAATAGCTCAGAATTCACTGTTTTAGGTATAGCATTGATACAGAATTTCCAGGCAAAAATGTTGATAATTGGAGTGAAGCCTTGACAAAGTGCCTGAGAAATTCTCTCTCCCAAAGACCTCTTCAAATGCACTTTACTCTAATGATGCGGGAACACAGGGTTTAGTGAGAGGGAGGAGCTGAAGCACATCTATATTAGTTGAGAAATGGTGTCGGAGAAATTCATGGGATTGAAAGCAAATAAATCCCCAGGGCCTGATAATCTACATCCCAGAACACTTAAGGAAGTGGCCCTAGAAACAGTGATGCATTAGTAGTCAGATTCTTTACACTCTTGAACATTTCCTACAGATTGGAGGGGAGATAATGTAACCCCACTATTTAAAAAGGGAAGTAGAGAGAAAACAGGGAATTATAGACAGTGAGTCTGATATCAGTAGTGGGGAAGATGCAAGAGTCCGTTACCAAAGATTTTATGACATAGCACTTAGAAAACAGTGGTTGAATCTGACAGCATGGATTCACAAAAGAGAAATCATGCTTAACAAATTTATTTTTTGATTCTCTTGTGAGACATGGTGTCCCTGGCTGGCCAGAATTTATTGCCCGTCCCTTAATGCCTCTGAACTGAGTAGTTTACTATGCCATTTCAGAGGGAAGTTAAAGAGTCCTTGTTGCTATGGATGTGGAATCACATATAAGCCAAACCAAGGGGGGAACGACAGATTTCTTTCCCTGAAGGACATTTGTGAGGCAGATGGGTTTTTCCAACAATTGACAATTATTTCATGGTCATCAGTAGATTCTTAATTCCAGAGCTTTTATTTGTGGAATCTGCCATGCTGGGATTCGAACTGGATCACCAGAATATTAGCTGAGTTTCTGGATTAATAATCTAGTTATATCACCACTACGTTATTGCCTCCCTCATCTACTGGATCTACTGGAATTCTTCAATAATGTAACTAGTAAAGTTGATCAGGGGAGCCAGTGGATGTGGTTTATTTGGCCTTTCAGAAGGCTTTTGAAAAAGTCCCACACAAGAGATTAGTGTGTAAAATTAAAGAGCATGGATGGGGGTAGTGTACTGAAGTGGATAGAAAATTGGTTAGCAGGCAGGAAACAAACAGTAGGAATAAGTGAGTATTTTTCTTAATGGCAGGCAACTAGTGGGATATTGCAGGGACCGGTATTAGGACTTCAATTATTCACAATATATGTTGATGATTCAGAGGAGGGAACTAAACGTAATATCTCAGAAGGTGCATGCCCCAAAGCTGGATGGAACAGTGAGCTTTGATGATGATCTAGAGATGTTGCAGTGTGATTTGGACAGGCTGATTGAGTGGGCAAATGCACGGCAGATGCAGTAAGTGGATAAAGGTGAGCAATAATAGGAAGGCAGATTATTAATTGAATGACTGTAAATTGAGAGATAGAAATGCTCAAACAAGACCTGGTTGTCCTAGTGCACCAGTTGAAAGCGAGTGTACAGGCGCAGCAGACAGTAAAGAAGGCAAACTGTATATTGGCCTTCATTGCAAGAGGATTCATGTACAAGAACAAGGATGTTTTGCTGCAATTATACAGGTCATTGATGAGGTCACACCTGGAATATTGTGTGCAGTTTCAATGTCCATATCTGAGGAAGGATATTTTTGCTACAGAGTGAGTGCAGTGAAGGTTTACCAAATTGATTCCTGAGATGGTATGATTAACACATTGGGATCTCACAGAAACCTTTAACATTCTAACAGACTAGACAGGTTAGATGCAGGAAAGATGTTCTCAATGGTGGGGGAGTCCAGAACCAGGGATCATTGTTTAAGGATAAGGGGTAAAACTTTCAGGAGTGATATGAGGAGAAATCTCTTCACCAGAGTGTGTGAGTCTGTGAAATCCACTACCACAGAAGGTGGCTGAGGCCAAAACATTGTGTTTTCAAGAAGGAAGTAGATATAGGTCTTGTGACTAAATGGATCAAGGGCATATGGGGTAGGCGAGATTAGGGTATTGAGCTCAATGATCAGCCATGATCATGTTGAATGGCGAAGCAGACTTGAAGGGTCGCGTGGCCTATTCTTGCTCCTTTTTCTATGTTTCTATGATCTCCAATGCTAAGCATGCTGTTCAAATAACAGACAAAATCTTCAGCATTGACTTATTCCTGTTTCAGCTGGTTGCTATTTGAATAAATCATTAAGTGAAAAATAACTTGCCAAAATTTAATCCAGGTTCCTTAATGCATGACAGCAGACAATTAAATTATCAATCAGCCCCTTAAAGTTCCTCTGAGTGACCATTCCTAGCACGTACATTGCAAAGTCAAACAAATGTAAAGATTATGAATTCAATAATATTATGAAGTGGCAGCATTTCCTTTAGATACATTTAAACATTGTTCCAAAAGTTAAGCTGTACAATTTTATACTTCTCAGATTTGATTGTTAAAAATCAGCTTTTGAAACTAGCATTCTTTTTGTAATATTTAGATTTTGCACTATTTTAGTGTAGTTAGATGATTAAATGATTTAAAATGTTTTAAAATTGCCCAGGTAGCTTAGAATTTCTTAGAGTTCTTGCCACACAATTTAAAATCATTCATGTATATTCTGAATCAAGAATTATCTCATGTCATGGATTATTCCATTTGAATGTAATAGTTAACTGTTAGTTAGATACATAATCGTGAATAATTCTGAATAAATCGTGAATAAATTGTGAATAACATAATTCTGTTATATCTATTCTTTTCATAGGTTGAGACTATTCCTCATCTGCAGACGTTGCTACGTGACAACCAGGCCACTTCTGGTGCTTCCCGTATCTATAAAGATAAATCACATTGGTACCCTATTATAGGAACTGACAGTCCAAAGGAACAAACACCTATTAGTGCCTTCACTGGTAAGTGAAAACAGAGATCGAAAACAGCAGCCCAGTGACTGCACTGAGGCCTTGCCTCATTGCTGCCAATTTAACCCAGTGATTGATCTGAAAGTTCACGATCCCTGTGCCCAATTCGTTAAATTCACAATGTTCTGTAAAATCACAATCAGGTTCAGGCAGGTTCATCGTAATTAACTTTTCAACATTTATCTGAAGTCCTACCACATTGTGCAGCCTCTATCTTTCCCATCATACCTAAATATGGAACATTATGATGTCAGAATTCCAAGTGAACATGTATGCTCCATTCTTTTTGATTATCTCATCCTTGCAGGTAATATTAAAATACAACTAAATGTGTAATAAAACTATACAATCATTTGTAAATAGGGTTATAAATTTGTTCAGCATAATGATGCACAAAAAATTTCCTTGTCTGATGTATCTGGACTTAGAGCTAAAAATAAGCCTTTAAAAAAACCTTTGCATGAATTCCACAGATTATTTGCATGCAGAATTGTTTTGAGTGTGATATTCTGTGAACATGTGACATTTGCAAAAAGTACAGAGCAAACAGCATCTCTCATTCAGAAACGTCCAGCCATCAGCCACAACCAAGATATATAGGGGCACATCTCCACAGGATAATACAGTATATGCTGAGAAAAGGAAAAGAAGATTCCACTACCAATATAAATTTGATGGTATGCAAAATGATAATATTGTGCTTGGTGCTTTACAATCATGCTGTTATGCCAGGACTCACTATATAACAGGTAAAAGGGAACAGCCAGTAAGAAATTAATGTGAATATGCTCAAAGCTTTGTTGTTCTGGAACTGCAGCAAGAAGGATAATATTCAATGGCAAATTGATTTCACTGAAACTTTATTATGTCCCAAGACAATATTTATGCATCATGTTCCTATTGCAGTGGTCTATCAAATCCATGTGGTATCAACACTATGCTTTATCTCAACCACAGTGCAGACACATTCAATCAGTCCTTTTGCAGCAATCTAACTCTATGCAAATAATTTCACTGCAGGGTTTAAATCCAAGTCTAAATATTTAATATTACATTATTAACATCATTGACTCTGGTGTTTCACTTTTCTGACTTTGTATGGAGATTCTCCTACTACCTACTTTACTTCTACTCTCAATATTGCCTTTTGGTGGGGTTGGAGAGAGAGAAGGCACTGGTGAGAGATGACCTGATAGTTCTTTTAGTATTTCTGCAGGGTTATTAAATGGTTGTGTGGCTGCTGATGTCAAATCTGGTCCTATCAGTTTGTAAGGACCTGCTTATGAGGACATATATTAGATTGCACTTTCAATCAATTAGGCACAACAGCTCCATTCTGTATGCCTACGTTTTATACCTTATCCTAACCTCTGAAAAACAGATTTCCTTTTTACTTAACACATTAGTCCTCCATATGGCCTATGTGAGAGAAAACTGTAATAAAATGTCAATGTGTAGGGTTAATTTTTGCCACTTGAATCCATTCTCAGTGAGAATGATCTTTTATTTGTTCATGGGATGGAGGACTAGCTGGCTAGAACAGCCATTTATTGTTCATTCCTAATTAACTCTGAGAAGAATTGTAGCGTGCTGCTTTCTTGAACTGCTGTGCTCCATGGGAAGTAAGAGCACCGACAGTACTGTTCAGAAGGGAATTCCAGGATTTCGATGCAGAAACAGTGAAGGAACAACAAGATAGCGCCAATTTAGGATAGTAAATGGCTTGGAAGTAAACTTAAGCGTGGTGGTGTTCCCATGTATCTGCTGTCCTTGACCTTCTAGTTGATAGGGGTCACGAATTTGAAAGATGCTGTGGTTCGAGCCTAGGTGAATTGCTGCACTATGTTTTGAAGGTGTACTTGTATGAGCGAGTTAAGATGAGTCAAATTAATTTCAGATAGAGACAGTAGGGTGGAGACTTTTGTTTAATCATTTTAATAGTAATCTTAAATTAAACCCATATTCCAAAGGCAAAATGATAAATATGGTTAATCCAATTGTTGCAGCTCGACCCAGTTGAAAGTAAACTCATCCATTCCCTTATCTTCAGGGCAATAATGAAATGAGAGCTAACATTTCCTCTTCCATAAAGCTAAATAAAGTATTAAACTGTACATTCAAATAGTATAAATTTGTTGCTGTTGTTTGTTTTACAGGTGATCCTGATGGTACAATGTACTGTATTCATGGTGGAGTCGGAAAGTTGGTAGCACAACAGCTGCAAGAGCAAACTAAAATTCGGGTTGGGATAAATGGCCTTCAGAATATTCAGTCTAAGCAATCTGAAAGAGGACAGTATGTATTATCACTGTGGCTTAAATTCAACATTTGATCTTCACTATTCCATTATTTCTATTTTACTATTTATGGCTTTTTCTGTGATTGTTCTACTCATCAAAATAAAGGATATTGATCCTAGAATATGTGCCATTTCAGACATCAGTGTTAGAATGTAATACTTCCAGTTCATTTGAACTATACCATAGATTTGACAAAGCTTTCATTTTACAAATGCATGCTTAGCATGTGCCAGTACTGCAAATCTATTAGTCCTTCTTTTTGATTGACAGAGGAACTGTGAAGCCTGTGTGTAAAGAGAAGCGAGATGAAAAGATGAGGGAAAAAAGAATCAAAGGATTGGCTGAGAGAATTTGTTGAGGATGTGTGGTAGAAGAGGCCTGTGTAGGGTCAAACACCATCATGGTCTATTCGTTAAGGAAAAGTAATGTTTGATCTTATCATATCATTAACTACCTATCCCACTTGTAGAACATCTATCTCATCCAATATTAGCCCCATTTTACCCCCACCATTCCTGGAACAGATCACCACAGCCAGAATATCCTGGAATTGACTACAGTGCTCATGCTGATGCCATCTTAAAAGGCTGGTGTGCACCTGGCCAAGCACTATCAGTTCAGAGCTGTCATGCCTGATTCCTGAGGTCTCACTTCTTGAAATGAATGTTCTCTATCACTTTTTCCCTAATCCTGTTATCTTTTACTGTTAGCTACTATGTTTTTCATGCTCCTCTCAAGGATTTACACATCTTGATTAATTAGATAATCAAATCTTTGGGATGAATTAAATTACAGAATGAATCATGGGCAAGCTGATATCCTGTGCAAACCAACAATTTAGGTCAGATTCCTCTCAACAGATGTCACCTTCCAGATGGCCTTTAATATAGTTGTATCTGCATCAATATGAGCACCTTTATCTTGTGTTCTTTGAGTAATATCCTTGTCAATCGAGCATTGCTAATCATGGCTTATGTCATGATATCACCATAGGCGGTGCAAAATGGCACAATGCATCCAGAACCACATCAAGAAAATTTGTGAATATCTTGAATTTGACATGTCCATCCTTACTTAGACTCCTTTTCTATAACTTTTGTATAACTCTCATGAATTTCTCCACATTAACAACCGGAGGATTCAGATTAAAGCAATTAGCAAAAAAACCAAATAGCATAGTAGGCAGTGAAGAAGGTCTTCTAAGATTACAAAGGGAAGATCTTGATCAAATGGGTCAATGGGCTGAAAAATGGCAGATGGAGTTCAATCTGGATAAATGCAAGGTTTTACATTTTGGTACAACAAACAAGGGTAGGGCTTATACAATTAATGGTAAGGGTCTTGGATGGTGTTGTAGAATAGGGGGACCAAGGAGTTCAGGTTCATAATTCTTTGAAGTTTGCATCACGTATAGACAGGATGGTTAAAAAGGCATTTAGTATGCTTGCCTTCATTGCTAAGTTCTTTGAGTATAGGAGCTGGGAAGTCATGTTGAGGCCTCTTCTGGTATACTGTGTCCAATTCTGATCGTCCAGTTATAGGAAGGAGGAAGCTCAGAAGAGATTTACCAGGATGTTGCCAGGTATGGAAGGTTTGAGTTGTAAGGAGAGGCTCACTGGTCTATAATTCCGTGGCTTTTCCTTACAATCTTTCTTAAATAAAGGCATCACATTTTCCACTCTCCAGTCTTCTGCCATTTCACTCATGACGATCAGTAATACAAATATCTCAGCAAGGGGCCCAGCAATCTCTTCCCTATCTTCCCACCAAAGTACAGGGAAACACCTGATCACGTCCTGTGGAATTATCTACCTTTCTATATTTTAAGATCTCCAGCACCTCATCTTTTACAATATGAACTCTTTTTAAGGCATTACTATTTATTTCCCTAAGTACCCTAACTTCCATGTCCTTTTCCACAATAAACACTGATTGAAATATTCATTTAGTATCTCACTCATCTTCTGTGGTTCCACACAGATGGCAACGTTGATCTTTAAGGGGCCCTATTCTCTCCTTAGTTGCTCTTTTGCCCTTAATGTATTTTTACAATCTCTTTGGATTCTCCTTAACTCTATTTGTCAAAGCTATCTCATGGCATCTTTATGCCTTCCTGATTTCCCTCTAAAGTATACTCATACTGTCCCTCTAGGGATTCACTTGATCCCGGCTGTCTATACCTGATATGTGCCTTCTTCTTTTTCTTGACCAGAGCTTCAATTTCTCCAGTAATCCAGTATTCCTTACACCCACCAGCTTTGCCCTTCACACGAACAGGGACATACATTCTCTGAACTCTTGTTATCTCATTTTTAAAGGCCTCTCACTTCCCAACTGTCCCTTCACCTGTGAATAGCCTCCCCCAATCAACTATCCAATACTGTCAAAATTGGCCGTACTCCAATTTAGAACTTTAGCATTTGATCAGGTCTATCCTGTTCCATAACTATTTTAAAACTAATAGAACTATAATCACTTCCCCTGAAGTGCTTCCCCAGTAAGTCACCTGCCTTATTTGCTAAGAGGAGGTCAAGTGTTGCTACTTCTCTAGTAAGTTATTCCACAAATTGAATTTAAAAAGTTTTCTTGTACACACTTAACAAATTCCTCCCCATCCAAGTCCTTATCACTATGACAGTCCCAGTTTATGTTTGGAAAGTTAAAATCCCCTACCATTCCAACCCTATTATTCTTTCAGATATATGAGATCTCCTTACACATTTGCTTCTCAATTTCCCATTTACTATTGGGGCTCTATAAAAATACAATCCCAACAAGGTGATCATCCCTTTCTTATTTCTGAGTTCCACCAATATAACTTTACTGGAGGATCTCCCATGAATGTCCTTCCTAAGTACAGCCATAATGGTATCCCTAACCAAAAATGCCACTCCCCCTCCTCTCTTCCCTCCCTTTCTATCCTTCTTATAGCATTTATACTGCAGATCATAAAGTTACCAATCTTGTTCATCCCTGAGCCATGTTTCTGTATTAGCTATGATGCCTCACATCCAAGCCCTGAGTTCTTTTGCCTTACCTGTCAGGCCTCTTGCATTTAAATAAATGCAGTTTAATTTAATCAGTCTTATCTCGTTCTTTGTCAGGCTCTTGTCTGCCTTGACTGTTTGACTTGCTCCCCTTGCCTACAGTACCAGCTTCAGCCTTTGTGAGTCCATGTCCCCTGCTTTTTTTAATTATTCATTTGTGGGATATGGGCGTTGCTGGCTGGCCAGCCTTTATTGCCCCACCTTAGTTCCCTTTGAAAAGATGCTGGTGAGCTGCCTTCTTGAACTGCTGAAATACACTTGCTGTGAGTTGACCCACAATGCTGTTAGGGAGGGAATTCCAGCATTTTGACCCAGCATCAGCGAAGGAATGGTAATATATTTCCATGTCAGTCTGGTGAGTGGCTTGGAGTGGAGCCTGAAGGTGGTGGTGTCCCATATATGTGCTGCAGTTGTCCTTCTAGATGGAATTGGTTGTGAGTTTCGAAGGTGCTATCTGAGAATCTTTGGTGAATTTCTGCAGTGCATCTTAGAGATAGTACATACTGCTGCTACTGAGCGTCATTGGTGGAGAGATTGGATGTCTGTGGATGTGGTGCCAATCAAGCAGGCTGCTTTGTCCTTGATGGTGTCAAGCTTGGACTCAAAGAGTTATACAGTATGGAAAGAGTTATACAGCATGGAAACAAACCCTTCAGTCCAACCGGGCCATGCTGACTATGTCCCCAGACTGAACTAGTCCCATATGCCTGCGTTTCACCCATATCCCTCCAAACCTTTCCCATTTATAAGCTTATTCAAATGCCTTTTAAATGTTATAACTGTACCTGCAACCACCACTTCCTCTCGCAGTTCATTCCATACATGAACCTGTTTCCCCTCATGTCCTTTTAAAAACTTTGTCCTCTCACCTTAAAAACATGCCCCTAGTTTTGAATTCCTCCACCCGAGGGAAAAGACTATTGCTATTCATGGTCACCCCTCAAACTCCTACATTTCAATGAAAAACATCCCAGCCTATCCAGCCTCTCCTTATAACTCAAATCCTCCATTCCCGGAACATCCTGGTAAATCCGTTCTGAACCCTCTCCAATTTAACAATCTCTTCCTTATAGCAGGGTGACCAGAACTACACACAGTACTCTAGAAGAGGTCTCACCATTGTCCTGTACAACCTCAACATGATGTCTCAACTCCTATACTCAAAACTCTTAGCAATGAAGGCAAGCATGTTAAACGGCTTCTTAACTATCCTGTCTACCTGTGATGTAAATTTCAAAGAATTATGTACCTGAACCCTTACGTCCCTCTGTTTTACTACACTACCCAGGGCCTGACCATTAATTGTATAAGTCCTGCCCTGCCCTACCACTCCTCAGCCCATTGACCCAATTGATGAAGATGTCTTTGTAATCTTGGATAACCTTCTTTGCTGTTCACTGTATAATCAATTTTGGTGTCATGCCTCCTATACTCTCATCCAAATCGTTTATATAAATGATAAACAAAAATGGACCCAGTACCAATCTCTGTAGAACACCGCTGATCATGGGCCTCTATCACAAAAACAACCCTCCACAACCACCTCTGTCTCTTACTGTCAAGTCAATTTTGTATCCAGTTGGAAAGCACACCCTGAATCCCATGTGATCTAACTTTACTAATTAGTCTACCATGCTAAACCTTATCAAAGGCTTTACTAAAGTGCATGTAAACATGATCTACTAGTCTGCCTTCATCAATCGTTTTGGTTTCTTCCTCAAAAAAAACTTAATCAAGTTTGTGAGACACTATTTCCCTTGCACAAAAACATGCTGACTAATCAGTCCTTGTCTCTCCGAATGCATATAAATCCTATCTTTCAGAATCAACAACTTACCCACCATTGATGTCAGGCTCTGAGGATTGTAGTTCCTAGGCTTCTCCTTACAGCCTTTGTTAAATAAAGGCACAACATTTTAGCCACCCTCCAGTCCTCCAGCACCTCTCTCGTGGTTAGAGATGATACAAATATTTCTGCTAGGAGTCCCGCAATGTCTTCCCTAACTTCCCACATATACTTGAGTGTTGCTGGAGCAAATGGGGAGAATTCCATCACACTCCTGAATTGTGCCTAGTAGGTGATGGACAAGCTTTGGGGAGCAGGAGAGTTACGTGCCACAGTATTCCTAGCCTCTGACCAGCTCTTGTAAACATTGTCTTTATGTGGCGAGTCCAGGTGAGTTCTGGTCAATGGTAACCCTGCAGTATGTTGATGGTGGGGGGGAGGGTAGTTTCAGAGATGGTAACACCATTGAATGTCAAGGGTGGTGATTAGATTGTCTCCTATTGGTGATGGTCATAGTCTGGTATTGTGTGACTTGCATGTTACTTGCCACTTGTCAGTCCAATACTGGATATTGTCCAGATCTTGTTGCGTTTGAAAACGAACTGCTTCAGTATCTGAGGAGTCACGAGTAGTGCTGAACATTGCACAATCATCAGCAAACAACCCCACTTCTTACCTTATGATAGAGGCAAAGTCATTGATGAAGCAACTGAAAATGGTTGGGCCTAGGACATTACCCTGAGAACTCCTGCAGAGATGTCCTGGAACTGAGATGACTGACCTGCAGCAACCATGACTATCTTCTTACTTGTCAGGTATGACTCCAGCCAGTGCAGAGTTTGCCCTGATACCCATTGATTCCAGTTTTGTTAGGGTTCCTTGATGCCACACTTGGTTGAATTCAGCCTTGATATCAAAGGCTGTCACTCTTACCTCACCTCTGGAATTCAACTCTTTTGTCCGTGTTTGAACCAAGGCTGTGATGAGGTCAGAAGCTGAGTGGCTGTGACAGAACTCAAAAGTGGGCATCACTGAGCAGGTTATTGCTGAACTGGTGCTGCTTGACAGCACAATTGATTACACCTTCCATCATTCTCACTGATGAGTGAGAGTACATTGATGGGGCGGTAATTGGCCAAGTTGGATTTTTCCTGCTTTTTATGTACAAGACATACTTGGGCAATTTTCCACATTTTCAGATAGATGCCAGTGCAGTAACGGTACTGAAACAACCTGGCTAAGGGAGCAGCAGGTTCTGGAGCACAAGTCTTCAGTACTATTGCCAGAATGTTGCCAGGGCCCATAGCTTTTGCAATAGCCAATGTTTCCAACTGTATCTTGATATCACATGAAGTGAATCAAATTGGCTGAAATCTGGCATCTGTAATGCTTGGACCACTGGATCATCCACTCAGCACTTCCGATGAAGACTACTGCGAATGCTTCAGCCTTGTCTTTTGCACCGATGTGCTGGGCTCTTCCGTCATTGAGGACCAGGATATTTGTAGAGCCTCCTTGTCTCATGTTGATGATGTTTGTCCACCACCATTCATGGCTGGATGTGGCAGGACTGGAGAGCTAAGATCTGATCTGTTGGTTGGGGATCACTTAGCTCTGTATATCACTTGCTGCTTATACTGTTTGGTAGCTTCACAAAGTTGATACCTCATTTTCATGTTTGCCTTGTACTGCTTTCAGCATGCCCTGCTGCACTCTCCATTGAACCAGGGTTGATCCCCTGGCTTAATGTTAATGGTTGAGTGGCATATATGCCGTGCCACGAATTTGCAGATTATGCTGGAGTACAATTCTGCTGCGGTTGATGGCCCACATTGCCTCATGGATGCCCAGTCCTGAATTGCGAGATGTGTTCAAAGTCTATCCCATTTAGCTGGGTGATAGAGCCACACAACACGATAGAGATCATTCTCAATGTGAGGCAGGACTTTGTCTCCACATGGACTGTGATGGTCACTCTTACCAGTACTGTCATGGACAGATGCATCTGCAGCTGGCAGACTGAAAAAGAATGAGGTCAAGTATGTTTGATCCCTCTTGTTGGTTCCCTCAGCACCTGCTGCAGACCCAGTCTAGCAGCAATGTCCTTTAGGAACCGACCAGCTGATCAGTAGTACTGCTGCCGTGTCATTCCTGGTGGCGAACACTGAAATCCCCCAACCAGAGTACATTTTGCACGCTTGTCACTCTCAGTTCTTCCTCCAAACGTTGTTCAACATGGGAGGGAGGTTGGTACGTGGTAATGAGCAAGAGCTTTCTTTGCCCATGTTTAACCTGAAGCCATGAGACTTCATGGAGTTCAGAGTCAATGCTGAGGTCTCACAATGCAACTCCTTCCTGATTGTGTACCTCTGTGCTCCCACTTCTGCTGGGTCTGTGTCTATCTAGGGATGATGATAGTGGTGTCTAGGACATTGTCTGTAAGATATGACTCCGTGAGTATGATTACGTCAGACTGTTGCTTGGCTAGTCTGTGAGATAGCTCTCCTAATTTTGGCACTTACCCCAGGCGTTAGTAAGGACGACTTTGCAGGGTTGATGGAGCTGTTTTTGCTATTGTCTTTTCTGATGCCTAGGTTGATACCAGGTGATCCCTGAAGGAAATTAGTGAATCAGATGAATTTTTCCCAACAATCAACAATGGTTTCATGATCATCAGTAGATTCTTAATTCCAGATATTTTCTATTGAATTCAATATTCTAGCATCTGCATGACAGGATTTGAATCTGGATCCCTAGAACATTAGCTGAGTTTCTGAATTAATAGTCAAGTGATAATACCCTAACCCATCACCTACCCCTCTACTTTGTTCTTGTCTCTTCCTTGTCATATACACCTCCTCGCTTCATTGTCAAGATCCACATATAAAGAATGACGATTATGAAAATGAGCCCGTATGAAAATTAGCTAGCATAAACCATACCATAAGGAAAGAAGAGAAGGAAGAGGAGAGGGAATTTGATAAAACTTGTGATAAGATATGTGCCTTCTGTTTTACAGAGAGGCATCCATTATCATCACAAAAGAATGCAGGAAGTACTCAGAGTTTACGGAAGAGATGGAAATGGAAAAACTAGACAAGGAGTCAACCCTCATACCTCTCAGCATTGAACAGCAAATGGAAAAATGCAACGTAAAGATCATTAACCTACATCCACAGCAAGAAAAGACCTCAACACAAGTAAGTATTGTAATTACTGAAATTTGTGCTTAATTCAGGAGGTCAGATGGCCAGTTTGTGCTGCAGAGTGATGCCAACAGTATAGATGCAATTCCTGCACTAATGTTACAATGAAGGACTCTAGTTCTTAACCTCTTCCAGTTTATTCTTTGTGTCCTCTACTCTTATGGCAGATACAAAATGTTTGCTTGATGTTTTTGACCTTTTCTTGTTCCCCATTATAATTTTCCCTGGACTGCCTCTAAAGGATGCATACTTTCTTTCACTTTCCTTTTACTTCTTTCCATATTGTAAAAGGAATTTTAGAACTTCTTTGTATTGCTTGCTAGTTAATTCTGATCAATTTCTTGATCATTCTTTGCTAAGTTTTAAAATTATATTTTAATTTATCAATCTTCGGCCTGACCTGTTTGGCATATTTTAATTTTTTCATTCACACAATACTATCCATAATTTCCCGCGGTAGGAGATCATCAACTTACTGCTCAAGAAGGCGGTCTCAAATTAATTCCTTCATGAACTTACCCTCCAAGCAGATTATGAAACTTTGGTTTTCTCAATCAATTTGAAGGTTAAAGTCTTTCACGGCTATTTAATTAACCCTGGTATTATTTTAATCAAATTGTTTAGACACGTTATCACTCTAGGACAGGTGGAACTTGAAGCTAGACCTTCAGACACAGAGGGAAGGACACCACCATAAGAACACTTTACCTTTATCATATTGCTACTTTCAATTCTTGACTTATACTTTGCACAAGATTTTGTTTACTGTCAAGTAATTGTTAACTATTGTTGAACACTATCTCATCTTAATGCTATCTATGTAATTTCACCCAAATCATTACTCTGCTTGACAGTTCCCCTTCACACTTCTAAATTTACTCTTATCTGAACCCCTTTCCCCTTTTTTTTAGCTTATCTCCTTTTCTGTCACCTTCGTTATTTATGTCAGAAGTGGATAACCTCAATATTTCTGGAGAAGATAAATCTAGAGTTACATGAACAATTGTCACCAGACAAAACAGAACCTCTTGATATTGTTAGAAATGAACTCTCCAGTGCATAAAAGATTGATAACAATGATCAAAGTAAGAGGTATTTCCGAAATATTAAATGCTTAAAATAGATGTAAGAAAATAAACAATTAAATTTTTCTCTGAGGATATTACTAAAGATTTTTCTCTGTTATTTAAATTACAGCTTAAAAGTAAATAACTTATCTAACATTACTTACAACCTTAGGACATCTCAATGTATTTTACAATCAATGAAGTACATTTTGCAGTGTGGACCCTGATGAATTGTAGCAGCCAATTTGCACACAAGATCCCAAAAGTAACTTTGCAGTAATCCTGTACAAGTGGAGGTTGTCCCAAAGGAACAGCTCCCTCCTGTCCCCCAAACTGGTGCCATTAACCCAGGAACTGAATCCCCTGCCTGCCAAGCAACTCCTTCAGCCATGCACACAGATAAATAATAAAGGTAATGACTTTAATGCCAAAAGCCCATCAGCTCACAATTGTTCCCCTTGTTTGCATGTGCACAAAACATGACACCTGTTTCAGGAAATGCAAGTCTCTTTTATTGTACATATTAACATGGTGGGCAGCACAGTTCCACCTCATAATGAACTTGCGTTTCCTTCCTGACATATTGGAGATTTAAGTGCTCCCATTTAAATTTCTATTGCATTAGGTTTAAATTTGATCAGTTAATCAGCTGTGCCTCCTTGACATAGGGATTTGAAAGCTGGTGAAAGAAACGTACGCGATACAAAAATAATTTATTTGACTTTAACTTTTCTAGCGAGAAATAAAATCATCCACCACTGTTTCTCACAGGTTGAAAGTGAACCATGTCCTTTTGATCCTGAATCTTGGAATCGAGAAGTTGAAGAAATTAATAAGTTTGGCGGTCTTCATTCATTTGATTCTCTAAGTAATTTTGTGGACCTACATTCCATCTTGGAAACATCTGAAGAAGCAAAGCCTTGTGATAAGCCTTTAAAACGGCCATCAAGGACAAGAAGAGAAACCACAAGGTCACAGAATCAACAAATATATTTTTTGTCAGATGATGGGACAACCAAACCTTTAAATGCAATACAGCACATAAAAAGTCAACCAACAAAGAAAGTAACTGGACACACCCATGAAATGAAGGCTGCTGTTTGCCCAAAAACGTGTTTGATCACTGCCCAAACAATTTCACCTCAACACAGAAGTATGAAAGAATCCTTATACTGCAAGAACCTGGCTCAAGAGTTGAAATCTGCAAGTATCACCAACTCAGCAAAGATTAAAATGAGTAATGACACATTGTTACATTTGACTGGTAAAGCATTGTTACATTCAGAAAATAATGTAAATGGGAGAGATTCTGCAACTGAAGATTCTATTTCAACTCCAAAGTTAGATGCTTCCTTCAAGGGCAGAAAAGGGCCCAATACAAGTGCCACTTTATCCATACAGGGTGAATTCAAACCAGAAACTAA
The DNA here is from genome assembly GCF_021869965.1 of Rhincodon typus. NCBI lineage: Eukaryota > Metazoa > Chordata > Chondrichthyes > Orectolobiformes > Rhincodontidae > Rhincodon > Rhincodon typus. Next base: position 32,181,480 of record NC_063341.1, on the reverse strand, counting down.
AAGATCCCAAAGCACAGACTTAGAGAAAATGGTAGATGCAAATACTTTGAAAATCTCTCTCAAAGAACTTGAGGCCCAAGAAACATCTATATACCCACGTACACCATTGCAACCCCTAAAACCTACACCTACGCCTGCACCTACACCTGAGCATTCTTCACCTTCTTCAAACTTCAGAACTTCTACTACTTCAATTGATGATGAAAACACAAAGGAAGATGCAGATGTTAATCAACCAATAGAAGACAAAAAGGTGGAATAAACTTTGGAGCCTGGCAATGTCATCACATCAACTGATACTATTCAATACTCTGTTCATAATATCCCATCCATGCAGAGTGATAACCACAATATTTTTGAAGATCAGAATCTAGAATTAAATGAACAATTGTCACCAGACAAAACAGAACCTCTTGAAAGAGTTGGAACTGAAGCTTCCGGTGTATATAAAAAAAAATGGTGAAGGTAAGAAGTATTTCTGAAATATTAAATGCTATTTCAGTTACTTGAAAATAAAATAGACTTCAGAAAATAATCAATTAACATTTCCTCTGAGGATATTACTAAAGATTCTTCTGTTATTTGAGTTATAGTTTAAAAGCAAAAAATTATCTAACATTACTGACAATCTCAGAACATCTCAAAGTATATTACAACCAATGAAGCACATTTTTCAGTGTAGCTACAGATAAAATATAGCAGCCAATTTGTACACAAGATCCCACAAGCAATTTTGTGCTAATGACTAGATAATTTCTTTTAGTGGTGTTGGTTGAGAGATGTTGGTCTGAGTGCTCAGGAGAACTCTATTTCTGTCCTTCAGGGAGAAACAGGCCTTTTTATTTATTGTCTCACTGAATGTTAGCACTGTCTCTTAGTGATGCACTAGAGTGTCAACCTTGATTTTGTGCTCAGATTTCTTGGCTGGTCCAGCCCCCAACTTTCTGATTCAGAGGTAAGAAAGATAGCCACTAAAATAGGACTGATACCTTAAATAGTAATTTTACTACTTTCTTTTAATATAGTATGTAAAATATACAACATTTTGAATTCATAAGGCACACAGACTACATAGAGGCAAAGATCCTCTGAAAAATTAGCTGATCTTACTTATGATAGTTGTAAGGTATAATCAATTTGCATGAAGGCCCTGGGTCAAGGTAAAGAAATATCAACTGGGATTCCTGCTCATAAACATAATACAGTGACATCTGTCTGAAAGTGTTGTGAGTGGATGTTGAGATAATATTTGTCATTCAAATAACCTATTGATAATCAACTTTATGTGAGCTTATATCTTAGAATTTCCTGAATATTTTGGGATTTTTTTATTTGCTTTGGGAAATAATCTTCATTCTGTCATTTTGGCCACAATGTAATCCATCCGTTCAAAAGAAGCAACACTCTACCAGTTTACACTACCAGCCTCTCCATAGCATAGGACAGAATTAAGTGCCGAGTCTACATGGCAGCATGTACACTTACTGTAAGGTACAAGTTTGTGACACCTCTTCTCTTACAGGGGTTGAACTGCAGTGTCCAACGAGATGCCCATGCTCATCAAGATAGACTACAGAGTGCTGATGCTGTGTAAGAGAATACCCTCGAGTTGTAAGTGGGTTCCTTCATATTTTCATCTATATGATTGAAATCTCTTTCAAGTAAGTAGCAAGGCTCTGTCCTCCTTAGCAGATCGGGGAGAGGGCCTTGTTGTTTGATGCAATGTCTCATGTTTTGACCTTGCTACATGCACAACCTGCTGGGTGTTTCCTCGCATATAGGTATTTCTGGCTCACCATGTGGAATGCCTCTGTTGCAATTTAGGTGGATTAGAGCATGATGCATCTTCAGGAGGATTTTCTTCTTGGAGCTGCTACTCTGAAGAATCCAGCTGTGGAGAAGAACCTAACTATGATTAAAAAAATGACCAGTTTTGATTGCAGTGAGGTGGACAGTAGGAAGTGACAGTTTTCAGATGCATCTTGAAGTTATGAAGCTTACTGAATATCTTCTGATGTGAACAAATAGTTAAAGTAATATACACAGACTCTGCAGTGGTTTCACCTTCCTTGATAAAAACTTTCCAAATGTTTTCAGATATTCAATCAAGTTCACCAGCAAAACTACAGGGGCATTTTACTAGCAATACCAGAAAAAAATGGCAGTTATGTTTTGGGGCTGCTGCAAATGTCTAGTTCATGGGTCATATTTATTGAAATTTGGGCCAAGTTGACTTGCAAGGTAGAAAGGTACAGAAATTATTCAATTGACATCCTATTTATGAGTCTTATTTGATGCAGACATAGTGAACATTTTTCCCATTTCTGGGGGTGTTGAAAAGGACAAAATAGTTGGGTGAGTTTGCCCTGGTGAAATACGCAGCTCTTTTACGCCACCTCACCCATTACAGACTTTTTCAACCCATGAACAATTAAGATCCTTTAATGGTCAATTAATGATCACTTAAAGGCATCAACCCGTCACCTCACTGATCACCTGCCTCTCTAGCAGGTGGGAAAAATGGTTGCTTTCTCATCTGGCTTACCCCAGATTTGATGCCTGTCAGGTTGGAGTATGATCTTCATTTGGCCCAATCAATAGGCAATTAGAGGCATAAATAGGGGTCAAGGCAATGGCCTCTAAAGGACAATCCCTGCACTTGCATATGGCTCTCTTGATTTTCTTCTCCATGATTCCCAGCACATGATTAGCAAAAGGAAAAGGCTTATATTTTCACCATTGGATCTCCTGAAGCATAGGACTTGACCAGTGATATTTAGGACCCAGAAGCTGTTAGCCTGTCATTGGCTGGAACCTTGGAGTGTGCCAAGCACCATTGTCAAAGACTGTGATTCACTGAGAAGCTCACTGAAGCTCTCTGATTGGGCTCGTAAGAAGCTGATTGGCACTTGACTCACTGTGCCAACACCTAATATGCTCAACCCAGACTTACTCTGAAAAATGGAAAATCACAGAATGATGTCTGCAATTCTTGAGTAAGGGCAATTTAGAGAAATGTTTTGTTTTGGGAGTTAGTGCTAAATTATTTGAAAAACATTCTGAAAGACTGTAAAATCCAATCCTTTCTTCATAACAAAGAATTAATCGAAAGTGCTGTTTGAAGACATCCCACAGTATTCCATGTCATTCATGGTCATGGATGGAGTTTAGAAAGATTATCCGCTTTCAATTTATCTGGATGTTTGCTGGGTGTTTAATTGCAGCTTAGATTTTGTGTGTGGTACAACTCACTGAGAGAAGAACCAAAGTAAATGGCAGTTAGTTATGCTTAGATGAGTAAAAGCTAACTTAATTATTCATCATATGGAATGTAGTAGAGATTCATCTCATTTTAGATTTCATGAGGGAAATGAAGTTGGAAGGTTACCTAGTTTGAAGCTAGTGGAAAATCTAGTGTTCACACAGTCTTGTAGAAAAAGAAAGCAACAAGCTGATTATCCTGGAAGTACTGAAAATATAACCAAAACAAGGGACTGAATCATCCATGTGTCAAGAGTTGATAAATGAATGTGTTATCTCTGAAAACAACTGGAGCTGAGAAGAATTAAAGTAAATTCTGGAAGACTGTGCCATTCTTATGGATGGTCCCTACAAAAGTAAATTCTTATATATTGATGTGCCATATAAGGAAACGGCTTGGGGGAGGTAAGAAGTAAAACGGAGTGCATGACATGTATAGTTCTAAACCATATTGTTAAGTTAATGGAGGTAGTAATTACGGAGATAAATTCAGTGGGGCAGGAGGAGGCAGAGACGATGGGTCGGCTGGGACAGTCAGGTTTGTGGATTTTGGGAAGGAGATAGGAACGGGCGGTGCGGGGTTGGGGAACAATGAGGTTACTTTGGAGATAAGTTCAGTGGGGCAGGAGCAGACAGAGACAATGGGTCGGCGTTTCGGAGATAAGGCATTCCGCCTTGGGAGCCTACAGCCCAATGGCCTAAATGTGGACTTTACCAATTTCAAAATCTTCCCACCCCTGGCCTCATCCCATGACCAACCCTCTCCCTAGTCCCTGCCTCCTTGACCTGACACAACCTGTCCATCTTTTCTCCCACCTATCCGCTTCTCCCACCTCACTGACCAATCCCCACCACTGCTGACCTGCACTCACCTATCACCATCCCACTTACCTTCCCCAGCCCCACCCCTCCTCTCTCTATTTATTTCGGAGCTCCCTTCTCCCTGCCCCATTTCTGAAGAAGGGTCCCAATCCGAAACAACAACTTTCCTACTCTTCTGATATTGCCTGGCCTGCTGTGATCCTCCAGCTCCACACTGTGTTAATTTCTTGTTAAGTTAATGGGATCTGTTTGGTTCTGTTGGCTGGATGTTTGGTTTACGAAGCAGTTGATGCCGACAGCGTGGGTTCAATTCCTACACCGGCTGAGGTCACAAGTCTCTCCTCTCGCCTGAGGTGTGGTGGCCCTCAAATTAAATCACCAATCATCTCCTTCTAATGAGAGAGCAGTGCTATGGTCTGGTAAGACTATGGTGACGACTTGTTAAATTAATAGTGCTTGATTTATTTAAATAAAACAAAGAACTGTAGATTCTAGAAATCTGAAACAAAAACAGAAATTGCTGGAGAAACTCAACAGCTCTAGCAGCACATGTGGAGAGGTAGCAGTTAATGTTTTAAGTTCAGTTCTGAGGAAGGGTTACTGGACTTGAAACGTTAACTCCGCTTTCTCTCCATTAAGGCTGGCAGAGTTGCTGAGTTTCTCCAGCAATTTCTGTTTACATGTCTTATTTTATTTATGTCTCTTAAAGCAGTAAAGTTTTTTTTGTTTAAAAATGTAAAACCTTGTACTACAGTTCTATTGTTTAATATAAGGTGTTCAGATTTCCCTTAAAATGTTAACAGTGCCTTTGAACGTAATAAGAGCAGAAATGTAAATACCATACAGTCAGATCATTATTCATTTGATTCCAAGTCCAGTTAGTTCCTGCAGTTACCTGTGTCAAACCAAAGTCATGACCAGCAAAGAAGTCCATACGTTCTCTCTGAAAGAAGGGAAGAGAAAAACGAAGAGGATAACATTATTGATCTGTACTGAGTGTTACTTCGCAACTGCCTACAGAAAGCAATAGTTATATCTCTGTAGTTCAATTGTGCCAATTGTCCCAGCAGCAATTAGATAGACTTGAATAATTATTCTGAAGCACTGTACAAAATATGAAAGTCCAAATTGCATTATGTGCATAGTAAGATCACTGCCAAATGTTTAACCTGCTGCTTCTTCACTCTGTTACAGATAAGAGATTCCAGTGATTCATACACTCATTGTTGCCCTGATTGCTCCTATACCTTCTCATCAGGAAATGACCTGCTACCACAATCTCCAAATACTTTGATAATTTCTAGGTTGTCCACTCTTCATATAAGCACTATACTTAATATCGAGTTAATTACATTGTGCAATAAAGACTTCACAACAGCAACAACTTTCATTTCTAAGTGCATCGGGTTTACTTTTGTTTCCAAGTTGATGCTTAATTTGATATTTCCAAAAGTTTAAATTCACTAAGTGATTGCCTGACTTGCTTTTCCTTTATCCTGCCTTATCCTATTCATACTGATTCACATTAAAATCAGAAGGAATACTTGTAAATTTTCCATGCTAGAGAAATTGTTGAGCAATAAATTAAGCCAAATCACATCATTAAAAGTTCAGTTACATTTGAACAAGGTACGTAATGGATAAATATCCACAACTTCATGTTGTTCAAGCATTTGAAACCTAAATTTCGCATCATAAATTTACTTTAAAGCTTGTGGAGGAGTAAGGCATCTGGAAAAACAATTTACTGATTTCTGCATTTAACTGCACATATATAGATACCAGAAGTCACGGTTTGACTGACTGCTTAATAATAGTGAACATTGGTCGCCTCACCATTATTTCTTTAGCAAATCCCAGACATTATATACACGCATATTCATGCAGATATCATGCTGTTATGTCACAATGCTACACAAGGGAATTATTCTACAGTCATGCATAATTTTTACTGGGGCCAGGTAGCTCAGTGACAAGCAGCAGGTTTCAGTTTAAAAAATGAAACTTTGAATTCCAAAGGGGTTTCTCCACTTTTCCTGTTGTCATGTCTAGTTATGGAATAATTATGGTCTGTGAAGGTGAAAAGCGAGGCAAATAATTCAAAGAGGTAAGAAACAGATGAATGAAGCCTCATAAAAAATAAATGGAATAGTAGAATTTCTGTTATGTTCTCTTGATTATCTTTATTGAATCCTGCATCATTTCTCTGGGTGGGGTGTAACTTGGATCATCCAGCAAAGCTCTGGCGGGCTGAGCTACAGAACTCTGTGGGGTTAACTAATTTCCACACTTGCACAGAAAACATTCTGTCTTTGTGCAAGATTGAATTCAATTTATCTTCTATGGCAAGTTCTTGAAATTCTGGGACTTTACAAACTCTATCTAGTGTAAAGAAACATTGGGACCTGAGTGGCGTGGCTGTGGTGAAATTTGTGGCAGAATCAGACAAGAAGCCGAGTGAGGCCTATCTCTACACTAGGAGCAACTCACTATCATAAAAGCATTGCCAACTGGCAAAATGAGATTCTCTCTAGGCTGCGGCAAGTTATAGAATCACAGAATTTTACAGTCTGTAGGAGGCCATTTGACCCATTGTGTCTATACTGACTCCCAAAAGAGCTACCTAGCTAATCCCATTCTCCACCCTATCTCTGTACCCCTCTAAATTAATCAATTTCAAATATATATCCAGTTCTCTTTTGAAAACTCTTATGGAATATGCTTCCTCCACCCTCCAAAGCAGCACATAAATCCTAATAATTCCCTGATTAAAGACATTTCTCTTTGTCTCACTCCTAAATCTCTTGTTGACAATCTTGAAATTGTGACTCCTAGTTACTAACATACTAACTAGTGGCAGACTAATAGAATATCCTTCTTTACCTTGTCAAAATTGTTCATAATCTTGAACACCTCAATAAGATCATCTCTAAATCTCTTAATAACCAAGCCCAATTTCTCTTATCTTTCCTTGTATCGAAAATCCCCCATTTCTGGTATCATTCTAGTAAATTTCCTTTGCACTCACTCCAGGGCGTTAACTTCCTTCCTGAAATAAGGTGCCCAGAACGGAACACAATGAGGTCCAACCAATGATTTGCAGAAATGTCGCATTACTTCCTTGTTTTTATACCCAATGCCTCTATTTATAAACCCAAAGATCCTACAGCCTCCTTAATAACTGTTTCAAATTACCTGGCCACCTTCAGAGAATTATGAACTTGAATCCCTAGGTCCCTCTCCTCCTGTATTCCCCTCAAAGTTGGTCCATTGAATGTGTATTGTCTCTCGATGTTCCTTCTACCAAAATGCATTACGTCACATTTGTCTGTGCTGAAATGCATCTGCCAAATGTCTGGTCATTTGGCCAACTTGTCAATGTCTCTCTGAAGTTGCTCAGCATCATCCTCACAATCCACTATTCTCCCTGGTTTAGTATCATCTGCAAATTTAAAAATTTTGCCTCAAAACCCCTCTCCAAATTATTTATATAAATCAGAAAAGGCAAAGGTCCCAACACGACTTTCAACTCATTCCCAGTCTGAGAAACGTCCATCTACACCTACTCTCTGTTTCCTAACTTTTAGCCATCTTTTAATCCATGCTGCCAACGACCCATCAATCCCAAACATTTCTAGTTTGCTAACCAACGTGCCAAGTGGCACTGTCTCAAATGTTTTCTGCAAGTCCACATATACAATGCCCATCCCCCTCATCTACTGCCAGTGTCACCTTGTCAAAATACTCAATTAAATGTGTGAGACATAACCTGCCCTTGACAAAGCCACATTGACTGTCAAGTATTAACTTATTTTTCTCTAAGTGTATATTTATCTTATCCCGTATTATAGTCTCCTTTATTTTTCCTACAAGTGATGTCAAGCTAATAAGTCTGCAGCTTCCTGAGTTATCCGATGCTCCTTCCTTATACAACAGCATCACATTTGCAGGACTAATCCTATGTTCAGAAAGGCCTGGAAAATTTCTATCAACAGCTCTGCAATTTGCTCCCTTACCTTTCTCAACAATCTAGGATGCATCCCATCCAAGCCTGACAACTCATCTACCTAGAGTGCTGCAAGCCTTTTTAGCACCTCGTCATTATCTGTCACTATACTGTTCAGTTGCTCCAACACGCACATTTTCAACGAGATCACTGTCACCATTTCCTAATTTGGTAAAGACAGAAGTGAAGTACTCATTTAGTACCAGAGATAGCAAGAACTGCAGATGCTGGAGTCAGACACAACATAGTGTGGAGCTGGAGGAACTCCACAGGCCAGGCAGCATCAGAGGAACAGGAAAGTTGACATTTTGGGTTCAGAAATGGGGAGGGGGACGGGAGCTCAGAAATAATTAGAGAGAGGAGGGGTGGGGCTGGGGAAGGTAGGTGGGATGGTGTTAGGTGAGTGCAAGTAAGGAGTGGTAGGGATTGGTCAGTGAAGTGGGAGGGGTGGAGGTGGGAGAGAAGATGGACAGGAACAAAAACAGAAATTGCTGGAAAAGCTCAGCAGGTCTGGCAACATCTGTGAAGAAAATATCAAAGTTAATGTTTCGGGTCCAGTGACCCTTCCTCAGAATGCTGTGTGTGAGAGAGAGAGTGAAGATGGACAGGTTGTTCAGGTTAAAGAGGCGGGGATGAAAGGGAGGATTGGACATGGGATGATGCCGGGGGTGGGAGATTTTAAAACAGGTGAAATCCATGTTTAAGCCATTAGGCTGTAGGCAGAATGTGAGGTGCTGCTCCTCCAGTTTGTGGGTAGCGTCATTGTGACACTGGAGGAGACCCAGGATGGACATGTCACCCAGGGAGTGGGAGGGGGAATTAAAATGGTTCACGACCGGAAGGTGTTGTCGTTTGTCACGAACAGAGCCCAGATGCTCTACAAAACGGTCTCCAAGTCTCCGCTTGGTCTCACCGATGTAGAGGAGGCCACATTGGGAGCAGCGGATGCAATAGACCAAGTTGACGGATGTGCAGATCAGTCATTTTGTTTGCTTTAGTGACAAACTTACTTTGCTTGTTCCTTTTGGGCCCCACTCTATCCTCCACTAATCTTTTACTATCGATTTGTTTAAAGAACATTTTACTACTTGTTTTAGCGCAGGCTACCAACCTGTCCTCATGCTTCCTCTTAGCCTTCCGTTTTCCAGCCTTCACCTCATTCTTGCTTTGAGGTACTCTTCCTAATTTCAATTTCTATTATTGTTGTGCTTCATGTGCTTCCTTTTTATTCCTTATTTTCTCAACAATAGCTTTGGAGATCCTGTATTGATTTCTCATGGGTATATACCTAGCTTGCATCCTATTCATTTCTCTTTTGACAGTTTCCTATTTTTCATTCACTGCTTTATCTACCTAAATGTGTTTCTAATCAACTTGCTCCAGTTCAACTTTTAGTCTGCCCTTTTCCAATCTGGGATCTTAATCCTTGACTGATTTTTATTCTGTTCCAATTCAATATTGAACTTATTATATTATGATCACATAACATGCTTCTCCACTCTGATATTCTCCACTTAGCCCGCCTCGTTTCCTAGGACCAGATCCAGCATAGCTTCCTCCCTGGTAGAACTGGAAATATATTGTTCCAGAAAGTTCTCCTGTACACTTTGCAGGAATTTGTTCCCTTCCATGACCAACACTCTACCCTTTTCCCAGTCTACCCTAGGGTAATTGAAATCAACTATCACAACCCTGCCTATCCTGCAGATTTCCATAATCTGCCTACAAATGCTGTCTTCTACTTCCCCTCAGTAATTGGGAGCCTATAATAAATAACCAACAAGGTCACTGCTCTCTTCCTGTTTCTCACCTAGAACAAAGAACAAAGAAAATTACAGTATAGGAACAGGCCCTTCGGCCGTCCAAGTCTGCACCAACATGCTGCCCATCACAACTAAAACCCCCTACCCTTCCAGAGACCGTATCCCTCTAATCCCATCCTATTCATATATTTGTCAAGATGCCCTTTAAAAATCACTATAGTATCTGCTTCCACCACCTCCCCCGGTTCCGAGTTCCAGGCACCCTCCACTAATGTGTAAAAAAACTTGCCTCATACATCACCTTTAAACCTTGCTTCTTGCACCTTAAACCAATGGCCCCTGGTAACTGACTCTTCCATCCTGGGAAAAAGCTTCTGACTGACCAGTCTGTCCATGCCCTTCATAATCTTGTAGACCTCTATTAGGTCCCCCCTCAACCTCCGTCATTCCAGTGAAAATGACCCAAGTTTCTCCAAACTCTCCTCACAGCTAATGCCCACCATTCCAGGCAACATCCTGGTAAATCTTTTGTGTACCCTCTCCAAAGCCACCACATCCTTCTGGTACGGTGGTGACCAGAATTGAACACAATATTCCAAATGCGGCCTAACTAAGGTTCTATAAAACTGCAACATTACCTGCCAATTTTTAAACTCAATGCCTCAGCCGATGAAGATAAGCATGCCATATGCCTTGTTGACTACCTTTTCCACCTGTGTTGCCACTTTCAGTGACCTGTGTACCTGTACACCCAGATCCCTCTGCCTATCAGTACTCTTTTTTCTATTCATTCATGGGACGAGGGTGTCACTGGCTATGCAGCATTTATTACCCATCCCTAATTGCCCAGAGGGCAGTTAAGAGTCAATCACATTGCTGTGTGTCTGGAGTCACATGTAGGCCAGACCAGGTAAGGATGGCAGTTTCCTTCCCTAAGGGACATTAGTGAATCAGATGGATTTTTCCCGACAATTGAGAATGGATTCACAGTCATCATTAGACTGTTAATTCCAGATATTTATTGAATTCAAATTCCACCATCTGCCGTGGCGGGATTTGAACCCAGGTCCCCAGAACATTATCTAGGTATCTGGATTAACAGTCCAGCGATAATACCACTAGGCCATCATCTCCCCTAAGAATCCCATTCTATTCATATATTTGTCAAGATGCCCTTTAAAAATCACTATAGTATCTGCTTCCACTACCTCCAGCGGTTCTATATCCTGCTGTATCTTTTGACAGACCTCTTCGCTATCCGCAATTCCACCAACCTTTCTATCATCGGCAAACTTACTACCAGCTAAATTCTCCTCCAAATCATTTATACATATTACAAACCTGTAACAATATAGATTCTAATTCAGGAACTACATCTCGTCCGAGGGCTATGATACTATCTTTGAGCAAGACTGCTACATCTCCCTTTTTACCAACCTCCACCATCACCACCCCCCACCCCCCATTTCCACAAAAAACCTTATACCCTGAGATGTTAAGTTTCCAGAGATAGTAGGAACAGCAGATGCTGGAGAATCTGAGATAACAAGGTGTAGAGCTGGATGAACACAGTAGGCCAAGCAGCATCAGAGGAGCAGGAAAGCTGATGTTTCGGGCCTAGACCCTTCTTCAGAAAAATTGGCCTGCTGTGTTCATCCAGCTTTACACCTTGTTATGTTAAGTTTCCAGTCCTGTTCTGGCTTGAGCCACGTTTCTGTCAACACTACCATGTCATATTCCCCGAGAACAATTTCTGCCTCCAGTTTCCCAGTTTTGTTCACTATACTCCATGCATTTACATACATACAATTTAACACTGCTGTTACTTCTTTCATGCCAAATGGAACGTGACCATTTCATTGTTCACTGTCAACACTTAAGCCTTCCCTCACTTCCTCTTCCTTGATTCCCATCTTCTCTCTTTTGCCCTTTCTGGATATCCAAGACTAGGCCCAATAGTCAACCCTCTCCCCTGCCTTACAAGTTTAAATCTACACCAACTACGCTTTTTACTCTCTCAGCCAGGATATTAGTTCTGTTTCCATGCAGGTGAAGCCCATTTCTTCTGAACAACTTTCTCCTTGCCCAAATGTGATTCCAATGTCCCAAAAATCTAAACCCCTCCCTTGAACACTATTCCGGAAGCCAGATATTTACCTCCCTGATTTGCCTCTGCCTAAATGGTGAAGCTCCTGGCACATGTATTATTTCTGAGATTACTCCCTGGAGGTCTTGTGTTTCAATTTACTTCCTAACTGTTGAAACTTCCATTCAAAGACCTCCAAGCAGTCCTTCCCAATGTCATTGGTTCCTACATGATTCATAATCACTGGTTGTTCACCGTCCCTTTCCAGAAGTTTATCCAGCTGTTCTGTTATGTCCTGAGCCCTTACCCCCGGGACGTAACAGACCATATGAGACTCATGATCTTGGCTGCAAACTAGACTGTCTATCCCTCAAACTAATGAGTTACCTACTAATGCTACCATACTAGTCTGCAAGTTGGCCTCCCTCTCTTTTCCCAGAGTAGCATCAGATGCCACAGTACTATGATATTCCCTCGATTGTTCCATCCTGACTCAGTCATGTTGCTCACTAAATAGCATCTAAAGTTTCATATCTGTTAGATCGCTCCAATGAGTCCTGGGTTTCCTGGACCTGCTTTCTCTTTTCTTTTTGGCGAATGGTCACCCACTCACTTGTCATCTCTATACTCCCCCTTGCCTGCCTATCACAGTATGGAGTGACCATTCTCTGGTACAATTGTTCCAGAAAGCCGCATGCTTTTTGTATGGTGTGAAGTGAAGCGAGTTGCTGCTCCAAATCAGCGACATGTTGTTCAAGGACTGCTACCCTCTAGTACTTCATGCAGATCTGACTGTCCTGGATGTCTTGTGGATCCAAAACCTGACACATTTTAGATGCCGTGCACATCACAAGTTGCCAGTTAAGAATTAAACTTTATTAAATGCCTTATTGATGTCTCACCTTAGCTGATTGATAATCAGCTTCCTATTTTACAAAACATGACAAATGAACAAGAGATTGAGAGTTCTCAACATGTACATCAGAATAGTACCAGGTGATTTGAGCTTGCTGCTGACTGTGAGGAGCCTCCATTTGTCTTGCCACCAAACAGCATCTCAGGGCACGTTCCACAGGCACCACCTGCACTCATATCTCGTCCATGGACATTGGCAACCAACATTTGCCAGTCCCTCACAACTATCATTGCACCTCTCCAGTATGCTTGTAAGCCTCTGAGGAAACACTTGTATCAGAGGCGCGTCATCAACTAGCATTGAAAGACAGCAGCAGACTCTGTGTGCTCACAGATTGGATCACGCTGCATCTCAGGCCTGCTCACTTTTTCTCTTAGCACTCATGCACTCAGTCTCTACCTGCTTACATGCGGCATCCATTCCTTGCATTGATGATGCCATTGATGAAGGAAGAGACTGGATTTTGAATTCAATAAAATTCTGGAATTAAGTGTCTAACTATTGTTGATTGTCAGAAAAGTCCATATGGTTCACTAATTCCCTTTAGGGAAGGAAACTGCTGTCCTTACCTGGTTTTGCCTACATATTATTCCAGACCCACAGCAATGAGACTCGTAGGTGGCCTGTTGGCTTAGCCAGCAATGTCCACATCTCATGAATGAATTAAAAAAGGAGTTCCAGTCAGGGGACATTTCTGACTACAATCTGGGGAGTGTGCAATGTTTAGTCCTGGAAGGTCAGCAGCAGCAGTCATGGGAATCATGTTTAATCAGTCAGGGAGCTGCAAACACAAAGGGTGATATGTCTGGTCAGTCATGACTAGGAGCTGCTCGTTGAAGCTGGTCACAATTCTGGGGTGAATACAGTCTTTGGTTGATCATTAAGGAAGATGTAGGCAGCAAAGGGGGGATCAGCAAAAGGAATGGGGGAGTCAAAACTGTAAGGGAAAGAAGAGGCATTTGTTTAGGTAGAAATGGGTGGGAGCACAAGGTGTATGGGGTAGTAGGCAGAACAGCATTGAAGGGCATCAGAAACAAAAACAGAAATTGCTGGAAAAACTCAGTCAGTGTTTTGGGTCTAGCGATCCTTTCTCAGAACTCTGAGTTCTGAGGAAGGGTCACTGGGCCTAAAATATTGACTCTGATTTCTCTCAATAGATGCTGCCAGACCTGCTGTGCTTTTCCAACAATTTCTGTTTTTGTTTCTGATTTCCAGCATCTGCAGTTCTTTCAGTTTTTATTCAGCATTGAAGGGTATTATGGGCTACAGGAGTGGGTTTACTGGCCATGACCACTGGTCTCCAAAGGGAGAGTGTAGAGTAGCAGGGTATGCATCATTAAGGTGTAATGTTGGGTCTCTGGATTAACAGACCAGTGATAATACCACTAGGCCATCATCTCCCCTAAGGGTTCTGCCATTTACTGTTTATTTTCCATCTGGATTAGACCTTCTAAAATGCATTACCTCACATTTTTCTGGATTAAACTCCATCTACCATCTCTCTGCCCAAGTCACCAACTGATCTATATCCTGCTGCATCTTTTGACAAACCTCATCGCTATCAGGGTATGCATCACTAAGGTGTAATGTTGGGCCTCTGGATTAACAGTCCAGCAATAATACCACTAGGCCATCATCTCCCCTAAGGGTTCTGCCGTTTACTGTATATTTTCCATCTGGATTAGACCTTCCAAAATGCATTACCTCACATTTTTCTGGATTAAACTCCATCTGCCATCTCACTGCCCAAGTCACCAACCGATCTATATCCTGCTGAGGGGTTGTTGAGGTCAGTTGAAAGTCAAATCTAATGTAGTGGGACTTCACTTGGGGGGGATGTATGGGAATCAGCTGTCAGGATAGGATGCTGTACAAGGGGAGATAGATGCTTGGTGAGGGGTTTACCTAGTGACCAGGCAGAGCCCAATGCTACAGTGTTCATCGTGAGCTATGTTACCTGCCATCACCTGTTGTTCTTTAGATGCAAAATTTAATGGGAAAATGGCTGGGACAATGCCCAAAGTTAGCGGAGTCAATGCCAGTTTAACAATCAAAAGCGCAGGTTCCACATATGCTGGGCACAAGGTCATTAAAAGGGCAAAAAAAAATGAAGCAGGCTCTTGCAAGCTTCACTGTATGTTTGCGATGTATGCAGAGTGAATGTGCTTGGGGCTCAAATGCTGATCAAAGGCAATTTGCTTCATCATGTGACCTTGTAAATTAGACATTGACATCTCAATGATACTAAAGTTAGTGGCTTAAAAATAAGCCAAGGGTGACCAAAGTGAACTATTAATCATGCAGCTTCAAAGGGTGCTATGGGAGGTGGAGACCACCAATGGTACCCTTTACCTGGGGAAAACAGCTTTGTTTCTGAATGCTACTACCTAGGCCACAGCATGGACCTCACCTGTCATGTAAGTCTAACGATGGTCTGTACTAAATGCAATAAAAAGTTACTTGATAGATATGGTCTGGGATGGGAAGGAGGGTGAGAGTGCAGGAGGCACTCTCTTTTGATGTAATGTGTTGTTCACTCATCTGGTGTGGCACATTCACCAAGTTGCTGTGCATGCTGAGGCTGAAGCTGAATGAATGATGGAGACATTCCCCTCTTTTCAGGGTGCAGCATGTCTCACTGTGTGGAGAAATGTGTGTGGCCCTCATTTGCGGGGTATGCTACAACTGATTGTCCTGAGACCTAAGAACATCTCGCACTCTTTATGTTCCCAACATAGTTCATTTCCACCTGGAGTCTTGTGCTTAATCATTGGTGGGATGTAGGTTGCCATGGCTTCACCTAATAAGGTGAAGGTGGTTACAGGAGAACTAGGGCAGATGACAAGTGCAAAAGCATTAGCAGGCCTACTGTGGAGGATGAGGAGCTCCTAGCTCAGGGAGATGTCACAGCCACAGAGCCCTTCAGGATGCATGGGATCATCAGGAGGACCAGAATTTTTAGGTTCAATTCTGTTTCTGGGGATGACTGAGGTGCAGTGTCAATGCAGGTTCTGTATGTTTCAGGATACTGATGCAGGCATAGGACCTGAGGACTGTAAACTACCATGTCCCCAGTGAATTCGGAGATGATAGCTGCTTTGAACTTCCTCACGTCTGGTTCTTCTTAGGGATCAACAAGTGACCTATTTCAGATCTCTGAATCAACAACTGACAAATACATCAGGACTATGACCAATGTTATCTCTGCAAGATCACATCAGTTCATTCCATTTCTGGAAGACGAGCTTCATACTGCAATCTTGGCAGTAGGATTCAGGAACATAGCTTGATACTGTGAAGGCCATATCACATGTTGTGTAATTCATCATTAGGAAAGGATTCCATTTCATGAATGTACAGGTGATCTGGTGACCTCACTTCCTGGAGGTGTTAGCCCGCTAACATGGTAGCTGCCATTACTCCTATATCCTGGAGCACTCTCATGTACCTGGTATTTTTGAGATCTAGGTGCCTTACGAGGCTGGTTATTTGGGGCCAAAGGCTACCTATGACAATCACAGATCATAACACTCCTGCTGAGTACAGATACAATGTGACTATGTTCTAATTTTTCCTGCCGTTGCGTGAACCTCAGAAAGCTTCCAGAACAAGAAATCACTGCACCTGCTCACTGATCAGCATGTACTGACCCTCCATGCAGCCGCACAGCTTTGCAGGAACATTGATGTTACACATGTTGTGATAAGGACCATGGTAGAGTAGACAATAGGGCTGCTGAAGGTGCCGTTCCACTGCTTGGACCAGTCTGCAGTTCGGCTTCCAGTATGGTCCGCCATAAGATGTCACATTACAGCAGTCAATGAGGCAATGCAATAGATGCTGAGGAATTGGGGGAACACAAACAGTCTTCCATGGAGGAGAACAAGGACTTTGGGGAGGAGGAAGCTCAGCTGCAACGGGTGCTAAAAGTCAGGCAGAAATTGTACTCACTGAGAATAAGGGCCCATTGCTGAATTCGACTAGAAGCTATGGGCAGTACAGCCCTGTCCTCTTTAAGTAGATCTAGCAGGGGTTTGTGGTCCATTATTATTACAAATCTACGTACTTAGAGGTATTGGTAGAACTTTTTCACACCAAAGATGACCGCTAAACTTTCCTTCTCTATCTGGGCATATTTGCATTTGGCATCACCCAAAGTCTGGGAAGCATATGCTATCCGGCATTCCTCTCCATTGGGCCACCATTGAGCCAACATTACCCCAATTCCGTACAAGTAGGCATCATATGTCAGCACCACATTTTGCTTGGGATCGTAGAGGGCCAATACCTTAGACAATGAAAGATGCTTTTTCACTTCCCTAGAGGAGACCTCTTGGCTACCCGACCATTTCCAAGGCTGACCCTTTTTCAGTGGCAGATGTAACAGTGTCAAGATGGAGGCCAGGTTATGTATGAATTTTCCATAATAATTCACTAACCCAACGAAAGATCTAAGCTTCGGTACAGACGTGGGAGCAGGGCACCTTTGATCACCCTCATGTTGTCTTCCAATCGGTGTAACCTGGTCTTGTTAACTCTGTAACCCAAGCAGGTCACTTGAGATGCCTGTAACATGTATTTTTCCCTTCTAAGGTATACGCCCACCTGGGAGAAACAGTTAAGCACTATGTCCAAGTTCTCCAAGTGCTTTTTATCAGTCTTCCTTGTTATTAGCACTTCATCCAGATAAATGGCAACCTGGGGCAGACCTTGTAAAATGTTCTGCATCGTCCACTAGAAAAGGGCACGGGCTGATGATACCCCAAATGGCAGTCTTGTATATTGGTACAAACCCTTATGGGTATTAAGTGTGATATACTTCTGGGACTCCTCATCTAGTCGCAATTGCAGATACACAGATCTCATGTCCAGCTTTGTGAAGGTCAACCCCCCTCGCTGGTTTTGCATACAAGTCCTCTGTGCAAGGGATTGGGTATATGTCCAGCTGCAAGAAACGGTTTACCGTTTGCTTAAAATTTCCACAAAGGTGAAGCAACCCATCAGGCTTCACAACCAGCACAACCGGTGCTGCCCATTCTGTAAACCGTACTGGTTCGATGATTCCTTTGCTTTCCAGCTTCTTGATTTCTGCCTCTACTTTTGCATGTAATGCAAATGACACTGGGCGGGCCTTGCAGAACTGCAGAATTGCTTCCTGGTCAACACAGCATGGTGGCTCAGCAGTTAGCACTGCTGCCTCACAGCACCAGGGACCTGTTAAAATTCCAGCCTGGGGTGACTGTCTGTATGGAGTTTGCACATTCTTCCCATTGTCTGCATGGGTTTCCTCCAGGTGCTCCGGTTTCCTCCCAAATTCCAAAGATGCGCAGGTTCGGTGGATTGGTTGTGCTAAATTGTCTATTGTGTGCAGGAATGTGATAGGTAGATTAGCATGGGAAATGCAGGGTCACAGGGTTAGGGTAGGGGGCTCAGGGTGGGTGGGATGCTCTTTGGAGAGTCCTTGGACTTGTTGGGCCAAATGGCTTGTTTCCATACTGTAGGGATTCTGTGCATGTAAGGTGGCCTTAGCTCCTTTGATAGTCCCCAGATGTTCCTGAAAAACTTCTGGGTATTTAATTAGGATTTCACTCAGGCAGCTATTTTCTCATCAAAAAATGTTGAGCCAATCTTGGTGAATCTTTCTCAACCCATTCCGCTCCATCAAGCTAGGGCCTGAGCCTTTTACTGCAATCAGTGGTAACTGCACCAGCTGCTTCTCATAGAAGACTGGAACTGAAGTTGTACCCTTAATCTGTAATGAATCCCCGGTACATTTTCTCAATCTGGCCTTCGTCTTGTGTAAAATTCAGGGTTGGAGTCCAGACCAAATCTTGTTAAAGACTGGTTCACTGATACAGCTGCGCCAGTATCGACCTCCATTAGAAACAAGTGACCATTTAACCAGATATTTATTTTGTTTGGTTCTGATTTGGATGTTACTAAGCGATTTAACTGATCCAAATCACATATAGGTGGACTTTCCAGGGTGTGCACTCTCCTGGATACCGGCCTATGAGATCTCTTCCTGAAATCAGGCCTCACAGGACACCTTTGCTGTCTCGAGTCTGCATACCAGCAGCAATTACAATGGCTTGCTGGCCCGGATCCTCAAGAACATTTTAGCTATTTGGCTGAGGCTCGTCTTTGTTTTGGGGTTTTGCTGTCACCTGACTTAGGGTCCCTCTGCTCAGGATATGCAATTGTCTACACTCATGTGGAATTCCCCAACTCAATCGGACAGGTGAGGGTGTCCGCTTCCGTCAGGATAACTTGTAGCTCACATGCTCCACTTGCCACATTTTCTAAAGATGAAGCCAGTTGTAATGCCTGTTTGAAGTCCAGTTGGGCTTCAACTAGTAGAAACTTTTGCATGGTTATATTATTAATCCCAAATACCAAATGATCTTTCAGCATCTCATACAGGGTTAGCCCAAAATGACATGCCTCTGCCAGTCATCCTAACCTTGTCAAAAATCCCGATACAGATTCCCTGGTTGTCAAACTGCTGAATAAAACGAAAAGGATTAGAGGAGATCTGGGGTTGTAATATTCCTTGACAAAATCCGTCAACTCTTGAAAGGTTTTAGTATCTGGTGCCTCAGGGAAAGTTAACTCCTAATAACTGAAAATGCTGCGGGTCCACAAACAGTCAGAAGAATTACTTGTTGCTTTTCATCTGCTCCAGTGTCATTTGCCTGAAAAAAAATAACTCTTTCTATATATTGGGCCCAGTCTTTGATGGCAGGATCAAACGAGTCAATGTTCCCAAATAAAGGCATGATATCAGAAATGCTTACCCCAACTCAAAGACGAATTTCTTCAGGATTTTCTTCAGGAGCATAGTGTTAACTCTCATCACCACTGAAGTAACTCCAAGGAGGCCAGTATCCCATCACCAAGTCACCCTTTATGTCCACGTGCACTGTACATGGACTCTGACCAGCTAGCTCACAGCCAGT
This sequence comes from Rhincodon typus, assembly GCF_021869965.1. Lineage (NCBI taxonomy): Eukaryota > Metazoa > Chordata > Chondrichthyes > Orectolobiformes > Rhincodontidae > Rhincodon > Rhincodon typus. The sequence continues at coordinate 32,161,667 of NC_063341.1, read as the reverse complement.
CCCTAGAATGAGGAGCATCTCTGAATCTAGTCAGCTAGGACTCCCTGATTGGCCCAGGCTAACAATGCCAATCAGGGACCTCATACTCAATGGGAGATCCACCTGGCCCTCGTTCAAATCACCAGACGTGCCTTGCCTTTTTTGCACTTTGAGCATAATACTTCTGTTTTGACTTGCTGTTTCTTCCAGATACAAAGCCACACAGCTTGTCTTGCTTGTCAGCAGCTATTAGTCAAGGGGTGGACATGTTTCTGTATGGCACAGTATTATGTCACTCTATCACATGCACCAAGTGCCAGCCATGTTTGTTCCAAAGACTGCATGCACTGCAAACAATATAGGCTATGAATCAAGGACTAAGTTGATTAGCCTTCAGTGAAGTCCATAGAAACAACCTGCAGTTAGGGGTTCCAGCACAGTCAAGGGCATCCCTAGCGGTGAATCTCCAAAAGTCAACATTCCCTTCCTAAAAGGTCTCCATGTGAGCCCCATAGGGTATGTAGTTCCCGAAGTCTCCACTTAACCTGTGTATCTTAGTCTTCCTCTGCCTACTTCAGATGCCAGATCTAGTGAAGCACTGTTGACTCATGGAAGACAAAAGGCTGCTTCCAGTCAATGATCCTTCCCACCCAAACTCCACTGCATTAACCCTTTTTCTCCCAGGATCTATTGTCTTCTCCCATTATATGTTGAGTTGCCCTCCCCTTCACTGCTGTAATTCCCTTTGCATCCCAACATCCTGACTCCAATCACCAAAATTAAGTTCTCCAGTCTCCCTCTCACAGTACTGACCTCTGATAACTCCCCTTGACTTTTAGTAGACGGATCCCCAAAACTAACTGTGGCCCAACCCTTTGAGACATTTAGCCAGACAGTCCCGAATGACGAGTGACCAGACCCCGGACTGAAATCTGTATAGGTCCCTGATTTCCCAGTAGTTGCACTGGATCCACAAGGTTTACAATGAGTCAATCTCTAAACTGAAGGGTTATGGACACTGATGGTCTCAGGTGGCTCACAGATCATGCCCAATGAAATTATAAGGTCTGACTTATTGGTTAAAAGCAACACCTTACAGCAACTTGTACGAGAAAATAAACTGGCTTTTTTCAGGCTTGAGATACTTTACTGGAGAGAGAGAGAGAGAGAGACTATCTGTCCTTTCATTAGTTTTACGGTCTCTGACAGTAACATTCACACCCACAAGCTTTTCAGTTACCCAGGGGCCAAATTAAATAGTTGTCAAGCCGATGGTCCTTGGCATCCACAACTGGCCACAACTGCACAAATCAATCAGCAACTTGCTGCCAACTTTGTACACAGACCACTGGAATCTTCCCTCACTGCTTGAACAAAGCAGCAATATAAACAATACTGAGTTTTAGTAACTCGCTTTTTAGTTGTAAAAGAATTCTTTCCCAGTTCACTTCACAATCAAAAATAATGTAAAATAAAAAAGATGCAGTCATTATACCTGTCTGGTACTACGATTCAGGACATCTGCTGAGGGCTGGAACTTTAAGTAAGAGAGGCAAGATTCAGTCATCATGGTCTATGTACATACTAACAACATGTGCAAGTTTAAAAAAAGGAAGTTCGCACAGTCAGTGTGAGGAGTTAGGTCCCAAATTAAGCAGAATCTGAAAGGTTATAGTCTGAGCCAAGAGTAAATTGGCGTCACATTAGCAACATGAATGCATGGCTTGAAGACTGGTGTGAGAAGTCGGCTGCACTTTGTTGGCACCAGCACCAGTTCTGGGCTAAGTGTGATCTGTTACAAAAGGGCAATCTCCAAGTGAACAATGTTGTGTTTTTGCCAGCTGCATGATTAGGAAAGTAGAGATGATTTAAAACTAAATAGTTGGGGCAAGTATTAAACCAGGGAAGATGTGCAGAATAAAAAAAAAGGCAAATCCAAAAAGAAAAGTATTATTATGGGAAATGATAAACAGACTATGACAGGAAAGAATACAGAGTACAAATTTAAGAGTTAACTTTAGATAACCTAAGATAAAATTAGAATTTACAAAAAGAACAGTGTATAAAACTAAAGACTGTCTCTGAAATCAACCTTTGTGTTTTTCCCGTCCCTTTTAGAAGATGCTGAACAATCCATTCACTTTGCTTAGTAAAATCAGTTTTACCAAGACCAGGCCAGATCATAAGGCTACCACAGAATCTGAGGGGGCATTTTTCCAACAGGAGCATAAAAAGTTCTGGCTGCTTAACAGAATGAACATAACCCCCAATCCAGGCTGCAACAGCAAAATTTTGTGGATTCTGTAGATATGAAATACAACAAATAACAGCTGGAAATGCTCAGCAGGTTAGGAAGTATGTGTGGAGAAAGATACAAAGTTAACATTTCAGCTCAATGAAATTTCATTAGATTCTGAAATATTAACCTTAGTCCAGGGTATGCATTTACAAATTAAAACATGTGCATATATTCTATTCCTATGAATGTCTAATGATCTTTTTCTTAACAAGTTATTTTTCATCAGGGTGTGTGCAGCAGATCAGTATTGCATGCTGCAAAAAGAATACCAAACTGTCAGTAGACCTCAGACTATGTCCAATAAATAAGAGATACTAATGTTAATTGCAATGCTTATCATGTTCTGGTGAAGGGTCCTGACCCGAAACGTCGACTTTCCCGTTCCTCTGATGCTGCCTGACCTGCTGTGTTCCCCCAGCTCCGCACTGTGTTGGCTTTATCATGTTTGATTTTTGTAGTAAAATTGTCTTTAAATATTCAGAAAGAGCTTATGTTGTATTCAATTAAAATTCCAGGGCAGCACACTCAAGGATTTAATACTCACAACATGTTTTTATTGAATTCACCCACACACTAACCCCAACAAAACCCAAGCCCCCCATTTCTGTCATGCTTAGCAAAATCTAGCCACAAGGTGTTCACTTTGAATTTGTTTCCTACTGACAAGAATTGCGCAAATTGCCCAATGTTACCACCTGCTGATCAACTTCAAACTGCTCTGAACTCTATCTACTTTAGTCCAGTCAAACATGCACACAGATATATTTAGATAATTAATTTCTTTATTGCTTTCAAGTTTCTGCTATTTTGCTTGAAAGCCTTAATTCATGCTGGACATGTGCCCATTATTATAATCTGATATTTCACTCTTCATTCTTGTCTACATCAACATAGGACGGACTGGACTTTTATTCAGAAAAATGTTCAATATAAAATCATTTATGAAATAGTGAAAAATGCAATGATGTGGTTTATTAACACAATTCTGTCAACAGAAATGGTCATCAAAACTTGGTTGACAGAAACCATCTAACCTCCATTTTCCTCTGCTCCAAGCTTACATTGCTATTTGCAATCAGGAGTAGGTGAGAATGATCAAACCTTTCCATGCAATTTTCCCCAAGTAGTGCTGTACCCTGACTACAGTATAAACAGCATTACAAGTACAGTGGTATCCTGTGCAATATCATGTGGAGGGCACCAACAGAGATCTTTGTTCTTTTTACTTCTTTTTTTTAAAATGATTTCACAAAACTGTCAATTATAGTGAACGCTGAAAATTAAAATTCCTGAAAATTATTTTCAAATGGGAATTCACCTCTACTTCTTACATCTGTTGAATGGCAGAGTAGGCTGAAGGACAGATGAGAAAGGATATGGAAAGGACTAAATTGGAGAAAAATAAGAGTTGAAGTATCAGAGAAAGTTTGCTTCCAACATGCTGATGCATACTCCACAGCATTTATAGAGCTAAAAGGTTTTATATTTTTTGCTCATCAAGCAACGACACAGATGACTGGACAGTATTCAACTAAAAGTAAAAAGAAATAAAATACTGCAGATGCTGGAAATCTGAAATAAACATAGAAAATGCTGAAGACACCCAGCAGGTCTAGCCTCATTTGCAAAGAGAGAAACTGAGGTAACATTTCGAGTCCGATATGACTTCTTCAGTATTCAACTGTTACCTACAGCATAATTCAACAACGAGCACAGCATTATCTATAAAAGTGAAAGTGGTCAGTCCCTATATTGCCACTGGATTTTTCCAGACAGTTTTGGCTGACCTCTATCAGATTAGTCAGATCTTAAATAACTATTGCATAATACAGGTCATTGATGCTCCTTTTAGTTGTGTCTTGTAGCATGTATGTTTTAATGAACGGACCTAGTACACTAACTTTATGTAATGTCATGGTTCCCACAGATGTAAGGATGAACAGTTGAAATCTTGAAAGCTACAAATAACAACACTATCTCCCCAAGCCTCATCTCACCCCCAATTTCATTAATTTGAAAGGCTAATTTCTATCGAAGTATCTAATACCAATTTTCTTATCCTGCATATTCATGAATCAGAATCTGAACCTGTAATTATCGTGTCAAAATACCAAATCCATGAGTCAGCATGGTTTATTAATGATGACAAATATTGCCTGCAGTAATTGCTAATAACTCCAGTACTGCATCTCTGCACAGCATTATACATTTGGAATGGAGCAACCCTCGGAGACCTCAACATTTCATTAAATTGCTAGTTTGTGGTCTAACACTAAAACTGGCCATGAGAGATGCTGAATTATGCAAAGCATAAGACTGATGCTTGATGCTGCGATGGATTGACTTCACTGGATGTGCCTTTGTTGTGTGTTGCCTAGGTCAATGCACAGTGGTGTTTTGATCTTAGATGAATGTAATACAGGACAGATCAGATCCCAGAAAGAAATCCGGCTTGATAGATCACATATTAATTTTAGTAGTCGTTAACCACCATTAGTCACTGATACTTATGGTCTTCAAAAACAGACCATAGGTTTATTTCACTAAGGAAGAAATAAAAAGACAAAGCTATACATATATTATATAGATGGATCTTAATACAATCATCAAAACAAAGTTTCAACCTGATTCCCAACTGTTAAAGGCACTCAATGCTGGAGAAATACCACTCCTATATCAGCTGTTTAAATGTTTACTTAACTCATTATTTCCAGTTTCTTTCCCTTGTGTTATTGATACCTTTTCTTTCTACAATTTATTTCTGAGTTTATTTGCATGGACCTCTCATGATTTTGGTGGCCTAAACTTTTTCAGTTCTAACAATTCGAAGATTGCTATCCTGGTTGGAAGCTCTCCACAAACTAGAAACCACTTTTGCTGAGGTAACTAGTTTTGCTGAAATGAACTAAAAAAAACTTAGTTCTCCTGCTAGGAGAAAAATTCTATTTTTCTGAACTGAACTCCAATATCTTCAGAAGTGAAATTTTGAAGCTTCTGTTCTGAAGTTAAAACTAAAATAATTGCCTTAATGTGTTTACTCTGCCTGTCTTAAAACTGAAATGTTAATCAGTGTAGCCAATTGCAGTACAGAGGTTCTTCCAGGCACTTTCCTGTAATCATATGCTTTCTTGAAACTGATGTATTCAGGTAACTATTACAAATTGACTTTCTGAGCTTTAGAAATATACCTTCATGGAACTGACACATATCCATTTGCCTCTACTACTTTTATACCTGCAACACATGATATGATACAGTAACAAAAACAAAAATTGCTGGCAAACTCAGTAGTTCTGGCAGCCTTTGTGGAGAGATAGCAGTTAACGTTTTGGGTCCAGTGACCCTTCTTCAGAACTAATTGTAGCTAGAAAAAGCTTGGTATATGTGGTGAGATGGGGTGGGGGACGGAATAAGAGTAAAAAATAGGTGGAGATGGAGGCCAAAGAGAGAGAACCACAGTTGAGAAGACAAATGAATAGGTAAAGGTCAACATGGGAGAATTTGATATATACCCCTCAATATCCAAAGCAAGATATTTACCAGAAATTGGAAGATTAACCACTCGTTCTCAGTACTTTTACAACATTCCTATAAGAGTAGAAATTTCTCGGGCCTTCTGGCAAAGCTGCCTATTCAAATATCTTTCAGCTGTTTCATGGTTGTAGACTCCCAATTCAATAAAGGCACCACTTCTGCCAAATTGAGAAGAAAGGCGTGCACGTTATATGTAAATATTATTTGTTAAGAGTTTGGACTTTAAACTAGCAAATGAGAATTTTCATCTGTTTGTACAAAGGTGTTTAAACAGTAACTTGTCAGTCTTTCTAGAGCCATAATTTTAAACTAGCATGTCAGAGAGCAGGTGACTGGGGCCCCCTAGGAGTGGTAATGCCCGTTTTTTGTAGGGTTTTACTTTTAATCTTATAATCGGAGAGGAAATAAGAGTGAAAAGTATTAGCTTGCCTTTGATTTAGAAGAATCAAAAATTGTTTTTTGCTTGGGAAAACCCCATAGATTGGAAAGCTTTTATCTATAGATCACGTAAGACTTGGCTGGGGTCAGATGTTTCTCCTGGAGAAAGGAGTTAGTTTAAATCAGGTGGATAAAGCCTACCCCAGAACTTTCTGATTTGAAAATTCCAGACCAGAAGTGTTTGGTAAGAAACCCGAGGGGTTATTTGAAACACAGAGAAAATTTAACATTAATCGTATGAATAATCAAGGAAAAGGCCATTAAACTCTTAGGAAAAGGCCATTAAACTCTTACAACCAGGAATTGAAAGAAACAGTTAAGTCAAACTATGTACCAGAAACTATGGTGCCTAAGATGAAAAGGGAACTTTCTATGATATTTCAGACCTGTAAATGATGATGTTGTGAATAGGTGGGATTCTGTTTTGCCCCCTCCCATTTTTGGAAATCTTTTGAACTGTAGATACAGATTTATTGTCACATGCATATAAAAATACTGTGAAATGTGTCTTTTCCCATGTTATACCTTGCTCAGGTACCATCTTGAAATACTAAATATAATGCAAGATTTTACTGCAATAGAGTTCACATTTCTCTCTTCTTCTTGTTCCTCCTCCCCTGCTCCTCCAGTCGCTGCTTGACATCGACCAGGGTCTCTGTAATGGGCTATGGGGTCTTGGTTACAGGCCTCTGCTACCACCACAATCGCGACCGCCACATCTGAGCTGGAGCCATGGGCCTGGGGATGCGCAGGTTCCGTACTTGCTGTTTCCCATCCGCACTCCTCCAGATGCTGCCACTGCTCACTGGCCATCAGGGTCCTCCACCATCCCTTTCGCCAACGCTTCTGCTCCTCAGGCGCCCGGGCTTAGCCATGGACCTGGAGCTTCAGCTCAGCCTATAAGTCTGGGTTGGGGAAGTCAGCCCAGTAACTGCTGCTCACTCGCTGGGAGATCCTGGGCTGGGATGGAGCCATGTCCACTTGGCCTGGGATTGCTGCCACTGAAGGCCTTCTTCTTCACCCACCACTCTCCAGGCTTTAAACAAAAAAAAAGAGCAAAAACAAAAAGAAGAAATTAAATTAAAGAGAAAAAAAGCAGAAGGGAGCAATCAAGCTCTGTGCTCAGCCCTGCTACTCCGTTGCCATCTGAACTGTACTATATGTAAGTAGTTGGTTTGTTCTATTTGACCTACATTTCTTTGGTGTAATAAACTTCTGTTTTATTGTTAAAACCAAATCCCCAGCATTGCAAGTTTATATTTCAGATTTTTTTTTAGAAAAAGATCTATTAAGCAATATTTCAGTTTGTTATCTGACTTGTCCACTCGGAACATCAACAGAAGTTGTTGGAAAAGCTCAGCGGGTCTGGCAGCATCTGTGAGGAAAAGATCAGATTTAACGATTCAGGTCCGGTGACCCTTCCTCAGAACTGATGGTAGCTAGGAATATGTTGGTTTATATGCAGAAGATAGGGAGGGGTTGGGGTAGGGAGTAAACGATAGGTGGAGATAGAGCCCAAAGAGAAAGAAGAGTAGTTAAATAGACAAAGGAGTTAATAACAATCTGGCTAGGAGGGTGAATAGCAGTTAATAGGGACTGTTAGTGACTCACAATAGGTAGCATGTAATGGCAGACTATGTGATAACAAGGCCTGGTGTGTGGGGTAGGGGGCTGCGACATGGGAGAGTTTAGGCCCTAAAATTATTGAACTCGATATTGAGTCTGGAGGGCTGTAGGGTCCCCAAGTGGAAAATGAGGTGTCGTTGTTCCAGCTTGCACTGAGCTTCACTAGAACACTGCACAGCAAGCCTGAGACAGAGATGTTGGCCAGGGAACAGGAAGGTGTGTTAAACTGGCAGGCAACTGGAAGCTGAGGGTCTTTTTTACAAGCAGAACGTCTGAAATGTAGACATCAGTACGCCAGATTACAACAGCACCACCCTTATCAGCAGGCTTAATAACAACGTTAGTCTTCCCCTGGACCATGACCTCTCCCTTCCCTTGTCCACCTTCCGCAGGGACTGTTCCCTCCAGGACACCCTGGTCCAGTCTTCTTCACTCCCAACACCGCCCTCCACAGCCCCACAGCACCCACCCCTGCAACCAGCGAAGGTGTAACACTTGGCTTTTTACCTCTTCCCTCCCCAGTATCCAAGGGGCCCAAATATACCTTCCAGGTTAAGCAACACTTGCACTTTCCAGAATCTAGTCTACTGCATTCGCTGCTCACAATGTGGTCTCCTCTACACTGGGGAAACAAAGCGTAGACTGGGTGACCTCTTCACTGAACATCTACGTTATGCACACAAAAAAGACCTTGAGCTTCCAGTTGCCTGCCACTTTAATACACCACACTGTTCCCTGGCCAAGATCTCTGTCTCAGGCTTGCTGCAGTGTTCCAGTGAAGCTCAGTGCAAGCTGGAACAACATCACCTCATTTTCCACTTGGGGACCCTGCAGCCCTCTGGATTATCGAGTTCAATAATAAAGGCCTAAACTCTCACATGTTCTAGCCTCCTATCCCACACACAAGACCTTGTTATCCCATAGTCTGCCATTAAACACTACCTATTGTGAGTCACTAACAGTCCCCATTAACTGCTATTTACCCTCCTAGCCAGATTGTTATCAATTCCTTTGTCTATCCAACTGCTTATCTCTCTCTTTGGGCTCTATTTCCACCTATCATTTACTCCCTACCCCCTCCATATCTTGTGCATATAAACTGACATTTTCCTAGCTACCATCAGTTCTGAGAAGGGTCACCGGACCTGAATAATTAACTCTGATATTTTTCTTCACAGATGCTGTCAGACCTGCTGAGCCTTTCCAGCAACTTCTGTTTTTGTTCCTGATTTACAACATCCACAGTTCTTTCGGTTTTTATCCACTAGGAACATCATTTGGCTTATAACGATGGATGGACTGTATGTGTTTCCTTACTGCTCATGATCAATCTTTTGGCATGAAAAATGTATGTTTTCGTATCCTTGGTGTGAATACCCCAATTAAATAATTCCAACAGGAAGCTTTTGTGAGTTCAAAAATAAATAATTTATTCTCAAGCTGAATTAAGCATGACATCTCTTACACACTCACAAGCACAAAGCTTAGATACAGGTGAAGGTAATACATGATGGTTTGTCATGGTTAACTCAGTCTCTGGTTTAGATCTCTCCATCTCCTGTGTCGCAGGCTTCCTTTCTCAGATGAAGCTGATACTTTGAAGGTGAAGTGAGAATCTTTAGAGTTGAAGGACTCTCATCAAGCTGTATAGTTTCCAGTAGAAAAATTCTAGAAGGTTGGTTCTCAGGTGAACTTCAATTACAACAGGTTGGTTGGGGGAGGTAGTGTTTCATAATCCCATAAGGATCTCCAGTTTTCATGGTATTGCTGTTAATTATCTTGGCTGGTTGTTGACTTACAGCTAGTTCACAGTCTGGTTTACTGACAACTAAACTATTGGTTTAGTGGCTTTCTGTGAAAATAACTGCAAACAGCTCCTCACTAATCTTAAAGGCAGTCAACATGATTTCTCATGACGCAACTTTTAACATATTCAAAGTCCTTTTCCAAATAAAGGAATGGTATTTATGTTGATTCTAACATCCTGTGTTGTAATTTAACACCTTGAAGGTTTGAGATAGTCAGCAGGCTACAACAGGATAGTATCTCATTCACACCCTCTGCCACCATTTGAGGTTCACATATGATGTGGAGGTGCCGGTATTAGACTGGGATGGACAAGATCAGAAATCACACAACACCAGGTTATAGTCCAACACGTTTATTTGAAAACACAAGCTTTTGGTGCCTCAGTCCTTCTTCAAGTGTTAGTCCAAGGCTTGAAGAAGGACTGAGGCTCTGAAAGATTGTGTTTTCAAATAACCTGTTGGACTATAACCTGGTGTTGTGTGATTTCTGATTTTGTCCAGAATGAAAGAGAGAGGCAAGTTGGAAATTCTATAGCTGGTTCACATTAAACAAAAAAGAAGTGTGAATTCCCCGGATCACTGTTTACATCTATATTTAATTAGGTGTTCACTTGAGATGTGGTGGTGTTTGTACATATCATAAATGTTAAAGATCATATGATTTGCAGCAACCAATTTAAAAACTTGTTTTCCTCAGTTTTTAAAAATGTGGACTGCAAATTAAAAGTACGCTGGGTCACGACACTAGAATTTCAAACGTAGCTACCTTGGATTGGAATTCTCCTGGTTCCATAATTGTTTAACTCTGGACTTTTATATCCAAAACTCTCTCTCTTCTCTGGCTATTACAGGAGTCAAACACACTATTAGAAGTCAATAAGGACTTCAGATGCCGGAAGCCAGAGTCTATAGGTGTGAGGCTGGAAAAGCACAGCAGGTCGGACAGCATCTGAGGAGTATGTCAGTCAAAGCTGTGGCCCGAAACATTGACTGACTTGCTCCTTTGATGGTGTCTGACCTGCTGTGCTTTTCCAGCCTCACACCTATAGATGCTGATAGGAGACCTTCTTCTCTTCCATCTTCTTGGACTCTCAGCCTCGGACACCAGGCCCCGGCCTCTGACTCTCCACCTCTGAAGCGGGGTAAGTGGTCCGAAGCAGGGATGCCAGCGACCCAGAGTGGGCTGCCAGCAACCAGCAGTCCAGAGCAGGGATGCCAGTGGCCTGTCTGAAGCAGGGGCAGCAGTCCAGTGTGGAGCTTGGCAGCAGTCAGCAATCAGACCATGTGGATGCCCCATATGCTGGTCTGTTGTGGACAGCCCTTGGAGGGAAACTGTGATGTTTGGCTTTTTAATTTTGCTTCTTGTTTTTCTGAGTTATGGTTATACTGTGTATAGCTGTAATGTAACTTATTTTCTTCATTTCTGTATTCTGTGACTAAGGAGTGTGCCTAGGTACTCTGTACCTAAAATAGCGCTGTGTGTTGGTGATGTTGTTACACTGTAAGTAATCTGTAACTGAAGAAGCTGTACCTAGGTGACTTTGTACTTAAGATGGTGCTGCAAGTGGCAACTTATAAACTTTTCACTGTACTCATCTGAGTAGATGTGATTGTAAAGCTAATTCAAATTTATATTTTAAATTCAATTATCAAGAGTTTTAAACAATTTTTAGCCCAAACGTACAAAATTTTAATGAAATTTTGTTTTAAAGTGATTTTTCATGTTAGCAAGCTTCTTGTACACTAAAATCTAAAACCCTGTTCGATACCAACCACACCAACAATCTACTCAGCCCCATAATTAACATCTTGTTGATTCTTTGTTATCCTATTTTTTTAAATCTCCCAGGCAACTTAGTTACATGATCAGTGAATGGAAGCTTGATGCTTTACCAGTCATCATCTCCGAGAAAAACAAACTCTTTAAAGGGACCATCATCCCAGCATAAAATATAGGTTTCTCTGTAGAAGCACCAGAGCCATCACAAAAATTAGAAGAATTCTGAACGAATACCAATGTTTCAATAGATAATGGCGCACATTTAAGAACAGGCAATTGACACTATGCAAGCATTAACAATGTTCAGAAAACTCCACTGTGTACTTAATCCCATATGTTATGAGCTAAATATCTCCCAGGTGGCTATTTGTGTTGTTTGGACTTATGATTCTGTTGTGAATTCTCCTTGACAATTCTCAAAGAAAATTGTAAACACTGACAGTGTTGATGGTGGACCTGAGCAATCGCCATCTACTGCCTGTAATGTGTCAGTTTACCCATTGTCAATCACAGTCAAAGATATACTAAAAAGCCAAAGAAGCCTGGAAGTCATTTGGTCTTTATGGTATTTATGATTGCAGCTTAATTATAGTAATATTCTTGACACTTTGACAATGTTTCAGATCGATTTCATCAGAACTAATTTCTGATCAAATTTCATCAACCTAAAAATGTTAAGGGATGCTGCTTGACCAGCAGAGTTTTTCTGGTTATTTTTTGTTTGTATTTCAGTTTCTGTCTCTTTTCTCTCATAGAGTCATACAACATGGAAATAGACCTTTCGGCCCAACTCATCCATGTCAACCAGGTTTCCTAAACTGAACTAGTCCCATTTGCCTGCGCTTGGCCCATATCCCTATAAACCTCACCTATCCATGTACCTGTCCAAATGTCTTTCAAATGTTGTAATTGTACTCGCCTCTATCAGTTCTTCTGGCAGCTTGTTCCATGCACGCATCACTCTATGTGAAAAAGTTGCCCTTAGGTTCCTTTTAAATCTTAACCCTCTCAACCTAAACCTAAACCTATGCTCTGTAATTTTGGACTACCCTACCCTGGAGAAAATATCTTCACTATTCACCCCATCTCTGCCCTTAATGATTTTATAAACCTCTATAAGGTCAACTCGCAGCCTCCTACGCTCCAGGGAAAAAAGTCCCAGTCTACACAGCCTCTCATACAGTCATACAGCACGGAAACAGATCTTTTGGTCCAACTCGTCTGCACCGACCATACATCCCAATCTGACCTAGAGATAGCAGGAACTGCAGATGCTGGAGAATCTGAGATAACAAGGTGCAGAGCTAGATGAACACAGCAGGCCAAGCAGCATCAGAGGAGCAGGAAGGCTGACGTTTCGGGCCTAGACCCTTCTTTAGAAATGGGGGTGGGGAAGGGGCTTCTGAAATAAATAGGGAGAGAGGGGGAGGCGGATAGAAGATGGATCCACTGAGGTTGTTTCGGAGGGAGCAGGGTAACTTCTTCAGGGTAGGCATCCTTAGAAGAGGCTTTGCAGTGGGGTTAAAATTGTTTCAGAGATAGCAGGAACTGCAGATGCTGGAGAATCTGAGATGACAAGGGTCTAGGCCCGAAATGTCAGCCTTCCTGCTCCTCTGATGCTGCTTGGCCTGCTGTGTTCATCCAGCTCTGCACCTTGTTATCCCAATCTGACCTAGTCCTATTTACCAGCATTTGGCCAATATTCCTCTAAACCCTGCCTATTCATATACCCAATTAGGAAGTCTTATAAATGTTTTAATTGTACCCGCCCCCACCACTTCCTGTGGCAGCTCATTCCATACACGCACCACCCTTTGATTGAAAAGTTACCCCTCAGGTCCTTTTTAAATCTTTCCCCTCTCACCTTAAACCTATGTCCTCTAGTTTTGGACTCTCCCAGCCTTGGAAAAAGACCTTGGCTATTCACCTTATCCATGTTCTTCATGCTTTTATAAACCTCTATAAAGATCACCCCTTAGCCTCCAATGCGCCAACGGAAAAAAGCCCAAGTCTATTCAGCCTCTCTCTATAACTCAAATGCTCCAGTGCCAGCAACATCCTATAAATCTTTTCTGCATCCTCTCAAGTTTAACAACATCCTTCCTATAGAAGGGCTTCCAGAATTGTATGCAGTACTCCAAATGTGGCATTACCAATGTCTTGTACAGTCATAACATGACATCCCAATAACGGCCTGGTGTAAAGACAACAATCTCTCCATTAATGTCAGTAAAACGAAGGAACTGGTCAATGACTTCGGGAAGAAGAGTACAGGGCATGCCCCTGTCTGCATCAACGGTGCTGAGGTGGAGATGGTCCACAGTGTCAAGGTCCTAGGAGTGACAATCACCAATAAAGTCCTGGTCAACCCACATTGACACTACAGTCAAGAAAGCGCATCAACACCTCTAATTCCTTAGGATGTGGAGATGCTGATGTTAGACTAGGGTGGACAAAGTCACAATGTCACACAACACCAGGTTATAATCCAACTGGTTTATCTGAAGGAGCAGCAATCAGAAAGCTTGTGATTTCAAATAAACCTGTTGGACTATAACCTGGTGTTGTGTGACTTCTGATTATGTCTATTTCCTTAGGAGGCTAAGGAAATTCGGCATGTCCATAAATACACCTACAAATTTTTACAGATACATCGTGGAAAGCATTCTATCTGGATGCATCACAGTGTGGTATGGCAACTGCTCTTCCCAAGACCTAAAGAAACTACAGAGAGTTCATTACAGCCCAGTTCACTACGCAAACCAGCCTCCCATCCAGTGACTTCATTTATACTTCCTGCTGCGTCAGGAAAGCAACCAACATAATCACAAATCACTCCAACCTCCGTTATATTCACTTCCACCTGTTCAATTGGGCAGAAGATATAAAAGTCTGTACACATGTATGAACAGATTCAAGAATAGCTTCTTTCCTAATGTTATCAGACTTTTGAATGGACCTCTTTAAGGTTAATGTTGATCTCTCTCTGCACCTTCTCGGCAGCTGTAACATTGTATCCTGCACTCTGTTCTGTTGTCCTGAAGCACTTGTATAGTATGATTTGCCTGTAAAGCACGTAAGACAGCACTTCTCACTGTACTGCAGTACACCTGACAGTGACAAATCAAATAAAATCAAATCAACTCCTGTACTCAATGCTCTGACGACAAGCATGCTAAACGCCTTCTTGACTACCCTGTCTACATGTGATGCAACTTTCAAGGAATTATGTATCTGCACCCTAGGTCTCTCTGTTTGATAACACTCCCCCGGTTCCTACCGTTAACCGTGAGAGTCCTCCCCTGGTTTGTCTTACCAAAATGCAACACCTTGCATTTATCTAAAATAAACTCCATCTGCCATTCCACGGCTCACTGGCCTAATTGGTCAAGATCCCATTGTACTCTCAGATAACTTACTCCAATGTCCACTATATCTCCAATTTTGGTGTCATCTGCAACCTATCTAACCACGTCTTCTATATTCTCATCCAAATTGTTTATATAAATGACGAACAAAAGTGGACCCAGCACTAATCCTTGCAGAACACTGCTGGTCACAGGCCTCCAGTCTGAACAACAACCCCCTCCACCACCACTCTCTGTTTCCTACCATCAAGCCATTTTGTATCCAATTGAGTACATGAATAGGAAGGGCTTAGAGTGATATAGGCCAAATGCTGGCAAATGAGATTAGAACAATTTAAGATTTATGATTGGCATGGATGAGTTGGACCAAAGGTGCTTTATAACTCTATTTCTCTAATTGGCTAGCTCTCCCTGGATCCCATGTGATCTAACCATGCAAAACCTTGTCAAAGACCTTGCTAGAGTCGCTGTAGAGAATGTCTACTGCTCTGTTCATCTCTCATCTTCATCACCTCTTCAAAAAAGTTTGTGAGACACGATTTCGCACATAGCTGTGCTGACTATGCCTAATCAGTCCTTGCCTTTCCAAATGCATGTAGATCCTGTCACTCAGAATCCCTTCCAACAACTTACCCATCACTGACATCAGGCTCACCATGCTATCGTTCCCTGGCTTTTCCTTGCAGCCTTTCTTAAATAATCATGCAACATTAGCCACCCTCTAATCTTCCGGCACTTCATCTGTGGCTGTCAATGATACAAATATCTCTGCTAGGGGCCCAACAATTTGTTCCCTAGCTTCCCACAATGTCCTGGAATACACCTGATAAGGTCAAGGAGATTTATCTACCTTCATATGTTTTAAGACCTCCAGCACCTCCCCTTTCTTAATGTGGACTCTTTTCAAGACAGCACTATTTATTACCCTGATTTCTGTAGCTTCCATGTCTTTCTCCACAGTAAATACTGATGCAAACTATTTGTTTAGGATCTCATCCATCTTCCATGATTCCACACGTAGATGGCCTATTTGATTTTTAAGGGGTCCTATTCTCTCTCTAGTTACTCTTTTGCCTTTAAGATACTTTAGAATCTCTTTGGATTCTTCTCTACCTTATCCAGTAAAGCTATCTCATGTCCTCTTTCCGACCTCCTGATTCCCCTGTTAAGTATACTCCTGCACACACTATACTATTCAAGGGATTCACTTGATCTCAGCTGTCTAATCCTGAATTTTGCCTCCTTCTTTTTCTTGACCAGAGCCTCAATATCTGTAGTCATCCACTGTTCCCTACACTTGCCAGCCTTGCCCTTCACACTAACAGGAACATGCTGTCTCTGAACTCTTGCTATCTCATTTTTGAAAGCCTCCTACTTGTCAGACATTCCTTCACCTGTGAGCAGCCTCATCCAATGAACTCTGAAAGTTCCTGTCTAATAACATCAAAATTGGCCTTGCCCCAATTTAGAACTTTAACTTATGGACCAGGCCTATCCTTTTCCGTAACTATTTTAAAACTAACAGAATTATAGTCACTGGTCCCAAAGTTCTCCCCCACTCACACATCCGTCACTTGCCCTGTTAAATTTCCCAAGAGGTGGTTGAGTTTTGCCCCTTGTCTAATTGGGCCATCTACATATTAATTGAGAAAGTTTTCTTAAACACACTTAACAAATTCCTCCCCATCCAAGCCCTGAAGACTATGGAATCCATGTTTGTAAAGTTAAAGTCCCCCACTAATAAAACACTACTATTCTTACAGCTATCTGTAATCTCCCTACATATTTGCTCCTCAGTTTCCCACTAATTATCTGGGGGGCATCTGTAGTTTAATGCTATCAAAGTGATGACTCCCTTCTTAATTCTCAGTTCCACTCGTATGGATTCACTGGATGATCCCCCAGTCCTCCCTAAGCATTGCCGTGATGTTTTCCTTAATCAAAAATGCCATTCCCCCTCCTATCTCGCTCCCTCGTTTTATACTTCTTCTAGTATCTGTACCCTGGAACATTGAGTTGCCAGTCCTGTCCTTCCCTCAGCTATATTTCCGTAGTAGCTATGATATCCCAATCCCGTGTTCCCACCCATGGCCTAATTCATCTGCATTGAAATTAATGCAATTTAATTCACTAGTCTTCTCTTGTTCTCTGTCATGCTGTAGACTGCCTTGTCTAATTAACTTGCTCTCTTTAACTTATGTACCGGCCTCAATTTTCTCTCTTGTCTCACTACTGCTTAGAGTCCTACCCCCCGCCAGACTGGTTTAAACTCTCCTGCGTAGCTCTAGCAAATCTCCCCGCCAGGATATTGGTGCCCCTCCAGTTCAAGTGCAACCTGTCCCTCTTCTACAGGTCAATATTGCTCCAGAAGAGATCTCAATGATGCACCAATTAACTCCCTTGTCTTATTTACAAAATTTATGGAATCATAGAAGGATCACAATACAAATGAAAACAAATTCCTTCTCAATACTCTCTTTTCTAAAGAGAATAGCACCAAATTCTCTAATCAATGCTGGTAACTGAAATCTTTCATTCTTGAAATATTTTTTCCAAATCCTTTCTGCAACCGCTCTAAAGCCTTCACATCCATCTTGAAGTGTAGTACCCAGAATTTACCACTGTACCTCGATTGAGATTGAACAGGGTTTTATGATGCTTCAGCAGAAGTCCTTGATTATGTACTCTATGCCTCTAATTATTAAGTTCAGGGTCTTTTAAGCTTTTTAAACCACATTCCCAACCTACTGTATCACCTTCAACAATTCTGCACATATAACACCGGGCCTCTGTTCTTTTTTTCTTCATTCATAGCACGTGGGTATGACTAGCTAGACCAGCAAATATTACCCAACCTTAAATGCCCTGGAGATGATGATGGTGAGCTGCCTTTTTAAACCATTGCAGTGTTTGTGGTGTATGGACACCCACAGTGCCTCAAAGCAGGGAGTTCTAGGATTTTGACACAGCAACAATAAAAGAATGGCAATGTAGTTCCAAGACAGAATGGTATATGGCTTGGAGAGGAACTTCCAGGTGGCGGTCTTGCCAACCCATCTGCTGTCCTTGTCTGATATAACAAGGTGTAGAGCTGGATGAACACAGCAGGCCAAGCAGCATCAGAGGAGCAGGAAAGCTGATGTTTCGGGCCCAGACCCTTGTCTTTCTGGTTTGGAGAGCTCATGGGCTTAGAAGGTGCAGTCGGGGGTTTTAGTGAGTTATCACAGTGCGTCTGATAGATGGTACAAACTGCTGTAACTGAAATTTGGTAGTGAAGGAGTGATTGCTGAAGGTGGTGGATCAGGTGCCAAACAAGTGGGCTGCTTTGTCCTGGATGTTGTTGTGTTTCTTGTGCAGCTGAACTTATCCAGGAAAGTAGGGTGTATCCCCTCAAATTCACGACCTGTTCCTTGTATCTTAGATTGGGAGATGTGATGGTCCATGGGGTTACAGTTTGTGATTAAATACAGCTCTTCTGCTGCTGGTGGCCCACAGCATCTCATAGATGCCTAGAATTAAGTCATAGAGTCATATGGCACGGAAACAGACCCTTTGGTCCAACTCATCCATGCTGACCACGTTTCCCAAACTAAACTAGTCCTACCTGCCTGTGTTTGGCCCATATGCCTTTAAACCTTTCCTATTTTTGTACCTGTCCAAATGTCTATTAAATGTTGTAACTGTACCTGCACCTACCACTTCCTCTGGCATTTCATTCTACATACCAACCACTCTCGGTGTGAAACAGTGCCTTTTAAATCTTTCTCCTCTCACCTTAAAAATATACCCCCTAGATTTGAACTCCACCACCCAAGGGAAAAGACCTTTGCTATTCACCTTATCAACGACCCTTATGATTTGATAAACTTCTATAAGGTCAACCCTCAACCTCCTAAGCTCCAGTGAAAAATGTCCCAGCCTATCCAGTCTCCCCTTATAACTCAAACCCTCAGTCCTGGTAACACCCTCTCCAATTTAATAATAAGCTTCTTACAGCAGGTTGCTAGATTTTAGTCTGTCCCATTTAGTACAGTGAGAGTGCCTCACAACATGATGAAAGGTATCCTCAATGTGAAGACTTTGTCCACATAAGGATTCACATGACACCAGGTTATAGTCCAACAGGTTTGTTTGAAATCAGAAGTTTTCAGAGCGCTGGTCCTTCGTCAGCACTTCACCTGTTCAGAGCAATTCCTCTTCTGAACTCCAGCTCCCGAACAGCACTGGAAAATCAACTCTTCTGGGTTTTCTGAGACCTCACTTTACAGAGCAAATGATAGCACTTCAGCAGTAATGGAATTAGTGACTTTTTGCTGACCTTTCAACTCTGGGCTAACCTGTCATCTGGACTTCTTTTTGTATGTCTTTGGGTCCTATGAACAAGTATTTGTTCCACACATTTGGTAACGTGGGGAACTTTTCATGCAAAAACCACAGTTGTATCGGATTTTTAAGCCATCTTTCATGTCTGAGAGGTCTGAGTTCTGTGGAAAACTGTGCTTGCGCTGGAGCCCTAGACACAAGGATTGTTATCATCCATGATTCCAAAAAATACACAATGGGAACCCGACATACAGATTTCCTCATTCTAAATATGAATTTGGACAGAGAGATTTTTCTACTTTACTGTGTTTGTATGTGCGTGTCTTGGGGTTATTTAGAGGTGTAAATGTTTATATTTTCATAGTACAGATTTTATATTAACCAGTTTTGCATTTTGTTAAATAAATTTTGCTTTATAATAAATCAATAATTTTGTATTCATTAAAGACATGTGGTTGATAGCTCTTTTTATCCTAACATAGCATAATCATACAATTCAAACGAGTAATGAAGTGGTCTCATTTTCTGAAGAAGGGTCTCGACCCGAAATGTCTGCTTTCCTGCTCCTCTGATGCTGCTTGGCCTGCTGTGTTCATCTAACTCTGCACCTTGTTATCTCAGATTCTCCAGCATCGGCAGTTCCTACTATCTCTGTCTGATATGAAGTTTTCCAATCCAGGTGGAAAGAACATCAAGACAATTCAGGGAGAGACAGAGAGTGTAGCAGTGAGGAGAGATTCACTGCCTTCCAACCCTGCTGAGACCCCAGCAACAACTGCCAAAAGCTAACTAAAATCCTGGATCTGACAGAACATGATTATACCCACTCAGGCTGCTACTATTGTTCCAACTTTTAAAAAATCCCCAAGGCATCACAGGTCGTTTATCTTCTAATAGATCATTCGTCACCAGGACAAAACACACCTATTAAAGCCTCAGCATCATCATACACTGCAGCAGGCCTGTGACAGAAATGTTAGCGTGGGAACACAGTGGTGTGTTGGGGTCACTGGATACTTGGGGTCATTTTTCTGGACAATGTGTGAGTGTTCTGCAGTGCAATCAGCCAGCTTATGTTTTGTTTCCCCTACTGTTGAGGAGAACACATTGTGAACAGCAAATACAGTAGACTGGATTGAATGAACTATAGGTAGATCACTCCTTCACCTGGAGGGTGTGTCTGCGGCCTTAGATGGTGAAGAGGGAGGAAGTGAATTAGCAGGTTTACACCTTCTGTGATTCTATGACAATGTGCATGAGGGTGTCAGACATGTTGGGAGTGGTCCCTGTGGAATTTCTGCAGCAATATCTGTTTTTGTCCCTTTTATTTCACGAGTTTTAACTTTGCTGACTTACCCTTTATTCAACAACAGTTGGAAACACAAGGCTTGGCTAGCTCATTCCTACTATAGAATGTTATCATAGAATCCCTACAGTGTGGAAACAGGCCCTTCGGCCCAACAAGTCTACACCGACCCTCAGAGCATCCCACCCAAAACCATCCCCCTACAACAGACTCCTAAACACTACGGGCAATTTAGCATGGCCACTCCACCTAGCTTGCATATCTTTGGACTGTGGGAGGAAACCACGCAGACATGGGGAGAATGTGCAAACTCCACACAGACAGTCGTCGAGGGTGGAATCGAACTCATGCTCCGGTGAGGCAGCAGTGTTAACCACTGAGCCACCTTGTCTGTCCTCCCAATTTAATTTCGAGTTACCGACTCCATATTTAGAATTATCAATAACAAGTATCTAATGTTATACGCACAATAATTTGCGGTTTACCTTCGCCTACCACCAAACAAAACGTCTCTTTAAACCCAAGCATTTGAAAACTCAACACGTCAATGCGCCGGGGACGAAGCGTGACGTGAGCGCGCCCCGGCAAGGGCGAGACGTGACGTGAAGGCGTCGGGGAAAGAGGGGCGGCGCTGCGCTGGATGCGACGGTGCAGACATGTTGGAGGTCCGTCAACGTCATGATGTTGTGGTTAAACAGAGCCAGGAAAGGAGCGAAGCGGTTGGAGATGCTGCTGACCGAGTCGACGCTCGAACTGGGGACAGGGAGATGTCGGCCGAGACGCTGACTGTTTTCTTGAAGTTGTGCGCGGCGGTTTTTTACGGAGTTAGCTCCTTTTTTATCGTGGTGGTGAACAAGAGCGTCCTAACCAGCTACAGGTGAAGGGAGTGGCGATCGCTCGGGCGGAGGAACCAAAAGGTTTCGAGGACGGTGAAGAGCTCCCCCCACCCCCCAACGCCAAGACCGGGGGCGTGCGTTGCCTTTCTTGAGCTGCTCTAGCTGCATTGCCAACAGAATCGCATCTTCTGTGATCGTCACGCTGATGCACTAAAGTCGATTACAAACTGCAGCGTTATTTAAGCATGGAATTGCGTATTAATTTGCTTTAAGAAAATTTGTATTTTAGACGCAGTTTTTTTTAAGATTAATTTTCAGATCCTCGAATGATGCAAGGCAGATCATTTTGCAAGGCGTTTGTAATAATTGTATTTGATACCTGTATCATTTTCGAACTGAATATTTTTATTTTCACGTAAACGACGATCTACAGATCTTACTTTTATGGAAATGTCGTTATTCAGCCTAATTTTCCAGGTTTTATTTTGAATTTTCCAAAACTGGACTTCAATCAAAAGCGTACAACAAAGTTGTTTTCTAACGTTTTGTTTAAATCGCTTCCTACATTCGAGCACTGTTCAATTTTTTTTTTCGGTCAGAAACCGTTATTGGTCTGTGGCAAACCGGTCAATGTTCTTTGCTTCAGCTGCGGGTTGCGTATTTTGGGAAAGGGGAAAAAGTAGACTTTTTCCTCTGTCTCAGCACTTCAACAGATTCTTGTCCGGACTTGCACGTGCCCTAAGCCTTTTAAACAGTCTAATCATTCCTTAATATCTTTGTAATCTACAGATTTCCGTCAATATTATTTGTGGGCATTGGTCAGGTACAGTTAATTTTATGTTTAAATTCTGCGTGCCGGAAAGAAATTTTCATCGAAGAAATGTGTAAAAAGCAACATGTGGTCCATTTTAAAATCCGTTTCTTTTGCATTCAGATGTTAGCAACGGTCACTCTGCTGTGGGTGGGTAAGGCATGCAAGGTGGTGAAGTTTCCTGGCCTGGATTACAGTATGCCGCGGAAGGCAAGTCTGTTGTGTTTGTTTTTCTTTAACGCATAAAGCTAATTGTATTAACAGTAATTTTAATTATGTATACTATAAATTTACATTCGTTAAACAGCAACTGACTTCACTGACATTTTTAATAATTAGTTTTGTGTGTAAACATCAATTTACAGACTATTATGGATACTGCTAAAAAAAGTTTGAGTCAAACAATAAAAAGTCTCCTCTTCCTTTTATCTCTGTTCTCTACCTCTCTAACCCCATGCATGCATGACGTTATGGAATTAATTACAGTTTAATTAATTTGTGTATTATAGTATTTTATGCATGATTTGAATTTTATGGCAGTGCTACTCATGAATGTTTGTAGTTATTTCCTGATTTTTTTTTCAATTGACAGATTTTCTTGCAAAGCTCTAATCCATACTGCAGATGCTGAATCAAATATTAACCATTTCACCTTTTGTTTGTTTATAATATCAACTAGCAAGATGTTAGCAATTACACAACAACGGGTTACTTTCATCCACTCTAGTTGAAAGCTGTTTTCTTCTGTTACATCTTCATCCCTTCAGTTGACTTTTTTTTGTGGCAGACTTTTAATACGTCAAATGTGTATAGTGCCACTGGATTTATTCAGCTTTTTATTGTAAATTGTTTCTCACATTGCCACTTTGAAAACATCTAATTATTTTTAATAAATGTGTTTAGACATATTCTGACCCCACTCCAGGGAAGTGGGTCTTGAATTTGATCTTGTGGCGCAGGATCCATTTTGACATAAAGGTTCCTCTTGATATGATTCCAGTTTTCTTTCTCAGTCACCACTAGGAATTGACTTGCCAATGAATTCTCCAGCAATATAAGTTGTTTTGATCACTTAAAATTTGGCATTCTTACATTTATCCCGATGATGAGTGCAAGATAAAAAGTTTTAGAAATGGGTCTGTCATCAGAAATATTCAAGTCTGATTTCAGTGACTGTATAAGAATCTCACTTATCTGCCAAAGGGAAGATCACAGCATACATCTTCCGAACTTGTCTCTTCATTGTGGTTGATCAGCTCCTTCCAGAGTTATTGAGAGGCACCACAAAACTTGATCTTCATTGCATGCCACATTTGCAAAAAATGTAAGCAACTGCACCGTGGGCACTGTATGGCCTTATGACTTCACGGAAACCTTTGACAACTGTGAAACTTTGAGTATCCTCTTCAGATTTGGCTGCCATCAGAAATTTCTGGCCATCCTCTGCTTATTGCACAATGACACACTAGCTGTGACCTTCACCCAATGAAACCACTACAGTATCTTTGTCCATAAGACTGAGCCAAGCAAGACTGTCATTGCACTAACTAACCCTTTTCTACATCTTCCTCACTGCCGTAGTGCATCTTGCATCCAACTTACCCGGAGATGTGGGGATAATTTACAGAACAGATAAGAAATGTTCAACCAATGCCACCTCCAGTCCAAAATCATTCTGCCTTTAGAATTTGAGCTTTAGGATCCAAATGGTACTTGTGTGTGCTTTCTCTGAAACTGAGCTCGAGGTCATTGTTGACTGCTCCTTCACGGTGTATGAGAAAATAGGCCACTCATTGTACACCTGGAAAAATAAGGTTCTCTTCAACCAGGTTTCACAGCATGGCACCTCTCCAACTGATTAAGAACAGTAGCAAGATCTGTATTTTTGAACCTCCTGTCAACAAAGGTGTATGCAGATTACAAAATTTATTATTTTCATTGTGTTAGTTTGGCCTTCAGTCAGCCGAGGAAACGAGCACTTGAGGCCAGGATCTCAAACTTAAGGCTAAGGTCATGGGAGCTTTCTGGGCATTAATGATCTCTGCACTCCACTAAATATAGTGGCAAATAAAGCAACTAGATTCTCCAAATATAGTGGCAAGTAAAACTGTTCAAAAGCAGTGACCTCTCCTAGGCCAGTGAGCCCTGAATCAATGTGCTGATCAATCAAACCATTTCAGCTGAGCAAGACGTGTTAGGCATAGGGATGACCAGGTTCCTGAAGCAACTGCTCCATTTGGACCTTGAGCACAGCAGGCGTGGACATGAAAATGCTTTTGAAATGTCTTAAAATCATCCTGAGGAGCTCAGACATCCTGACTTGTGTGAGGCCCTGGTTTGTGACCAGCCCAAATTTTAAAAAGGCACGAGACTTTGGCAGAAACAAGTAGAAGTGGGGTAGATGCCTTTGCTATGCACACTTCCAGTAATTTATCTTGTCAATGCTTTGAGCACAACTTGCCCTGAATGTGGCTGCATCTAGTCACATAGTAATGTGGTTCTCTGTTAACTGCCCTCTGAAATGGCCTAGCAAGCCAGTCAGTGGTTTAAAAAAAAATGCTGCAACACAGGTTCAAGAAAACATGTCACTGCCAGCTTCTCACGGGCAATTAGTGCTGAACAACAAATAAAGACTTTGTCAGCGATATCCACATCCCATGAAAGCATATAGGAAGAAGTCTGATTTTATTTTCGTACCTAAGTTGGACCTGCACACCAACTTTTTTGAGAAAATATTTATTCCTTGGTTGTTGGAATCTTGTGAAAACTTGACAAAAATAGCTGTTTTGTTTGTTTTGAATCTCAATGGGGAGTTGGCAAAAGAGAGAGCTTTCAAGCCAGACTGTGCTGGCAGTTTTGAAAGTGACAGCAGTTTCTGGTATCTGCACTTACTACATGTGTCAATGTTGCCATTCCCCATTTTTGTTCCATGATCTCTAACGTTGCTTACAAATCTGTGTGACAATTTACCCAAAATTCTTTTGGACGTTTGTGTACACCACATTAGCTATATTGCTCTCATCTGACCTCTTTTACTTCATTGGAAACTCCAGCATGTTAAACATGATTTGTCTTTAACAAATCCATACAGGTTAATTAAAAGCTAACATTTCCCAAAATTGCTTTGTCTCCATTATCATTTTCTTCTAATATCTTATTGAAAAATTGTCAAGTCCAGTTGTGTGATGGTAGTACTGTTTCTTTATGACTGTATAGTTATATTGTTCCTTCATATCCAAATGTAACCTTTTCTGAAGGTGGAAAAGATTTGTAGTGACAAGGTGAGATATGTTAATCTGCTTTACTTACAAATAGCAATTTAGTGTACACAATAAAGTCAAGGTAAACTCCTTTCATTCAGAGCAATGGTGATAACTTTAATACCTTCTAAATTTGGAGACTTTTCTTTGGCCATTCCTTTTTTATTTCCCTAGCCACGCATCTGGCCTGTTAGTTTTCGTTTTAAGCTCCAGCCCCTGAGACTGTAGATAGTACTCTACATTTATTTGAGATGTTGATGTCATTGACAAGGCCAAATGTAATTGCCAAATGACCAATTACCCTTGTATTAAGTAGGCTGTTAAAAGTCAACCATATTGCTGTGGATCTGGAATCGATTATAGGGTCAGAATGGCAGATTGCCTTCCATCAAGGATGTTGAGAATCAGATGAGGTTTTTATTACAATAGTTGCCAGTAGGTTTCTCAGATAAACTTCCAACTTCAAATTTATTGGTTGAATTTAAATCCTACCAGCTGCCATGGTGTGATTTAAACGTTTGCCCCAAATCGTTAAGCTAGGTAGGCCTCTGGACTATGAGTCAATGACATTACAATGGCATCACCAAGATCCCTATTTCTGAATCTGAGAAGCAAAAAAGTGAGCTCGTGTTGAGATGGGAGTGATGCTCTTAACATCAAACGATGATTGCGGTTGTTGGAGGCCTGTCTTCTCAGGCCAAGGAGGTCTCTGCAAGAGTTTCTCAGACGAGTGTTCTTGTCCCAACCATCTTCATCAACGATCTTCTTTCCATCATAAGATCACAAATGGATAGGCTCGCGGCACGGTGGCTCAGTGGTTAGCACTGCTGTCCACAGCGCCAGGAACCTGGGTTCGATTCCACCCTTGGGCGATTGTCTGTGTGGAGTTTGCACTTTCTCCCCGTGTCTGTGTGGGTTTCCTCCAGGTGCTCAGGTTTCCTCTCTCAGTCCAAAGATGTGCATGGTAGGTGGATTGGCCATGCTAAATTGCCCATAGTGTCCAGGGATGTTCAGGTTAGGTGGGTTAGACATGGGAAATGCAGATGTAGGGGAATGGGTCTGGATGGGATGCTCTTTGGAGGGACGTTGTCTTCTTGTGGAAACAGGCCATTTGGTCTAACACTAACGATTCTGTGAAATGACTGATCACTATTCTCAACACCTCAAATATTGAAGTTATACATATTAAGATGAGAAGAGGCTTGGGCTGACCCGTGACAAATAACATTTGTGCCACACAAATGCCAGGCAATGACTAGCCCCAACAAGAGAGAATCTAACCACTAACCTTTGACATTCAATGGCATTACTGTCACTGAAATTCTGACTTTCAACATCTTGGGGGTTACCAATAACCAGAAATGTGAACTGGACTAGCCACGTAATTGATCTGGCTGCAAGAGTAGGTCAGAGACTAAAAATCCTGTAGTGAGTAATTTGCTACAAAAACAAAGTGCCAGAGAAACTCAGCAGGTCTGACAGCATCTGTGGTTTGAAAAACAATTAACACTTTGAGTCCAGTGACCCTTGTCAGAGTTCTCTGCTGCTGATACCTGTCTGATTTTCAGTGGCATTACCACCAAGTTCATAAGACTATATGGACCCTTGAGTCTGCCCCACCATTCAATAGGATTGTGGCTGATCCAACGTTCTTCATGTCCACTTTCCTGGGTTTTCCCCATGATTCCCTACTAATCAATAATTTATCACAGCCTTAAATAGACACAAGGACTCTGTCCCCATATTCTGAGACTGCGCTGTCTGGTCTCAGATTCTCCCATGAAGGGAAACATCTCAGTGTGTACCCTGACAACCCCTTAAGAATCGTTTAAGTTTCAAGGAGAGAATTTTTATTCTCTGATTTGCCTCTGAAATAATAGCTTTCTTTAAGGGGACTAAAACTTCTCATAGTGTTTCAGTTGGGGTCTCTCAGCATCTTACGCAGTTGCAGTAAGAGTTCCTTGTTCTTACATTCCAACCCCTTTGAAATAAGGGCCAATGTTCCATTAGCCTTCCTGATTATCTGCTGCACCTATATGCTAGCTTAGTGTTTCATGTACAGGTACCCTGAAGTCCCTTTGCAGAAAATTGCAGCACATGTTTTCTTCATTTAAATAATACTGTTCATTTGTTCTTTCTTCCAAAATGAGCAACTTTGAATTTTCCCACATTATACTCCATTTGCCAATTTTTTTGTCCACTTAACCGTATCAGTGTTTCTCTGTAAGCTGTTTGTATCCCCCTCCTAATTTGCCTTTCCACTTATTTTTGTGACAGCTGCAAATTTGACTACAGTACATTTACTTCTGTTGAGTTATGAATATACACTGTAAATGGTTATGGTCCCAGCACTGATCCCTATGGAACCCTACTGGTCATGATTGGCCAGCCTGTAAAAGAAGCTTGCTGTTTCCTCCCATTAGCCAGTCTGCCCCCATGGCTGTGGCCTCTTACCTTAAAACG
The DNA here is from genome assembly GCF_021869965.1 of Rhincodon typus. NCBI lineage: Eukaryota > Metazoa > Chordata > Chondrichthyes > Orectolobiformes > Rhincodontidae > Rhincodon > Rhincodon typus. The sequence continues at coordinate 32,133,836 of NC_063341.1, read as the reverse complement.
TGACCTTTTGTTAGGTATCTCGTCAAACATCTTCTGGACGTCCAAATGTAACATGTTTACTGATTCCACTCTATTCACTGTGGTTGAGACTTCCTTAAAAGCTATTAAATTAGCCTGACATGATTTCCCTTTTATGAATCTACATTGACTCTGCTTGATCAGATTATCATTTTCCAGATGTGCTGCTATTATTCCTTAACTGTCTCCAACACAATACTTTTCCAACAATTGATGTTGGGCTAATTGGCCTATTGTTACCTGCTTTATGCCTGCCTGCTGCTTTGAATAGTAATGTCACATTAGCACTTTTCAATTCTCTGGTACTTTTCGGAATCCAAGGATTTTTAGAAAATTAGAAGTAGTGCATCCACTATCTCTGTAGCTGCCACTTTTAGGATCCGAGGATGCAAACAGGGCTGGGGACTTAACTGCCTTTAGACTTGTTAATTTGTCTATTACTACTTCTGTAGTGATTGTACTTAATTTCTTCTCCCATTTTCTTTTGTAGTATTAGGATGTTTGAAGTATCTTCCGTCGTAAAGACTGATGCAAAATATCTGTTTAACTCCTCTGCCATTTCCTTGTTCCCCAAAATTTGTTTTCTAAGGGACCTATGTTCACTTTGACCCTGCTCTTCCCTTTTGTATCTTTAAGGAAGCACTTATTAGTCTTTATATTCTTTGCTAGTCCATCCTCATAGTTTGTTTTTGCTGTCTTTATTATCTTTTTAGTCCTCCTTTGCTGGATTCTGCATTTATCCCACTATTCAGGGCTAACGCTGACTTTGGCCTCCTTATCTGCTTTTTCTTTAAACTTAATACTCTCTTTAATATCGTTGGTTAGTTATGATTGATTTATCCCTCTTTGAATTTTGTCTCCTTACAGGGATATATTTTTGCTGAGAGTCATAAATTACCTCCTTAAATGCTTGCCACTGTTTACTTACTGTCGTTCCTCCTATTTGCCCCGTACAATTTAGATAACTGTTCTCATTTCATTATAATTCCCTTGTTTCCTACCCACGTTTCTCACACTGAGTATTAAATTCATCATGTTATGATTGCTACTTCCTAGGGGATCTTTTACTTGAAGCTCATTTATTAAACCTGCCTCATTACCAGATCCAAGATAGCTTGCTCTGTTGTTGGCTCCATGACTTATTGCTGTAGAAAACTATTATCCCTCATGCACTCTACTTTGAATTCATTATCATAGCTACCCTTCCCAATTTGATTCAATCAACATGAAGATTAAAGTCGCCTGTAATTATTGCTCTATTCTTTTTAGTCTTCTTTTTTGGATTTATAATCTTTCCTATAGAGCGGCCACTGTTTGGGGGCCTGTACAATATTCCTACCAATCTCCTCTTTCCCTTGCTGTGTTTTTACTTCCGCCCAGATGGTCTCTTACGACTGTCCTCATTTAATCTCTTATTAATAGTTCTACCTGACAGCTTTTTCCATCCTGTTGTCTGTTGAAAGGCCAAATAACGCTGAATATGAAGTTCCCAGTTTTGCTCTTGTAACCATGTTTCAATAATGGCCGTTAATCTATTCACTTACCTTGATTAGTGCTGGTAACACATTTGCCTTATTCCAAATGCTTTCTGCATTAAGATATAAAGCCTTTAAGTTTGTTCTATTGTCGAATTTCCGTTCACTTCATGTTTTCTTGCTCTAATATGACATTCATACATTTTGTTCCTTACGTTTGCTTTCAAGTACCAATCAGTCCCATTACTAACTGCAATCCTACCTTCTCCTTTATCATAGAATATTATCATAGAATCCCTACAGTGTGGAAACACCTTTGATTTTATAATTTTCCATGCCACTGAACCCACTCCCCCACTGTTTAGTTTAAACACCTGTCTGTCGCCAGGACTCTGGTCCCAGCATGATTCAGGTGGAGTCTATCCCATTGGAACAGCTTGCTCCTTCCCCAGTACTGGTGGCACTGTCCCATGAATTTGAACCCATCTCTTTCCTACCAATCTTTTGAGCCGCACATTTGCCCCTCTCTTTAATCTTGTTGATCCTGTGCCAGTTAGCTCGTAGCTCAGTCTCACACTGTCAACATTCTGGAGTTAACATTGGCTAGAAACTGGATAGTACCAATGAAACAAGTTGAGACTACGTAAGAACACATCACAGGATGGAATTCTCTGATCAATAACTCACCACCTGAATCTCCAAAGCTTGTACACCGCACACATGAATCAAAAATGTAATCAAATGCTCTCCACTTACCCTGATGTGTGGCTCCTACAGCACACCCAGAGATTGCTTGATTAGCACCCCAGCATTTTATCTGTTTCTCCACTTCTCACGCCCACATGCTGTCACTCTAACCTCATACTCTTGCCATTGATCCAGCTTTCTAGTCCACAGCCAATGTTTCAGTTATGGCTGGACTGTTTGCAATTTTTGCATTGATTTTTGAACTAAGGATCCACGCTCGAATTCTTGTATGAAGAAAATATATACTTTCACATCTAAACTCTTTAAGGCATCAAAACCCTCACACTACATGCTTGTCTGTTTCAATAAATGCAAAATAGTGCAGAAGTTGGGGATCTGAAATATATACAGTGCTGGAGAAACGCAGCAGGATTTGTAGCATCTTTGGGGTGAGAAACATAGCTAACGTTTTGAGTTCCATATGACTCTTCTGAAGTCTATTTGAAAAGTTTTTGATGTCAGCTTGAATCCTCCCGTATTTCGCGATGTAAACGCCAGTTTTTTTTTCCTACATGCTTTTGACAAATCTGTTAGAAACCACATTTTGCTTGTCTTTTCACCCTGACCTTGCTGATCCACATTGATCTCGATCTCCAAACGCAGATTTTTATACATTATAGTGTAACAACCTGCTATTTGAAGAAAAGTATCACTATTTTCACTGAAGTCCAACATTAATTCTTGAACCAGCATCACTAAAATAGATTGTGAGCATTCTTTAATTGCTCTTTGTGGGAATTAGCCATGTGAAAATTAGCTGCTATTTCCTACACTGTAACGTGATTATATTTCAAAATTACTTCATTGACTGTAAAGTACATTTAAATGTTAATAAATTGTGGAAGATGTTATAACTGCAAGTCTCCTTCCTGTCATTCGTCAACTTTCTGCAATCATGAGATCCAAGTTTAAGTGCAGGTCCATCTAAAGATCAGTAGTTAGATGCAGTTTTATACTTCGTAATTTGTAAGTGAAGTCTCTGTCCCCAGTCATTTAAGTTGTGGCACTCACTGTAATAACTGCAGTAAATACTTTTCATGGCCAGAGCTATGAATTATTAAATACGATTTAGTTTATGCTTTTGCATGTAGGTTGTAATGATTATAAACATTTCTTGATTTGTTTATATTTGTAAAATAATTCCTGTAGCACACATCATATGTTAACATTTAAAATGATTTGCTCTTCTAGGTGTTTCCACTACCTCTCTTATACCTGGGGAACCAACTTACAGGATTGCTGGGCACTAAGAAACTGAAGTACGTTTGAACCCATTTTGAGCGAGGGAGACAGTGGGGAAAATATTTTTGTTCGATTAATGATTTTTTTTTCTCTAACTCAGTTTAACTTTATTTTCCAGCCTTCCAATGTTTACAGTTTTAAGGAGGTTTTCCATTCTGTTTACAATGATAGCAGAAAGTTTGTTACTCAAGTAAGTAACAACGTCATCTTAATTGTTTGCTTTAAATATCTTTCTTTGTCTCAAAACACACTTTCTATATTTAGATATATCTTCACTCAATGGGCAAAGATCTGATTTTGAGTGACGTCCATGAAGTAAATTTATATATGGACAAATATAATTTTGTAGAAATTTTGTAATCACTAAGCAGTTGATAGCTGAAGTCATGTTTCCCTAAAGTCAAGTTCAGCTAGGACTGTGGCCTCTCTCCATCAAAGATGGACATGTTCTACAAATCAATTTAGATAGTTAATGACAGCAAGTAGCTGGTTTAGCTCCATTGCAAAGAAAAAGATGAATAAAGGATAGTATCTCCCATATCACCCCGACTGGCTTCCAGTGCAAACTCGTTGATTTTTCAAAAAAAGTTGTACAGTTGCGAAAAAAGTGTAGAATTTGTGATATGTCAATAATCTTTAGCTGTTAACTTCCTGGATCAAAAATAGCTGCTTCCTTGACAGAATATTGTCTATGTCTGTTGGCAGAGGATAACATAGGATCAATAGTGGTACAATATTCTACAATGTCTGTACAAGAATTATACCGTTCATTTTAAGAATGTACTTTCAACACGTACAAATTGAAATGTTGAAAATATAAGATGACAAACCTTATATCAACTGTCATGTGAAAATTTGATGGGCTGTGTTGTCGTTTTACAGTGCTTACTTGGTCTTGACCTTGATAAAATGTATATTGTGTATGCAGGAAGACAATTCTGGTAAACATAATATGTAATTTATAGCCAGAAGTTTGGTGCAAAGTGAATAAAATTACTTTAATCGTCATTGTACATTCATTTCAAGACAGTGTCAAAGATGTCATGCTTAGTTTGATAATTTGTTCAGTGATCTTATTAATCTAGTTGTTGAGGTCATATTATTTCTTTTCAGTAAATTTGTTTTCTACTAACCAGTAACATACTGAGCTTGCTAAGTTTGACCAATGGCTTGTTTTTGTTTTTCTTTTACATTGATTAGTTTGGAAGTTGCGATAGTGCATTCTGATCACTGCATATCTTCTGTTTCTACTTAATTGATCTCTTTGAAAATTGCTGAGGTTCAACTTTGTTTGGAGGCACAAACAATGCACTGTTGCACATATTCAGAATGGATCTTGCACCGTGTCCTTAGATTAGTGACAACAAATTCTTCCTTGACCTGTATAGGTATCTGTGCCAGATCCTTTGAAACTGTTCTCACCCCTGCCTTCTCAAGGACAACTACAGATGGCCAGTAAATGCTGGCCTAACTGGCAAAGCCCATGTCCCATGAATGAATAAAAAAACGTTATTTTATTGCCTATAAAAGATGGTTCCGAGATCACAGTATCTAATAACAATAATAGTACTTAATTTCTGTCTGTTTGAGTGTGGTGACTGGTTTAAGGGATGTTCTGGTGAATTTGCTTGGTAGATGGTGCCTGGCATGTGTGAAAGGAAGTGGTGCACCTTGAGAGTGGGACCACGTGACTCTTTGGCTACCAGTGGTTGATGGGGAAGTAGGGGACATTGGAGAACAAAAGGAATGGAAGAATAGGAGAGTGCAGCAAACGTACTGTGGTTGGAGAGAGTATTCTCCTAAGGGACAGGGATATCGTGAAAAGGAGGGAAGGTTGGGTTTCATTACAGTGTGGGGAAGTGTAGTAAAATATTAAGCAAGTTTTTTTGTACAACTTATGAGCACAAAGGATAATTTAGAGTAATGAGGAGCCACTAGGTTTGGATGGAATGCGTTTAGAAAGCTGTTGAGTGATTTGAAAGAATACATGCGTTAGTTCTGTAGAGAAATAAGTTAATGAAAGTCTGTATCCTTTAGAATTTCTACTCTTGACTCCAGTGGGCATGTTACTGCTTATTCAGATCCAGGGAGGAGCAGTTCTATTGTTCCTATGAAACTTAAACAAGTTGTCATGGGTTGAGACTGGTTCTTTGGTACCATAGGCACTGAAGGTAGCTTTCAAGGAAATAGTGTTCATTTAATTTTGAGCCCAGCAGATGTAAACCTACTTGACTTGAGAGGAATTAGTCCCCAATAGCACTTTAATATTCTATGACCATAACCTAGTAACAAGGATACTAACTTGACCACAAATGATTTGTCTCTCTTTGCTGGTCTAAATTATTAACAGAGCATTTAGTGATCTTAGGCTCTTTACCAAAAGCATAGTGGCAGGGCTAGCCAGGATGATTCTCTGACGTGAGGATTATGTAATCTCAAATAAGAGTGGAGAAAACTCTAGATGGGTGAAAAACTTTCTGTAAACGCTGCATCTTGCCTCATATCATTCTTAAAATTTTCTACCAGTATAGGTTTCTTGTTTTTTTTACTTAATGGACTTTTTAATGAATAAGTATTGTAATGCAGTATCGTGACAGGTGAGCATAGTTTGGATAATCTCAATCAGGAGAATGGTGATGGCCATTTCGGAAGTTCTTTGTAGTTTTAAAGTAGAATGTTATCAATACTTATGCAAAAAAAAATTAATACAGTAAACGTGCAAACGAGAATCCTTCTTTATTGTTAGGTATCACACTACTAGCAGTTGTATACAGACTGGATGGAAACACAAATATTATCAAGGTTGTTTTTCCACAAATTTTAGCTGCTGTTTCAAAATGCAGTTAAGATCCTTTTCCTTGAGCACGTCTTGTTCCCCTATTTCTAGCTTCTTCTGTTTCTATCTTCTGATTTATCTGCACTCGATCTGTCATCTTGCAGTATATTTGGTGTTGTATCATGGCTGCTATTTAAATCTTAGAATATTGCTTAATACTTTAAACTACTTTAAGATTGGAGATGTGTGTTTTTTTTCTTACTATTTTGTAGATGTGAATCATGATTTGAAATGTTTATGCTATTGAAAATCCATGTGATAACAACCTGTTTTTAAAAGGTGTTCCTCATTTGCTTCTTGTTGCGTCTGTTTGAATTGCTTATGATGCTTCTTTCTTTGAAGGTTTTATAAATGCAATCATGGATTTTCAAACATGAAGCTAATCTGTTTTTTCCTTCCTGATCGCAGTAAGAACTTCTCTCGATCTGTTCAGGTGACTGTCTTTGCGATGATACTTGGTGCGTTTATTGCTGCCAGGTAAGATTGAGTAATAGACTAACTGACTGTTACAGCATGCAGCCTATTTTAACCTGGCAGGTTTGTGTCTGGGCTTTTCTGTGCACTGTCGATTGAGTGTAATCCCAATTTCCCATCCCATTATCCTCACTTTTATACTTGCGTTGTTTGAAAAAAAAATTGTCACATTCTCTTTAAGAAAAGATCATGGAACGTATGGAATTTACTTAATGTATTAAAATAAAATTAACATCATAACCACCTACTTAAAGTAATTGCTAAAGTTCTTTGATTCTTTTATGGTCTTTAATTTTTCCCTTTCAATGGCCATCATTTTATTAAGAATCAGGCTATACAATTTTTCTTCCATCTCTCTACAGAGGTTTGCAGAGGAGCAGGCAACAGCCCTGCTCTGAAGTTGCTTCTCTTCCTTTTGAGAATATTGGGACAGGAGATGTCTCTGTTCCTTCTGGATACTTTTTTTTTGGAAATAGCCATTAGGCTTCAGTCATGGTAGCCATTGCTGTTGATCCAGGACTCTAGCTGTAGTCAACTTCCCTCCAGTAGTTTCGGCAATAAGCCCTCCTTGAGAGGAGATATGTGGCCTGCATATCTACAAGGCAAGTAAGTGACCAGACTTTTAGCAAAAATGTCCCAATCATTTCCCCTGTAAGGACATTGATCTCATGGATTGCAACTACATCTTTATTGTTGGGAAGCACACAATTTCCAGTTTTTAAAAAAAAAAAAAAAAAAAATTCTGTTAAGAGGAATGTGAGCACTAGAAAAGTTGAAGGTTGCTGAATGATTTGGGCTAACTGGTTATTACCTAAAGTATGTGGAACAGGAAAGCTTCATTTCAGTCCTATACAAAAGTTTTGAGGTCCTTGAAATACTAAAACTGAGTGTGCTAATGTACAACTTTGAGATCTCTCCTGAGAAATTAATATTTTAAGAACAAAAATAGTGATTTGTGTATTTCTGTTCTATTGTACAAATGCAAAAAAAATACACCGCTTTCTTTCAGTTCTGACATGGCGTTTGACTCGTTTGGATATGGATATATTCTTACAAATAATGTGTTAACAGCTGCGAATGGAGCTTATGTAAAGCAAAAATTGGAGTCAAAAGTGAGTAATTTTTTAATTGTTTCAAAATCTGATGATTTATTTTGAAATATTTGAGGACTTTGAGCAGTTTTTAAAATGTCAGCCTTTCCATCCCTGTGAAACTATTCCACTTACAATTCTGTGGTTTTAGGGTTTACCATGAAAGTACTTGCACAAAGTTAGTTATAATCAGATATGTTTTCTTTTTTGGCTTTCGCTGTCCCAAGGAAAACAAAAGGATTTAAGGAACATGACATGAATAAGTTCTGCTTTTGAATATCAACACTGTAATGAAATTTGTCTTCCCCAATTTTTCTCTCTTTGCCTTTTTTGACAATTATTGAAGTGGCAGCACAAAAATTAAATTCTGCACACAGTACCTTACCCACGTGGCTAGTCAGAAATTCAGATGAGTGACGAAATTGGATTTGTTCTCCATGTTTATGGAAACTTTTTCCAAAAGGAATTACTGAATAATGTTAAAGATTAGGAAGGTAAGTTTGTTCCCCTTTCCCACAGCTGCCTCCCTGGCAGTAGTAAAGCTTAGTATTGGGTTATGTTTGTTGCTGTGCATCTCAGAATTTTGTGTGGGTGTGTGATGTATGTATAAATCCTGTCCCTTCAGTGTGTGCTGTTTTCTGTTGATCTCAGCAATTGATAGTTCAAATTTGTTTCTGATTTGTCTTCACATCACTGTTACTGATGTTGTAGCAGTAATATATTTTATCCCAATTATACAACTCAGTTGCTAATTTCTCAGGAACTAATGAGCATAACCCTGAAGATAAAGCACTATCACTTGCTGCTGCCCTGCCGAACACTGACACAGAAATTGGCATCTTGCTTCATTTAACGAGTTGAAAGAAATAACACTGTAGGATTCTTCAATACATTTGACCAGTTTGTTGTAGAAGGAAGGCCCAGGAAGTAGCTAAATGGGGGTTGGCTAATGTACTAGGTTTGTGGAAGGGGAACGATGTAGACATTACAGGCTACAGTTTCGTTTTTTCGAATTATCCTGTGTAGGGATTTCAGCATATGGTGAAGCTCATTCATAACTTTTTTTGGCTTCATCTCAAATACTTGAAAGGGGCTAGAGTCTCACAGCAGGGTATTGAGTATTTTGTAGATACTTATGTAAGCTGCTTTTGTGCAGAGAACATTGTAGTTCTGGTAAACCTTTAGTGTTATTCTTATGAAAACTTGACATACCTTTTAGGAGAGACAGAACAGGCTCTCTACAGTTGAAAAATGAAGGCCGACGAGTGACTGAATAAAGTCTTTCACATTGTGAAAAATTTGTTAGGATTGATAAATATTTTCTTTGTAGTGAAGAATAAAACTCAAACCTATCAATATCATATGATCTTAAATTCAGAAGAACATTTTTCATGCAGTGAATGATGAGAATATGGAGCTCACTATTCCAGGGAATGCATTTATCAATGCGTATTGAGGAAGGCTAGATAAGCCTAAGGTACACTGAAAACAGTTACGCTGTCAAAGGCAGATGAGGAAAGATGGGAAGAGGCTTTCTGGAGTTTAAATCCTGGCGTAAACTGGTAGGCCAGAAACAGCATGTTTCTAAGCTATGCAGAAATTAGTAGCATTGTGGTAATTGGCCTGGTAATACACATGCCAGAACAGATGCTTTGAATATGTAAATCCAGCCATGTCAGCTGGGAAGAATTTAAATTCAATTAATAAACTTGGACTGAAATGTATTCTACATTGCTAATCATGAAACAACTAGATTGTTGTAAAGTTGTTAGTTTACTGCTGCCCTTCATGGATGAATCTGTTGCTCTTACGAGCACAGGTCTGAGTCTGAGTCTAGACTCTTAGGTGGTTGACTCTTAACAGTCATTGTCATAGAGTAATACAGCGTGGAAGCAGGCCCTTCGGCCCAAACTGGTCCATGCTGCCTGCTCAGCTAGTTCCAATTGCTCACATTTAGTCCATATCCTTCTAAACCCTTCCCATCCATGTACCAATCCAAATGTTTTTTAAATGTTGCTATTGTACTTGCTTCAATCACGTTCTCTGGCAGTCCGTTCCATATACGCGCCACTCTGCGTGAAGAAGTTGCCCCTCAGGTCCTCTTTAAATCTTAACCCTCTGTCCTTAAATCTATGCTCTTTAGTTTTCAATTCCCCATCCCTGGGAAAAAGACTATGTATTCATTCTATCTATGCCCCTCATGATTTTATACATCTCAATAAGGTCACCCCTCGTTCTCCTACGTTCCGAGGAATAAAGTCCTATCCTGGCCAACGTCTCCCTATATCTCGGGCCTTCTAGTCCTGGCAACATCCGCTTAATTTTCTTCGCACAGTTTCTAGTTTAACTCTGTCTTTCGTGTAATAGGGTGACTAAAACTGTGCACAATACTGCAAGTGCGACTTCACCAACGACTTCTACAACTTTAACGTGACGACCCAACTCCTATACTCAGTGTCTTGATTGATGAGGACCAACATGCTAAATGCCTTCTTCCCCCCCCTGTCTATCTGTGACACCACTTTCAGTGAACTATGTACTTGTACATCTGGGTCCTTCTGTTCCACAACGCTTGTCAGGACTTTACCACTTACTGTACAAGTCCAACCTTGGTTTGACTTTTCAAAGTGCAAGATCTCACACTTATCTATATTGAATTGCATTTGCCAATCCTCAGCTGACTTCCCCATCTGATCAAGATCCCGCTATAAATTTTGATAACCTTCCTCGCTATCAACAATACCTCCTAATTTTGTAGCATCGCAAACTTACTAATCGTGCCTTGTACATTCACATCCCGATCATTTATGTAAATAACAAATAACAAAGGTCCCAGCACCTAACCCGTGGCACACCACTAGTCACACAGGCCTCCAGTCTGAGAAACAACCTTCAAGCATCACCCTTTGTTCCCTACCATCATGCCAATTTTGAATCCAATTAGCTCTCCCTGGATCCCATGTGACCTAACTTTCATGACTAGTCTGCCAAATGGGACCTTGTCCAGGGCCTTAGTAAAGTTCACATAGACAATATCCACTGCCCTCCCCTCCTACATCCTCTTGATTACCTCTTTGAAAAACTCTTAACAGATTTGTTAGAATGACTTCTTGCGCACAATGACTCTCCCTAATCAGTCGTTGACTATCTAAATGTTGGTTGATCCTGTCCCTCAGTATCCACTCGAATAATTTTCCTACCTCCTGATAACAGGCTCACTGGCCTGTAGTTCCTTGGCTTTGCTACCTTTCTTCAACAATGGAACAACAATAGCCACCCTTCAGTCTTCTGGAACTTCACCAGTGGCTAAAGTTGAAGCAAAAATCTCTGCAAGGACCTCTGTGATTTCTTCCCTAACCTCCCACCATGTCTTGAGGATGGACTCGATCAGGCCCAGGGGATTTATCCACCATAATGTGCTTTAAGGCTGCAAACACCCCTCCAGTGATGTGTATGTGGTCAAAATCATCCCCACTTGTTTCCCTTATTTCCTTAGCATCCATGAAGGCCTCTGAAATGGCCTAGCAAGTCAGTGTGTTGTATATAACTACTACAGAGAATCATAGAATCCCTACAGTGTGGAAACAGGCCCTTCGGCCCAATAAGTCCACACTGTCCCTCAGAGCGTCCCACCTAATCTACACATCCCTGAACACTGGGCAATTTAGCATGGCCAATCCACCTAGCCTGCACATCTTTGGACTGTGGGAGGAAACCGGAGCACCCGGAGGAAAGCCATGCTGACACGGGGAGAATGTGCAAACTCCACACAGACAGTCGCCCGAGGGTGGATTCGAACCTGGGTCCCTGGCACCGTGAGGCAGCAGTGCTAACCACTGAGCCACCGTGCTGCCCGAAATCAGGAGGTTTCCTTGACCATTTCAGGAGAAAGAAGTTGAATGAAAATTAACTGGATGGACCACCCAGCATTGATTTAGGCATCAGAAGCAACACCCTGCTCAGGAAACACTGCAAAGTCCTCCTCACTAGCATCTGGGACTCCTCACTTATACCTGAGACTTGTGGCACATTTGGAAGAGCTGTCCTATTAATTAGTCAAGCACAACCTGACAGTGGTACTCACCAAACTGTCCCTTGCATGCAACAGCTCCAGACTCCACCTCCTGTATACTTAGTTATGCCCTGTCTTACTGGTAGAGCAAATCCACCAGAGATGACAGCATAGTCATTCATAGCAATGCATATCCTCAGATTTGTTTTCAACAATCCAGACTCTAAGTAACTTTATGGTACCAGGTCAAAATGGTCAAGGAGACCTCTTGATTATTATCCATTACCGATAATTCACTGCTCCTGCATGTCAGACTGGAAAAGCTTTAGCAAAGGCACATAATGTATTTTGGAAGAGGAATTTAAGTGTCTATGACCATGAGTGGCCCAGTAGCGCCACAACAGACCAAGCTAGCCAAATCACAAGCAGTATATTAACTAGATTGTACCTGTGAGAGGTGTTGAGGGAACTGACATTTGCAAGAAGTACCTTCTAATTTCTAAAATCCAGCATTTTAATTTCCACTCTCTTTTAGTTTTTCCCCCTAAACTAAAATTTGCTGAAATGCATTAATATAAACCAGGAACTAAATGATTGACCCAGTTTGAGTTTTCGATTCTTTATAAGCTTCAGGATGTTGATATTTGTGTCAATCATAAATATAGTTTAGCTACAAGAGCCTGTTAGGAGCTGGGATTCTGCAGTAACTATCCACCTGATTCCTAAGGCCTATCTTTACGTCTACAGGGCACTAGTTAAGAGTGACGAATGCTGTACTTGTCTGGATGAATGCACTCGTATTCAATACTATACAGGGTAAAACAACCTGCTTCACTAGAATCCTTCTCTTGTCCACAATGTGCATGTGGTGACGTGCTAACATTCCTTTGAAAGCATCTTACAATCCTGTGGCCTGTACTAGCTAGAAGGATAAAGACAGCAGATGTATGGAGTCGTTGTCTCCTTCAAGTTATGTCCCATCGTTTTGTCTTGGAACTATATCACATGTCCTTCCATATCCCTGGGTCAAAATCTTGGGACTCTCACCCTTACAACATTGTAGGTGTATGTATGTCATAAAACTATAATGGCTTTAGAATGTGGCTTATCACCACTTCCTCAAGAACAGTTAGAGATGGGTAATAAATATTGGCCTTGCCAGTTTTGCTGAAATTGCAAGAACAGATGAAAAAAGTCTATTATCAGATTTGATATTTGAGCAGATACGTTTATCATTGAGAGTAGAAAAGCTGTTTGACAAGTTGGACGTGAAGGTTAACGCAAGATTGTCCAACTGAAGTTCTTCCTCTAAATTGTTGAAGTGTTATGACAATATATGTCTAAGGACTGCTGTCACTTCCTTGCCATTCGCTATTTCATCTTTTGTCCCTCTGGTTAGGGAACTGGTGGCAAAAGGGACGGGTTCAGGTCAGAGCAGCAAACAGTGCTTTATTAGCTATTGCAGATCATGATCTAGGAAGCAGCGGAAATACGTAGTGGCTTATATCAAGAATCAAAGCCTCCCTGTACATTGTTCCTCAGACTGCAGAAATATTATTTTCATCTACAGACTTCAAGATAGTGCTCTTTTTTCATAGAATCATACAATACAGAAGAGGCCTTTTAGTCCATCAAGCTTGTACTGCCAAAAATACACTGATCTACACCAATCCCAATTTCTCTCACTTGGTCTGTAGCCTTGAATGTTGTCACTTCAAGATTATCCACGTACTTGTTAAAGGCTGTGAGGTTGCCTGTCTCAACTAGCCTCCTAAACAGTGCATCTTCAACCCCATCACCCACTGGGTGAAAAAGTTCTTCCTTGAATCCCCTGTAAACCTTCTGCGTAGCACTTGAAAATTATGCCCCCTTCTTAATTGACCCTTCAAAGAAGGGCAACAGCTACTTCCGAAACACCCTGTCCATGGCCTTCATAATCTTATTACACCTCAGTCAGGTCCCCCTTCAACTTTCTCTGCTCCAAAGAAAATAACCTGAGCTTATCCAACCTCTTTATTAGCTGAAGTGCTTCATCCCAGGCAACGTTCAGGTGAAACAAAAACAGACATTGCTGGAGAAACTCAGCAGATCTGGCAGCATTTGTGGAGAGTAAGCAGCGTTAACATTTTGGGTCTAGGGATCTTTCTTCAGAACTGGTGATAGTTAGGAAAAGGTGCTTTATGTGCTCAAGACAGTTAGGGGAGTATGTATGTAATAGGTGGAGATGGAGCCCAGAGCAATAGAAAGATAGGTAGACAAAGGGATGGATAACAGTAAGCTAGAGAGAAAGAAAAGCTGGTAATAGGGGTCATTAGTACGTGA
>NC_063341.1:32094158-32119219 GCF_021869965.1 Rhincodon typus | reverse complement strand
CTTCTGAAGAAGGGTCCAGGCCCGAAACATCAGCCTTCCTGCTCCTCTTGATGCTGCTTGGCCTGCTGTGTTCATCCAGCTCTACACCTTGTTATCTCAGATTCTCCAGCATCTGCAGTTCCTACTATCTCTGACTGTAGTGAGACTAACCCATGGTGTTACAGGGTCTTGGTATTGGTGCATAAAGGACATAAAAGGTGTTCAGGCCCTAAAAGTATTAAACTCGTTATTGAGTCCTGAAGGCTGCAGGATCCCAAAGAGGAAAATAGCCTTCTTAATTTCCTACGTACCTCTTCAGTGAAGTCACATTTTTCCTATGGTGTGGTGGTCAGAATTTAATTGGCAAGCATGTCAATTCATGGAGATCCCACCTAGATGATCTTATTCCTGCTTAAGACTTGCTCATCTAAAATATGGACTATGTACACTGCCTTCCAGCTGTGGTCTAACTCAAGTGCTGTACAGCTCCACCATATCCTCCCTGATCTTATAATCTGTGCCATGACTGATAAGGGAAAGCATCCCATATGCCTGTTTAACTGCCCTAATAACGTATCCTGCCACCTTCGAAGATCTGTGGGCAAGCGCCTCAAGATTCCTCTGAGCTTCTTAGTGTCTTGCCATCTGTTGCCATGTTCCTTCTTTAAGTGCAGCATCTCGCATTTATCAAGGTTAAGTTCCATCTCCCCTTAATGCACCCATCTGACCAATCCATACATATTCTGTAACCTGACACCTTCTACCTCGCTGTCAACCATCCAGCAACACATGCATGTGTGCACACACACACATTCTCATCTACACCATTTAAAGATATCACAAGCAAGAAAGGGACCAAGCACTGATCCATGTGGTATCCCACTGCTTGCTAGGTTCCAGTCACACGAACAGCCTTCTATCACTGCTGTCTTTTCTGACAATAAGCCAATTTTGGATCCATCTTGCTGAGTTACCCTAGATCCCATGAGCTGTTTCCTTCTTTAACAGTTTCCCATTTGGGACCTTGTCAAAGGACTTGCTGAAATCCATACAAACTACATCAACTGCCCAACCCCATTCAAACACCTGGATGTTGCCTCCTGTTGAAATTCATGATGACTGTCCCTGATAAACCTTGCCTCTCTAAATGGAGATGAACTTTGTCCAATGTTTTTCCTACTACTGAGGTTAGACTCACTGGTCTGTAATTCCCTGGTCTATCTCTACCACCTTTCTTGTGAAGAGGAACTACATTAACACCACCCCTGTGGCTAGATATGATTTAAAAGTTTGTAATTTCCTCTTGCGTCCCCGCAGGTGACTGGGATACAACTCATCTGGACCTGGGGATATGCCAGCTTTTAAATCTATCAAATCTCCATACCTCAGTTCTTGCATCAATTTTTTCTAGAACTTCACAGTCCATTTTCTTGAATACTGTGCTTGTATCTCCTGAGTAAAGAAAGATTTGAAGTACTCATTTAACACTCTGCCACTATTCTCCAGTTTCACGGACAGATTGGCCCCTTGGTTATTCTCTTTCCCCTTGATTATACTTGTGGAAAATCTTGGGATTCTCCCTAATCTTGCCTGTTTTCTCGTGTCCCTCTTTGCTGTCCTAATTGCTTTCTTGAGTTTTCCCCCCCCCCGCACTTCCTACATTCTTCTAGGGCTTCTGCTTTGTTCCCTTTGTACCAGTTTTACGCAGAGTAGAATTTCTAGGATGACCTTTAGTTTAGAACCTACAGCAGTAAACTGCTGACTTAGAATTTCACATTTCCCTCGCCTCTGCAAAATCTACCATTTCTCTTGTGAAAGTGTGTGCAAAGCACTCATTTAAAAAAATTGGCATTTTCTTCTTTGTTATTACCCTGTTTTTTGAGTGGTATAGAAAGTGTATCCATAGTGTTCAATTTTAAGATTCTGGTCCACTGAGTGGAAACTCTTGAGATTAAATGCATGGCCGATTGGGTGGTAACACAGATCATAATCTTTGACTGTATATAGTGAAGGGAAACTTAAAACTAGTTCTTAGAAGTTACAGAATGTTGCAATCATTTTCAGTTGTTCTAGTTTTCAGTATTTGAGAGATTTTTAAAAATATGCTTTATATAATTTTTAAAAATCTCTTACCTTTTTGAGTTTTTTAAAAAAAAAATGTTTTTTGAGTTATTTCTCCCAGATACTTTTATCTTGGAACTCAAATCTTCAAGTTTCAAAAATGATTTGCACAATGTCATGTAGCAATTGTAGCAACTGCTGTTGCACGTTCTTTGTGAAGGCCAGACAGCTGAATCCTATCAATATTGATTAAGGCTCAAAATCAAGATGAATCCACTAACTTCAGATGTTTCTTGCACTGTATTAAAGTGACATTAGTATTAGGTTATTTTAGAAACTGCATGGAAGACAAGATATTTAGGAGATCGTAGTAGACAGGTGGCAAATTCAGGTTAATGTGTGCATAACTCAATGTACATGATGCATATTGTGAGATGAAACAAAGAATGGGAGCAAATCGAATTGTTTGAAGACTGGCATTTATGATGATGGGGACCTCGGAAGGGAAGGCTGGGATTGGGCATCCTCTTGGCACTTATAGCTGAAGATACTTGTGAATACTTCAAGAATTTCCCATGCAGAGGAAATGCTCTTTTCGACCATTCACCCTATCAAACTTCAAAACGTTTTAAGTCGTCTCTTCTTGAAATGGTCTCATCTCAAATTTCACCCAGTTGTAATCTCCTTGTTTAACATCTTACTGTGAATTAACTTGCGGTTTCTGAAGTTTTAACTCATTTTCTGTAATGGGATAGTATAGCTTCTCACTTTCAATTGTAGTCTTACCTTGCATTTTCAAGAACTTTAGCGTAACCACTTTTTCACTTTGCACCTACTTATAAAACCCCAGGTGAAAGTGTTCTTTAAAAATGGCTTTTTTGTGATTGAATTTTTTAAACAGTTATTCATTTACAGTTCTGGGTGTCTCCATGTCTTTGTAGTGAGTTTAGAAATATAGAAAATGGGAGCAGCAGTAGGTTGATCAGACCACTGAACCCACACTGCCAGTCAGCATGTCATAGCTGATCCTCTCTCAACACCATGCTTGTATATGCTACTAATCTTTGGTTCTTCTCTCAATGCATAACTCCCATTAAGTTGTGTGCTCGCATTAAGTTGATTGTGCCTCTGCCAATTATGTTCTCCAAATCTATGTTATTGTCTTTTTTACAAAATTGGCTGATTTTTGATCTTGGGTGTGTGTACCAGAATTCACAACGCTCAAAACGATTTTTATATATCCAGCTTTAACCTCTGAAACACACTATTTCTTACTCCTCTCTGCAGCACCTGATTACCTGACCCTTTGATTCCCCTGTCTGTTGGCCAACTTTTCTACACTCTACCCTACTACATACCTTCTTTTTAAAATAAATTTCCAGCTGTCACCTCATCATGAAGTTCCATATCCACTGCACGTCTTAGATTCCTTTTACCTGTTTAAATAGTCTGTTTAGAAAAATCAAAACTCTTAGATTTGTTAATCATGCCTTTAATAAATCCATTCTGTTTGTCTTTGAATTACCAAAGCAGGTCTAAATATTCATCTGATTTCATCTTGAATAATGGATCCCAAATGATTTCCCACAGCTGATGTAACACTAACTGGCCTACGGTTGTTTCATTGATATTTTCCCTGAACGTAGTTGTGTTAGCAATCCTCTGCTTCCTTGACACAGGCTGTATGTCTGAAGACTGAAAAAGTTCCATTCTACTACATTCAGTATCTTAGATTACGGTGACTTGACAATTTTGAGTTCCTTCTTAAAACTCAATTTTTTGTTAGTCTTTCAACAGTGCGATATCTTTTTATTAATTACTATATTAACCTTTGAGAATTTTCAAACTGATTAGTTATTTCCCTTGGAATGCTTTAACATTGAGTAACTGAGTTAGAGATTTTTGCATCTTTTAAGGAAATGTGAATAAATGTTTGAATCTGTGGCTGATATTGGCTCTAGGAGGAATGCAGGGAAGTAGTTAATTTTGCAGCCCAAGGGTATCAATGTGGACTTCAAACTCCAAAATCTCCCCTCCCCCGACCGCATCCCAAAACCAGCCCAGCTTGTCCCCGCCTCCCTAACCATTCGGCCCACCTCCAGCCCTACCCCCAAGTCCTACCCACTAACCTCATCCCGCCTCCTTGACCTGTCCGTCCTCCCTGGACCGACCTATCCCCTCCCTAACTCCCCACCAACATTCACCTTTTACTGGCTCCAACCCCGCCTCTTTGACCTGTCTGTCTCTTCTCCACCTATCTTCTCCATTTTATCCATCTTCTGTCCGCCTCCCCCTCTCTCCCTATTTATTTCAGAACCCCCTTCCCCTCCCCCATTTCGGAAGAAGGGTCTCGACCCGAAATGTCAGCTTTCCTGCTCCTCTGATGCTGCTTGGCCTGCTGTGTTTGTCCAGCTCTGCACCTTGTTGTCTCCGATTCTCCAGCATTGGCAGTTCCTACTATCTCTAGTTAGTTTTGTAGTTGGTTTGGCTATGATGGGACATCATCTTTAATAAATGTTTTAGCTTTCTCACTGCTCATCTGTCAAGAGCATTTTACATGTGAGTAATTTACTGCAAGCAGATTTAATTATTTAACTGCTTCTGTACCAACTCTGCGTAATACAGAGCAAAGATGCAGATTTTGATTCATAACGTACTTTATGTACTGCTTCTTTTAAATGTTTTGGACAGAGGATATTGGTTTGTGCAATAATTTTTAATAGCAAGTGTAATGAGGTATAATGTGTAAAAGCAAAATAAGTATGCTTTTTGGAATGTAATTGATGATGTTGGAGGTTGATCATCTCAGTCCTAGGACACTATTCCTGAAACTAAATATTTTCCTAAAAACCTGTTTAGAGATATTATTACACACCTCTGAAGCAGGTGAGACTTGAGTTCAGAAGTAGAGATACTGTCACTGCACCACAAGAGCCCCAAAAGCCTACTGCACATGGTATTCCCAGGTAGCCTCCCATCCAAGGACTAACAAGGCTTGAGTCACAGATGTACAGCAAGGAAACAGACCCTTCTGTCCAACTTGTCTGTGCCGACCAGATATCCTAATTAAATCTAGTCCCATTTGCCAGCATTTGGCCCTTATCCCTTTAAACCCTTCCTATTCATGTACCCATCCAGATGCCTTTTAAATGTTGTAATTGTACCAGCCTCCATCACGACTTCTGGCAGCTCATTCCATACATGCGCCACCCTCTGCGTGAAAAAGTTTCCCCTTAGGCCCTCTTTAAATCCTACCCCCTCACCGTAAACCTGTGCTGTCTAGTTTGGACCAGGTTAGGAGAAAAGATCTTGACTGTACAGCTTATCCGTGCCCCATGATTTTGTAAACTTCTATAAGGTCACCCCTCGGCCTCTGATGCTCCAGTGGAAAAAAAGCGTCCCAGCCTATTCAGCCTCTGCTTATAGCTCAAATCCTCCATACCTGACAATGTCCTTGTAAATCTTTTCTGAACCATTTAAAGTTTCACAACATCTTTCTTATAGCAAGGAGACCAGAATTCCAAAAGTGGCCTAACCAATGTCCTGTACAACCGCAACATGACTTTGCAACTCCTATATTCAATGCACTGACTAATAAAGGCAAGTGTACCAAACACACTCTTCTTTACCCTGTCTCCACTTTCAAGGAACTATGAACCTGCACTCCAAAGTCTCTTTGTTTGGCAATGCTCTTCAGGACCTTACCATTCAGTGTATAAGTCCCACCCTGATTCGTCTTACCAACATGCAGTTCCTCTCATTTATCTAACTTAAACTCCCATCTGCCACTCCTTGCTCATTGGTCCATCTGTTCAAGGTCCCGTTATACTTTGAGATAATCTTTGTTGCTGTCCTCTAAACTACCAATTTTGGTGTCATCTGTCAAATTACTAACCAATTCGCATCCAAATCATTTATATAAATGACGCAAAGCAATGGACTGAGCAGTGATCTTTGTGGCATGCTGCAGGTCACAGGCCTCCAGTCCAAAAAACCCTTCCTCACCACCCTATGTCTCCTACCTTTGAACCAATTTTGTATCCAAGTGGCTAGTTCTCTCTGTATTTCGTGTGATCTGACCTTGTTAACCAGCCTACCATGTGAACCTTGTCAAATGTCTTACTGAAGTCCATATAGACGTCAAAAAAAAACTCAGTCAAGTTTGTGAAACATGATTTCCCACGGACAAAGCCATGCTGAATATCCCTAATCAGTCCTTGTCTTTACAAATACATTACATCCTGTCCCTCCAATTCCCTCCAATTTGCCCACTACTGATGTCAGGTTCACTGGTCTGTGGTTCCCTGGCTTTTCCTTACCACCTTTCTTAAATAATTAGCCAACCTCCAGCCTTCTGGCACGTCACCCATGGCAATCAATGACGCATCATCTGTTTAGCTTCTGAGATCAAATGAGATTGGGCACTTCAGACCTGTGTTACTACAGTTTGAAGGTAATATCAGCTGCTTCATCAATGATCTTCCTTTTATCATAGGTTCAGAAGTGGGATGTCTATTGATTATGTAATTCCTAACATCATTTGTGAATCCGTCCTTGCTGTGAATGCAGCAAAATCTGGACAAAATTCAAGGTCGCACTGACAAGTGGCAAATAATATTTGTGGTACAATTACAAGTACCACACATTGACCATTTCACAACAAGATAGTCTAACTGTCCCCACATGACATTCATGGCATTGCTATCATTGAATCTCCCATTGGCAACCTCCCAAGATGTTGACATTCAGCAGAGACTGAACTGAGCCAACTATATCAGCCTCTGAGACAACAAGGTGCAGAGCTGGATGAACACAGCAGGCCAAGCAGCACACCAGCTCCTCCAAATCTGTGATCTCTGCCACATAGAAAGCTGAGGACCGGAGATGTACCACAACAACCTGCAAGTTCCCTTCCAAACCACTCACTATTCTAACTTGAAAATGTATCCCTGTTCTTTCATTGCTCACTCGGGTTTTGTAACTCACTTTCAAAAGCACTGTGATTGTATCAGTATTCAGTAAAAGTCAGATATTGCTGGAAACAGCAATTTTCTGTTTTTATTTCCGATTTCCAGTATCCGCTGCTCCTGGTTTTTTGCTCAGTCGAAGTCACCCCTCGTTGCCAAGGTGATGTGCTGCCTTTTGCACAAATGCGATATTTTTTCCATCTTCCACAACAACCATGCATTTAGGTAATAAATACAACACCATTCATTTTCATGCTGAGTGTTTGTAATTGAATGGACTGATGTTGATTACATTTTGAATTCCATTCCTAAATGATTGAAAAGGCATCCTCCGTGCATACAATTCAAGCTTGGGCCTCAAAAGTGAAAGCCTGTTGTTACCGTATTGCCCCATTCCCTAATATTTGGATTGTGATCATACTGATTACTGTGGTTTCTTTGTAGGAGCTGGGTAAATATGGACTACTTTATTACAATGCCCTCTTTATGATTCTGCCTTCTTTGGTCATTGCATACTTCACAGGCGATCTTCAAAAGGTAAGCACTTTTCAAGCCAAAAACTTGATACAATAGTGTTTTTATTTTTATAGACCTTAACAATTTTGATCTTTAAGAAATCAACTCTTAAAATGAGTTCCACCCCTCAGCCTGTGCTACCAGAAGTTAAAGATACTGAGTGGAGTAAAGGGCCACTTCTGAACTGTACGATTTTTTTGTGCATCAGATTGCTCCCGATAGATTCTTTTGCTTCTAACCATTGTCCCTCCCTCACTTCCTTATTTTGCTTTCTTTCATCCATTCACGACCTATTTGCCATTACATCTCCCTTGACAGACCAGACTCTCAAATCTGTGTTGCCCTGCAGAAAATTCTTAATCCTGGAATACATCTGGAGTGCCTACCTGCAGTGTGGCACTGAGTCTGCTCGCGGACCAAATTTATGGTTTTGTTTGGTAGATAGTCTCTCTAGACTTGGACTCCACCCTACATAAGACTGATAATTGTTGAAGAGGGAACAACTGATGCACGCAGTCAAAAGCTGCCAAAACTATCTCTGAATAGCTCTGGACATGAAGCTATCAGTCATTGTGACCATAAGTTCTCAAATTCCCACTACATGCTACACCCAGCAATCTAGGTTGGTACTCACTCAGAGATAGTAAGTACTGCCGATGCTGGAGTCAGAGATAACAGTGTGGAGCTGGAGGAACGCAGCAGGCCAGGCAGCATCAGAGGTAATTGATTGTAGATGCTGCCTGGCCTGCTGTGTTCCTCCAGCTCCACGCTGTGTTAATCTAGGTTGGTAGATAGGTCTGACCCTACCACAGTCACTGTAAGCATCCTCTTAAACAATAACTGTTTCATCCCTTTTGGCTGGCACAAACCAGCTTTAAGTGGATGACTGAGGCATCTACAGCTGCTTTTGAACTCTAGGCAGATATTAGTGTGTGGACTGTTTGATAGTACAGGGAAACTAAACCAGCAATGATCGGTTTAATTCTCCACTGAGCTATAATTTAACAAAACTTAAGTCAGAATTCTGGCAACAGAGATTGCATCCTTGCACAGAGTTGAAAAGGAGGCTTCATGTAGAAACTCTAGTCAAAGCCAGCTATGAGAATGTAACAAATAGCAGAGGGGGAGGGTAGGCTATTGGGCCCCTTTAACTTGAACCACCTTTCAGTAAGTTCTTGGTTGAGCTAATGCAGAAATTCTTTAATGATACTGGAATACGTGAGCTACATGAAAGTTGGCATCAGCATTTTTGAACTTGAAGGTGTAGTTTGGCTTTGGATACTGAATAATGTGTTGCAAGCTTAGATCTACAGTAGTTTTAGTGTAGCTATTCCCAGATTTTCTATACAAGGATGTCTTTTTACCAAAAGAAAACCTTTGCAACTGCTGTTTGTAGTAATTATTTCATGTTGAGCTTATAGCAGAGAACTACATATTTGTGTAAAGAATTCCTAGAAAATATTGATAATACCATAGACTCCAGTTTGAATTTCAAAGACAGCTCAAAATGTTGTTCATATGTTTGAAAAAAAAACTGATAAAACAAGTGATCAGAGGTTCTTTTAGTTTACAAAGATATTTCAATCTCTCTTCTCCACCCCTCCTCACCCTTAGTTTTAAAGCGCATTCTTTCTCTTCCAAATAATTGACTTCACCATATCAACTCACTTTAAAGTCATTAGGTTCTCCACCATCCACCATGTCCTGCTTATAAAGGCATTCTTTTCCTCACATCCTCTAGTTCTTTACACGCTCTCCCACATTGACACAGCCTTCAAAGACCTACCAATTTCATTACTTAAATGGTACAGCAACAAAATTATCTAGTTAATTTACGGCTTAACGATATAACCATCTCCTGGATCTAGGTATAATAAAATTTGGCTGTTGTGTATGAGTGGAAATCCAATATCCATTACATCTTAATGACTTTGATTCTAACAACTTTCCAATTCACTTTGTTTTAATGACAACGCTTCGCTTTTGAGAAAAGCGATGATTTGCAGCGCTCTTTAGTCTTTGAGGTAACTAACTAATTGTCAAATCCATTTCATTTACACTCATCCACACCATAAAATTAATGTTTGAGTAACAGTGCACATACAAACTGAAATGAGAGCCAAACACTAACAATTGGTAACTTCCTTCATGGTTTGTTGAGTGGACAGAAACAAAACAATGCATCCTCTTGATTAAAATTGAAGGTACTGGAGAAACTGACGCAATGAAAAATATTGAAATGGTGTCTTTGACACTTGAGGAACGTTAATGTTTTTTAGTAACGTGAAGTGTAGCAAAATTAGGATCGTGGTGAATGTTGTGTTGATGGATTTTTGTTCAGTTTGCGTGTTATAGGTAACATGAAAATGTTTGGGCTTGAATCCTGAAATTATATCTGGTGTGGAGCATCTAGAATTTTTAAAAACATTTTCCCTCCCTTGAAGGACTCCCTCTTGAATTAACTCTTCACTAAAAAGGCAATAATTTTATGAACGGAAAGGAAAAGTGGAGGATTTTCTGCTCAGTATTACCCCTTTCTTTTCTGCCCCGGTGTTGGTGGACAAAAGGAGAGAGCCTGAAATTGGCTGCGTTGGTTTAATTTCAGTTTGAAATACAGTTGCAGGGTTATTCAAAAGTGATTATTTAAGTTGAATAGTACTTTAGTTGTATTCCCTCCTGTCTCAAAGCAGTTTTTTGGAATATGGATGGAAAGCACACGAACACTGGTTCATTTGTGAAAGGCGCTGTGCTTGTTGATGTTCTGACAGTAAAGAGTTATTGAAGTAATTACTCAGACTTGATGTCTGACCAGTTGGAATCTCCTCAAAAACTGTGTACCTTGTGGAAAGAGACCAGGGAGCCTGAGTAGAATAGAGCTTCTGTTTTAATACTGTAGAGTGGTTTAATTGAGCCTGCTTTTGGCAGGTTGTGGCAATGGAGGTTCAATGGCGGTTGAAAATGTTAGCATTTTCGAGAGTTATGATTTTAGAACCGTCTTGTTCTGCATGGCATTGCTAACTAAAGTCCCTTTTACCTTTTTTGAAACAGTTGCAGATTTTGGTTGCCAGATCCCTTCTCTCGTGAAATATTCAAAACCCTTGAAGTTTCCCAATTGAAAGTTTAGTTGCATGTTGGCCTGTTGCAACTTTGTAGAATAGGACAAGTTAGACAGTTTTATTTTTGGCCACAGCTTTGTTTGTAGCAGAAAATGACCTTAAGTGTTAGATACCATGAAAATTATTATAATTCCTTCTAATGTTCTTGATGAAGCATATGTCCAGTATGTTTGTCTAATATGGAGCATGCAAGACGCAGTGGGCATCTGCTATATTTACTTTGATTAATCATGTGATCATTGGTAATTTTGTACTGTTCTACGTGATCTCCTAGCTATGCATTTTGTGTTCGAGGAATAAACAGATGACCTGCTCTGGACCCATTTAGATTTGATTTGATTTGCATTTAAATTTGACAGGTACTTGGAACTTCAGTATCAGTGTTCCTACATACTGGGGACTGTAACCTAGAGAGAACAATAAAGTAAATGTTGCTGCGTGAGAATACGGGAATCACGCTATTTGGCGTTCAGAGATTTTCAAATTATCTTTTTGTTTACTCTGACCTTTCTGGGGTATTTAAAAACAGCATTTGGGTTTTACAAGGTATAATATGTGTATTTCATACCATACAGGGATTCCGATTCATTTCAAGCTAACTGACTTAGTCATAGGGTTGTACAGCATGGAAACAGACCCTTCAGTCCAACTCGTCCATGCCGACCAGATACTGTAAATTTGTCTAGTCCCATTTGTCAGCATTTGGTTTATATCCCTCAGAAGCTTTCCTATTCATTTTCCCATTCAGATGCCTTTAAATATTGTAATTGTAATTCTACCCACCACCTCCACTTCTTCCTCTGGCAGCTCATTCCATACACTCACCACCCTCTGTATGGAAAAAGTTGCCCCTTACGTCCGTCTTAAATCTTTCCCCTCTCGTCTTAAACCTATGCCATCTAGTTTTGGACTCCACTACCTTGAGGGAAAAGACCTTCGCTATTCATCCTATCCATGCCCCATGATTTTATAAACTTCTATAAGGTCACCCCTCGGCCTCTGCCCTAGGGAAAATAGCCCCAACCTATTCAGCTTTTCCCTCTAGCTCCAACCCTCCAATGATGATGTATCCTTGTAAATCTTTTTTGAACCCTTTCAAGTTTCACAACATTCTCCCTATAGTAGTAGAATGCATTATTCCATAAGTGGCCTAACTAATGTCCTATACCGCTGCAACTTGACCTCCCAGCGCCTGTACTCAATGCACTGACCGATAAAGGCAAGCACACCAAATGCCATCTTCACTATCCTTCTACCTATGACTATGCTTCCAAGGAATTATGAACCTGCGCTCCAAGGTCTCTGTTCAGCAACACTCCTCAGGTTCTTACCATTGAGTGTATAAGTTCTCCCCTGATTTGCCTTTCCAAAATGCAGCACCTCCCATTTATGTAAATTATACTCCGTCTGCCATTCCTTGGCCCACCAGCCCAACTGACCAATGTTCCATTGTACTCGGAGGTAACCCTATTGGCTATCTGCTCCACCACTAATTTTGGTGTCATCTGCAAACTTACTAACCATATCTACTGTGTTAGCATCCAAATCATTTATAAAAATGACACAAAGCAGTGGACCTAGCACCGATCCTTGTGGCACACTGCTGGTCTCAGGCCTCCAGTCCGAAAAGCCAATCTCTGCTACTACCCTCTGTCTCCTACCTTCGAGCCAGTTCTGTATCCAAATGACTGGTTCTCCCTGTATTCCATGTGGATCTAACCTTGCTGACCAGTCTACCATGGAGAACCTTGTCGACTATCTTACTGAAGTCCATATGGATCACATCCACTGCTCTGCCTTCATCAATCCTCTGTTACTACTTCAAAATGAAGTCTTTTTAAAAAAAAAAATCTGAGGATCCCAAAGGTAACCAATTTATACGTCAGGACTGTATTAATTTTTATATACATACAAAAAAAATCACCATTATTATGTGCCAAAGGAAGCCATTCAGCCCTTCGTGCCTGCACTGAATCTGTTATCTCCTGTGCCAATCTCCTGTCTTTTCCTCCTACCCTGCACACCATTGCCATCCAAAATAAAAATTGTGCCCTTTTGAATATCTCAATTAAACCAATTAAACCCCCATTACCCAACAACTCGCTATGTGAAATTTTCTTCCTCGCCATCTTGCTTTGTTTGAACATCACTTAAATCTGTGCCCCCTCATTCTTCCTTTTTGAGCAGAAAAAACTTCACATTATCTAGTCTGTACAGCCTGCTCATGGTTTTGAAACCCTCAAACAAATCTCTCAGCCTCCTTTTCTCTCAAGGGTGAATAGTCCCAACTTCAAAAACAAATAGCTGGAAAAACTCAGGTCTGGCTGCATCTGTGGAGAGAAAGTGGAGTTAACGTTTCAGGCCCAGTGACCCTTCAGAAATGAGTTGATAGGGAGGAGAATGTCACAAAGAAACCTGACTTTTACCAATAATTTTATATTATGTGACAGAAAAGATCCAGTTTGAGTTTTTTTAATAGAATATACAAAGAGGCAGCGGAGTAGTGATATTGTCTCCTGGAATCTCGTAGTGTGAAAGGGTTAGATGAGATGGAGTTTATAATGTGCTTCCAGGAGAGCTTTTAGTACCAGTACATAATTCTATGAAAGATGGGGCAGGGCTAATCCTAAAGAATGAAGCCAGTCAAGTGGTTGAAGTTTCAGTGGGTGAGCATTGTGATTGTAAATTACAAGATCATTATGGAAAGGGATAAGGATAGTGCAGAAATTAACTGTCCAAATTGGGGAAGTTTGATTTTAATATCACTAGACAGGATCTGACAAACATGGACTGGGAGCAGCTACTTGCAGAGAGTTCTGCATTTGAAAGTGGGAGTCTTTTTTGAAAGCAGTATAATGAGAATTCAGGGCCAGTGAGTTCCTCTGAGTGAAGAGCAAAGACAAAAACTCCAGGGAACCCTGGATGTCAGGAGATATCAAGAGTTTGATAAAGAGCAAGGAAGCCTATGTCACGTGCAGCACACTAAAAACAGGGTGGCCCTTCAAAACTATAGTGTGTGTTGGGGTTGCTTAAATAGGAAATTAGAACAGAAGGAGGGGCTATGTAAAATATTTGGCAGATAGGATGAAGGAAACCCCCAAGGCTTTTTAGTATGTTAAGAGTAAAAGGATTACTAGGGTAAGAGTGAGACTTGGAGACGAAAGGGGTGTGTTGCAGCCAATTGACTTGGGTGACGTCTAAATGAATACTTCTCGTCTGCATTTGCAGAGGAGTAAAACATTGTCGCCGAGGATGTTACTTAGGATGTTGAGGTTTTAAAACAACTTAAAATTAATGAGGAGGCGGTATGAGATGTTTTAGAGGGCATGAAGGAGTATAAAACTCCAGGGCTTGATGTATCCTAGCCTGCTGTGGGAGGCAAGGGAGGAGATTGTTTGCGCCTGGTGGATATATTTGATACTTTGCTGGCCACAGATGAATTGCCAGCTGACTAGAGAACAGCTAATGTTTTTCCTTTGTTCAAGAAGGGCAGCAGGGAATGGCCTTTTAAGTACAGACCAGCTAGTTTGATGTCAGTGATAGGGAAATTATTGACTGGGTTTGGGGGGAGGGGAGAGCACTCAAGTACAGGATTAATCAATATTTTGAAAAGCAGGGATTTTTCAGATAGTCAACATGGTTTTTATTGTGGGAGATCCTGTCTGACTAATTGAATATTTTCAAAAGATGGCTAAATATATTAATGAGAGTAATGCAGTTGATGTGGTTTATATGGGCTTCGGTAAGGCCTTTGACAAGATCCCAACTGGATGCCTGGTCCAGAAGATAAGATTCAATGAGATCCAAAGCAAGTTAGCAGACGAGATCCAAAATTGACTCTCAAACTGTGTTATCTCAAAACGTACAACCCTTTGAGTGAAGAAATTACTTGTCATATTTGAGGCATGTATAAAGTGGATAGTCAGAGACTTTTTCCCAGGGTGGAAATGACTATAACAAGGGGGCATAATTTTAAGGTGTTTGGAGGAAGGTGTAGGGGAGATGTCAGAGGTAGGTTCTTTACACAGAGTGGTGGGCGCGTGGAATGCGCTGCCGCCAGTGGTATGGAGTCGGATACTTTAGAGACTTGTAAGCGACTCTTGGATAGGCACATGGAGGATAGTAAAATGTAGGGTATGCAGGGTAGTTAGATCTTAGTAAGATAGAAGGTTGCCACAACGTCGTGGGCCGAAGGGCCTGTAGTGTGCTGTACTGTTCTGTGCTCTAAATAGGAGGCAAAGGATGATGGATGGTTACTTTTGTAATTGGAAGTTTGTGATCAGCGGTGCACCATAGGAATCGATGCTTGGACCCTTGCTGTTTTTCTACATTCAATTACTTGGATGTGAATATGGAAGGTATAATTAGTAAGTTTGCAGATGTTGCTAAAATTGGTGTTGTTGATGGTGAGAAGGATGATCCTGAGCTGGAGTCTGATATTGATCAGCTGATAAATTGGGCAGAACAATGGCAGATAGAAGAATTTTAATCCTGATAAGTGTGAGGTGATGCATTTTGGGAGGTCTAATAAGGGAAGGATTTACACAATAAATGACAGGTCTTTAGGGAATACTGAAGAACAAAGGGACCTTGGTATACAAGTCTATAGACCCTTGAAGGTGTCTGCATAGATAGACAGGAAGGTGAAGGTGTGTTGGATGCTTGCTTTCATTAGTTGGGGCGTAGAATATAGTAGCAAGAAAATCTCGTTACAACATTATAAAGCATTGTTTAGGCCACAGTTGGAATAACTGTATGCAGTTCTGGTCACCACACTGTTGGAAGGATGTGATTGCACTGGAGAGTCTGCAGAGGAGAATTACCAGGATATTGCCTGCATTGAAAAGTCTGTTGAGAAACTGGACAGATTAGATTTGTTTTCTTTGGAACAGAGGAGGCTGATGGAGCATTTGATTGAGGTGTACAAATTTGAGAGGCATAGACAAAGTAGATAGTGAGAATATTTGCCCCATAGCAGGTGTGCCTAAGACCAAAGGGCATAAATTTAAGGTGAGGGGTAAATGGTTTAGAGGAGATTGAGAATTTCTATTTTCACCCGGGGCTGATGGAAATATGGAATTTGCTGCCTGAGGGGGTGGTGAAAACAAGTAGTCTTGCAACATATAAACTTCTGGATGAATACTTAAAATGCCAGGGCCTAGAAGGCTATGGACCAAGTGCAGGTAAATGGGCTTGGGAATTAGTTTAGTTGATGCTTGTTGGTGGGCATAGGCATGGTGGGCTGAGGGCACTGGACACTGCAAAGGCTGTGACAACATTGTGGCAATAGTATAGTAGAGCAGCAACACTGGCACCAGCCCAGCATTGTGGTAAGTTGACAGGTATGCCCTGTATACAGAAGCAAGACAAATTCAACCTGGCCAATTACTGTTTCATCAATATACTGTCCATCATCAATAAAGTGATTTGAAGGGGTAATCAACAATGCTGTCAAGCAGCACTTGCTTAGCAATAACTGCTTAGTGACAATCAAACTTGCTTTCTGCCAGGGCCACTCAGCTCCTGACCTTATTACAATTAAAATATGGAGAAAAAGGAGCTGAGTGGTGAAGAAGTGAGGTGAACATTACATCAAGGCAGCATGTGACATCATGAAAACCTATCAAAACTAGAGTAGGGGGAATGCTTTCTGTTTGAAATCATACCTGACACACAGAATGTGGTGGTTGGAAGTCAGTAATCCCAGTCCGATGACATCCTCTGCAGGAGTTCCTCAGGATAGTGTCTTAGGCCCAACCACCTTCAGTTACTTTGTTAATAATTTTCGTTCCGTTATAAGGTTAGAAATAGGATCGTCTGATGATTGCTTACCGATCAGCGCTGTATGCAGCTCTTCATACTGAACAAAAAAATACAAGAACTACGGCTGCTAGAAATCAGAAACAAAATATGAAGTTAGTGGAAAATCTTCTGCAGGTCTGGCAGCATCTGTGGAGAGAAAACAGTTAACATTTCTGGTCCAGAGACGACTCTTCAGAACTCTGGGCCACTGGACCTGAAATGCTAACTGATTTCTCTCCACAGAAACTGCCTGACCTGAGATTTTCTTCCAATTTCTGATTTTGTTCCTCAAATACTGAAGCAGTTTGTCCAAATGCAACAACACCTGGAAAACAAAGGCTTAGGGTGTCAAGTGGCAAGTAACATTTGTGTGACAAATAATATTCATGCCACATAAGTGCCAGGCAATGGCCATCTCCAACAAGAGAGAATTTAGTCATTGTGTTGTGACATTCGATAACATTACCATCACTGAATCCCCAACTAGCAGTATTCTGGGGGTTACTGTTAATCAAAAGCTCACCTGGACTGGCTGTATAAATACAGTGGCTACGAGAGCAGGTTAGAGCCTAAGAATCATGGAGGGTGTAATTCCACTCCTGATACCCAAAGCCTGTTCACCATCTACAGAGTTCAGTGTGTGTTGGAATACTCCCTCATACCCAGATGATTGTAGCTCCAAAAAGAATCAAGAAGCCTGACATAATCCAGGCAAATAACCTGCTTGATTGTCACTGCATCCTTCCATACGCATGCTCAGTAACAGTAGTGTGTACCACAATATGTACTGCAAATATGCACCAAGGCTCCTTAGTCAGCACCTTCCAAACTCATGAACACTGCCATCTGGAGCAGCATGGGCAAAGCATCCAATGGAACACCACCTGCAAGTTCCTTTCCAAGGAGTTTGCCATCATGACTTGGCAGTCTGTTGCTTCTCCTTCAGTGTCACTGTAAACTCCTGGAACTCGCTCCTGAACAGCATTGTATGTGTTCCAACACCAAATGTACTGTAGCAGTTCACGAAGGCAACTTGCTGCCACCTTTTCGAGGGCTGTTGGGATAGGCAATAAATACTGGTCCAACCTCAACACTTCCATTCCATGAATGAATTAAGAACAAACCTATGCATGATCTGCTTTCTTGGCTTTTGAAAAGAAAAATAGGGATTCTTGCCATTTTTTATGTCTCATTGTCCATGTTTAACTTGCATTCAAAATTAAATTGTGGAATAATTGAATCCACTTTCTTTCCATTTCATAGCTACTTTTCTTTAATTACTTGTGGTTTTTCTTGCTGTTTTCTGACTAGTTTCCTTCCTTCCTGTATTGAGACTTTGAGCTACTTAATGCTGGGGTGTAGTTTTACAGTTACTAGTATTTGCTCCCTCATTCTTCTGCTTGCTGGATACGTAATTTGAACAGGGACTCTAGGCCCCGTCCACATCTCACTGAGTGAGATCATTTATTTCACCAAGGGCTGGGAATCAAATCTGGGCTGTATATGATTGTGATTTGCATCTCAGTGGATAAATTTGTTGAGCCATCAAGCAAACAGATGAGAAGAGATGAGAAACACTTCAGTTTGAGTATGGAATAATTGGATCTGTTCAGTAGAAAAACTGTTTGAGATGTGTTTAACATAATATTGCATTTTCCACAGTTTTAGAGATTAAAAGTTATAGGATGGTTAAGTCATGTAGCCCACATGCCTTCATTGCTCAGACTTTTGAGTATAAGAGTTGGGAAGTCATGTTGAGGTTGTACAGGACATGGGTAAGGCCTCTTCTGGAGTACTGTGTGCAGTTCTGGTCACCTAGTTAGAGAGTTCAGAAGAAATTTACCAGCATGTTGCCGGAATGGAAAGTTTGAGTTATAACGAGGCTGGACAGGCTGAGACTTCTTTCAGTAGAGCGTAGGAGGTTGAGAGGCGACCTTACACAGGTTTTTAAAATCATGAGATAGATAAGGTGAATGGCAGGTGTTATTTCCCTAGGATGTGGATTTCAAGACTGGGGGCATATTTTTTAAGGTGAGAAGAGAAAGATTTAAAAAGGACATGAGGGGCAACGTTTTTTTTTAAACAAAGGATGGTTCATTTGCGGAATGAACTTCTAGAGGAAGTGAACGATGCAGGTACAATTACAATGTTTAAAAGGCATTTCGATAAGTACATGAGTAAGAAACGTTTTGAGGGATATGTGCCCAACGCAGGCAGCTGGGATTAGTTTAGTTTGAGATTCTGGTCAGCATGGACTAGTTGGATTGAAGGGTCTGTTTCCATGCTGTATTCTCTGACTGTATTAAAGAAGCCATTGTTTTCCTTTCCAGGCAGTTAATTTTGAAGGTTGGTCAAATACCATATTTGTGATGCAGTTCTTGCTGTCCTGCGTAATGGGGTAAGTTTACTTTCTGTTTAAACTCCTGAAAATGATTGATGGTTCATGTGTTTTACAGAGGAAAAAAAATCACTTCTTCCAAATGAGTAGTTCCCAGTTGAACTCGTGCAAGAATAAATCCATGCATTACTCGTATAGTAATGCTGAACTGTGCAGACCAAGAAGGTTCAAGATTCAGATCTCCGTATTGGGACAACTACTCACTTAGGGTAATAAAAGGATGATTTAATTAGTCATTGTTTCCCTGACCTGAAAAAAGAGGGGTTAGAAATGAGGGAAAACAAGCCAGCTGGTTTGTAACTTCTGATGTCTATACAATGACCCGCTAGTGGAAAAAATGTGAATATAGTTATTGGCATCGGGCAAGGTCTGCTGGATGCCATCCAGAATTGGATTTAATACTGAGGTTCATTCCTAACCTTTCATTTGTAGGACTGTATGCCTGAGTGCCAGTAGTATATTTAATTTGGAAAACACATTTTCTGTTTCTTTGATGTTCTGCAGTACTAATTGTGCTCCTAGAACAGAAGTCCAACTCTTCTACCTTGAGAGTCAGTCTGTCCTCATCATTTGGCCCTCTAAGTCCAGATATCTTTAAGGTAAATCTGCATGACACTCTTTCCTGAGGCCAGTTTATCCTTCTAGTAAGATGCCTAAAAGTAATCCAGATTGGTCTAATCCAGTTTCAATATAACTGAATCATAATCTCCCCTAACTTGCATTCCAGTCTGTTCAAGGTAAAGGCCAACATTTCATTAACTTTTTTGATTTGCTTTCTGCAACTATAACTTTAACTTATTGCCACACTGAATTCCACTTGCCCTTTTTACTTGCACATAAAATATACACACAACAACATAAGCAAGCTGTGAATAGTGTCATCTGAGACTTATTACATAATTGCATAGGTAATAAATGATATAGCATAGATAGAGGGATGACTGAGAAATAGAGAGCTGTAGAAGTAAATGAAACTTTGTGACACTTTGTGTACAATACAAGGAAGGTCACAAATGAATAGAATATGGAAAATAATATCAGCCATACTAGAAAGAAGGTGGTACATTTATATTGCTTTTTATTCATTCATGGGATGAGGGCATCACTGATGAGGCCAGTATTTATTGCCCATCTTGCCTAGTTAAGAGACGACCACATTGCTGTGGGTCTGGAGTCACATATAGGCCAGACCAGGAAGGGGTAGCCGTTTCCTTCCCTAAAGGACATTAGTGAACCAGATGGGTTTTTCTGACAATTGACCATGGATTCACGGTCATCGTTACACTCTTAATTCCAGTTTTTTAAAATTAAATTTAAATTCCACCATCTGCTGGGGTGGGATTTGAATTCAGGTCCACAAAACATTATCTGGGTCTCTGCATTAACAGTCCTGCGATAATACCACTAGACCATTGTTTCCCCAGGATGATGCCACCTGCAAAACATTTGTGATTAGTGATTTTTGAGTATGGGAGTTAGGACATTATGTTGAGGCTGTACAGGACGTTGGTGATTTCTCTTCTGATGTACTGTGTCCAGTTCTGGTTGCCCTGTTATAGGAAGATTTCTACTAAGCTGGACAGGGTTCAGAAGACACTTGCCAGGATGTTGCCAGGAATGGAAGGTTTGTGTTATAGGCAGAGGCTGGATGGGCTGGGATGTCTTTCACTGGAGCATTGAAGGGTGACCTTAGAAGTTTATAAAATCATGAGGGGTATGCATAAGGTGAATGGCAGGTGCCTTGTCAGTAGAATGGGGGATTACAAGACTGGAGACATGTTTGTAAGGTGAAAGGGAAAATACTTTTTTTAAAGAAAAATGCAGGTACAGTTAATTTTATTCATTTATTCATTAATGGGATGAGGAAGTTGCTGGCTAGGCACCATTTTATTGTCCATCCCTAATTACCCGGAGTGCAGTTATGAGTCAACCACATTGCTGTGTGTCTGGAATCACATGTAGGCCAGACCAGGTAAGGATGGCAGTTTCCTTCCCTAAAGGACATGAGTGAACCAGGTGGGTCTTTTCCCGACAATCGGCAATGGATTCATGGTCATCATTAGATTCTTAATTCCAGATATTTTATTGAATTCAAATTCCACCATCTGCCATGGCGGGATTCAAACCTGGGTCCCCAGAATGTTATCCAAGTCTCTGGATTAACAGTCCAGCGACAATACCGTTAGGCCATTGCCTCCCCATTACAGCATTTAAGACATTTAGGTAAGTTCATGAATAAGAAATGTTTGGAGGGATATAGACTAAGTGCAGGCAGGTGGAACTAGTTTAGTTTGGGCTGGTTGGACCGAAGGGTCTGTTTCCGTGCTGTATGACTCTGATTCACTTTTTGAAGATAAGTCACAGCTATAATGTAGAGAAAAGTAGCAGTCAATTTGCATGCAGCAAGCTACCACAAAATAATGAAATAAAGATAATCTCTTTCATTGACACTGACTGAATAATTAATATCATCCAGAACTTTGGAGTGAACAGTAAAACTATAGACTCTCTAATTTTCAGCAGAGATGGCTTAATACTTCTGAATGACAGCAACTCTGACAAAGCAGTACTTTCTTAATGTATGAATCTGGATTATCTGCTTAAATCCATGAGGTGGCATTTATGTCCCCAGCCTCTGACTCTGAGGAGTAATTTAAGATTATCACCTTAGAGTTTGCTGCAAGATACAAGACTGACTTCCTAGCTGATGACATCATCAGAGCAGTTGTGGAAGATATTGTTATCATAATCCTGTTTTTAAAAAAAATTCTTAAATGCAGAATGCAGCACTGAATTAGAAAAAAATTGTATCTGATTTTGCTTTTTTTAGTTCACTTCTATCTTGAATAGTTTTATGCCAAGCAGTATAACATATACACATGAAAATGCTGGAAGTGCTGAGCAGGTAATGCATCGCCTGTGGAGAGAGGAGCAGTTGGTTTTCAGATCTGGGGCCGCTCATCAGAACTGAAAAATCTCGTTGTATGTAAGCAGAGAGGCAGGAAGAATAGTGTGGAAGGAAAGAAATTTAATCACAAAAGGAATGAGTGCAGTGCAAAAAGGAGTGTTAATGGCACAAGTACATGATCAAGAGGAGCTATAAATGGCAACAACAGAGTCATTCCCAGCAGCTGTTGTGAACAAAAATAGGAGCAGTGGTTATGATCTGAAATGATTGAACTTGGTGTTCAACTCTATCAGTGTAAAACATCTAATAGAATCTCACCTTTCAATCATTGAAGCTTGCATCAAGGATCAGTGAAATAGTGCGACAGGTTGTGGATATAGAGGTAGGTCATGGTTAGGAGTGCAGCAGAGAATTAAGTTGGTAAATGGTAAAAGGGCTCATAGGACTGGCTGCGTGCTGTGAATTGATGCCCAAAAATTAAAACAGTAAGAATGAGAAAAGTCTCAAATTAATGTTAACATCATTTGGCATTATGATATAGATGTAGACACTCATTTATTCTGAAGTGACTAAATATGGAATCTACATAATGCAACATCAATATCTAAATAGTGAAATAAAACCGTAATTTAGAAAGTTACTTAACAATTTGGCCTACTTTTGACCTGCAATGGGGCAAGATCCTGAAGGCAGAAACTGGCAAGTTCATACCCGGAAAATCCATCCGTGCTTAAGAAACTGAGGGCGTAGAAATTGATGGAGCAGAATTATTACTTTCTGTACTCATTATGTTGATAGCAATCACTTATTTATAATTCAGGAATTCTATACTTCTGTCATGCCGTCTTTGGTGACATTAAACCAAAAGACAGTCCGTCCGTCCGTCCATCCCTCCTCTCCTCTCCAGCATGTAAAAGATGCCACAGGACTGTTCAGAGGAGTCTTTCCTACTGCAGTCATCACAGTATTTGTGACTGGCCCAATTAAATATCACTGACCTCAGCATTGTGCAATCTTCAGCAAACATTATCACTTCTGATTTTATGAAAAAACAATATGTATGCTTCAAAAGTAATTACGATGAATTGCTGCCGAAGTGAAGATTCTTTATTCAGTCTGTCTGCCGCTGTCATCTTTTGATCAGTCCTTTTAAGAGCTCAGATTGCTTCCACTTTCATCGCCACAAATAGACCCTTAATTAGCAGCACCATGCATCTGTATTATATGGCTCATATGCTCCTGATATAACTTAAATCTACAGTCAAACTACTGGATGAATTCCACATTGTCTAAAATATTTCCCATATCCATAATTTTGCACTTTACTGAACATGTAGTGGCAGCCATTGCTAGGGTTTTGGCTAGAAGTTGAGGCAGTGTTGTGTGTGTAAATATTTGCATTTCTAGATTTTCATATATAGTACACACAGCAAATCAAGGGAAGTATCTGTTTTTGTTCTTCATTCCTTCAGTTGTAAAGTTCCATGTATAGCAGTAGCCATCTTGCACATCGCCTGTGTCATCAATCTTCATGTATGAGATGAGACCATTTAGACCAGCAAACATTCATAGCTAAATTTTCTTTCCCTTGTTTTAGACATGCCATCTGAAGTTTTGAATATGCATTCACCAATGAGATGCTTACCTTCCAGGCAGACTGAGGGTATTAATGATGTTTGCAGGGCTTCCTACTGGTGTTCTGCCTGATAAATGGATCTTGAAAACTATTAAGTTTGCTTGGATCTGCTGCTGTCAATAGAGTTTGAGAAATGATATGATTTGGACTCTGAGTATGATGTATTGGTTACTTGCCACTTATTCACAATGTCTCATTTGGCAAGGTTTTGAAAAAAATTATGTGCTGCAGGTAAGCACTAAGTGCTGCTGTCACTATAAATGTGTGAATATGGAGGCTGGTATTGGAGAGGGTTTGGGTGGTGGTTATGAATGTGAACAGTTCAGCTACGGACCCTTTCACTTCAGTGCTAGATATATCTCATCTGAAAGAAATGTAATTTAAATGGATAACGCATCAATGACTGACAAGGATTGTTCTGCTTCTGAATTTATAAGTTGTAAAAATTGCTTTTCAGTATGGAACAAATTTTTGTATGATTGTAAAACAATCCAGAATACTTTCTTAACTTTCATTTCACAGTTCTGTTTTCTTTCTGTAGGTTTATTCTCATGTTTTCTACTGTATTGTGCACTCAGTATAATTCTGCACTTACTACCACAATTGTTGGCTGTGTTAAGGTAAGACAAGACAACAAATTTTAAAGAATCAGTAATACCTTTTCAGTCTCCTTTCTGACAGTGATGGTTTGAGCTAGTTATGCTGTAATTCTATAGCCATTGTAGTGTTCCAGTATCAAGTGCTAATGATGTGGAAAGTAGAAGCAAATAATCTAGTTACTTCACCATAGTGATGGTAAAGTATGCATAGCTAAGTCTGAAAGCAGCTCCATGCTCATTTAGCGATTGTCACTGAAAAGCTAAGTATATTATCTCTTTCAGAGATAGTAGGAACTGCAGATGCTGGAGAATCTGAGACAACAAGGTGCAGGGCTGGATGAACACAGCAGGCCAAGCAGCAGCATAGGAGCAGAGAGGCTGACGTTTCGGGCCTAGACCCTTCATCAGAAAAGGGGGAGGGCAAGGGGGTTCTGAAATAAATAGGGAGAGAGTGGGAGGCGGATAGAAGATGGATAGAGGGGAGAGGATAGGTGGAGAGGAAACAAACAGGTCGAAGAGGCGGGGATGGAGCCAGTAAAGGTGAGTGTAGGTGGGGAGTTAGGGAGGGGACAGGTCAGTCCAGGGAGGACGGACAGGTCAAGGGGGCGGGATGAGGTTAGTCGGTAGGAGATGGGGGTGCGGCTTGAGGTGGGAGGAGGGGATAGGTGGGAGGAAGGACAGGTTAGGGAGGCGGGGACAAGCTGGACTGGTTTTGGGATGCGGTAGGTGGAGGGGAGATTTTGAATCTTGTGAAATCCACATTGATACCATTGGGCTGCAGGGTTCCCAAGCGGAATATGAGTTGCTGTTCCTGCAACCTTCGGGTGGCATCATTGTGGCACTGCAGGAGGCCCAGGATGGACATGTTGTCTGAGGAATGGGAGGGGGAGTTGAAATGGTTCGCGACTGGGAGGTGCAGCTGTTTATTGCGAACTGAGCGTAGGTGTTCTGCAAAGCGGTCCCCGAGCCTCCGCTTGTTTTCCCCGATGTAGAGGAAGCCACACCGGGTACAGCGGATGCAGTATACCACAATGGCAGATGTGCAGGTGAACATCTGCTTGATGTGGAAAGTCTTCTTG
>NC_063341.1:31981837-32089158 GCF_021869965.1 Rhincodon typus | reverse complement strand
GGGACGGGAGATTTTGAAGCTTGGTGAAGTCCACATTGATACCATTGGGCTGCAGGGTTCCCAAGTGGAATATGAGTTGCTGTTCCTGCAACCTTCGGGTGGCATCGTTGTGGCACTGCAGGAGGCCCAGGATGGACATGTTGTCTGAGGAATGGGAGGGGGAGTTGAAATGGTTCGTGACTGGGAGGTGCAGTTGTTTATTGCGAACCGAGCGTAGGTGCTCCGCAAAGCAGTCCCCAAGCCTCCGCTTGGTTTCCCCGATGTAGAGGAGGCCACAACAGGAGCAACGGATACAGTATACCACATTAGCAGATGTGCAGGTGAACATCTGCTTGATGTGGAAAGTCTTCTTGGGGCCTGGGATGGGGTTGAGGGGGGTAGGTATGGGGGCAGGTGTAGCACTTCCTGCAGTTGCAGGGAAAAGTGCCGGGTGTGGTGGGGCTGGAGGGGAGTGTGGAGCAGACAAGGGAGTCACGGAGAGAGTGGTCCCTCTGGAAAGTACAGAGGCGGTGGAAAACCTGTTCAACGTCCAAGCGTGAGCGGTGAAGTTTTTTCCTCCGCCGCCACCGTGCTTACTTCTTTAACCGTGAGCCTAACCCTCCCCCTTCACCCGCCTCCAACACACCTCCTCCTCCTGGACACCACCCCAAGGCCTCCTACCCGCCCTCGACCTCTTCATCTCCAACTGCCGTGGAGACATCAATCGCCTCAACCTCTCCAACCCTCTCACCCACTCCAACCTCTCCCCCACAGAACGTGCAGCCCTCTGCTCCCTCCACTCCAATCCCAATCTCACCATAAAACCCGCGGACAAGGGAGGCGTAGTTGTAGTATGGCTACAACTCTCTGACACCACCACCCACCGCCCCCTTGATCATGACCCCACCCCCGATCACCAAACCATCATCTCCCAAACCACCCACAACCTCGTCACCTCAGGTGACCTCCCACCCGCAGACTCCAACCTCATCGTTCCCCAACCCCGCACCGCCCGCTTCTATCTCCTTCCCAAAATCCACAAACCTGACTGCCCTGGTCGACCCATTGTCTCCGCCTGCTCCTGCCCCACCGAACTTTTCTCCACCTATCTGGACTCCATTTTCTCCCCCTTGGTCCAGGAACTCCCTACCTATGTCCGTGACACCACCCACGCCCTCCACCTCCTCCAAAACTTCCAATTCCCTGGTCCCCAACACCTCATCTTTACCATGGATGTCCAGTCCCTATACACCTGCATCCCCCATACAGATGGCCTAAAGGCCCTCCGCTTCTTCCTGTTCCGCAGGCCCGACCAGTCCCCCTCCACTGACACCCTCATCTGCTTAGCCAAACTCATCCTCGCCCTCAACAACTTCTCTTTCAATTCCTCCCACTTCCTACAGACAAAGGGCGTGGCCATGGGTACTCGCATGGGCCCAAGCTACGCCTGCCTCTTTGTAGGTTACGTGGAACAATCCCTCATCCGTAGCTACACTGGCCCTAAACCCCACCTCTTCCTCCGTTACATTGATGACTGTATCGGCGCCGCCTTGTGCTCCCACGAGGAGCTCGAACAGTTCATCCACTTCACCAACACCTTCCACCCCAACCTTAAGTTCACCTGGACCATCTCTGATACCTCTCTGGACCTCTCTGTTTCCATCTCTGGCAACCACCTGGAAACCGATATCCATTTCAAGCCCACCGACTCCCACAGCTACCTGGAATACACCTCCTCCCACCCACTTTCTTGCAAAAATGCCATTCCCTATTGCAGATTCCTTCGCCTCCACCGCATCTGCTCCCAGGATGAGGCATTCCACTCCCGAACATCAAGGACCGCAACTTGCCCCCTTCAGTGGTCGAGAACGCCCTCGACCGTGTCTCCCGCATTTCCCGCAACTCATCCCTCACACCCCTCCCTGCAATAACAACCAAAACAGAATCCCCCTCATCGTCATGTACCACCCCACCAATCTCTGGATCCAACGCATCTTCCTCCGACACTTCCGCCATCTGCAATCTGACCCCACCACCAAAGACATCTTTCCCTCCCCACCCTTATCTGCTTTCCGGAGGGACCAGTCTCTCCGGGACTCTCTGGTCCGCTCCACACTGCCCTCCAGCCCCACCACACCTGGCACTTTTCCCTGCAACTGCAGGAAGTGCTACACCTGCCCCTACACCTCCCCCCTCAACCCTATCCCAGGCCCCAAGAAGACTTTCCACATCAAGCAGATGTTCACCTGCACATCTGCTAATGTGGTATACTGTATCCGCTGTTCCCGTTGTGGCCTCCTCTACATTGGGGAAACCAAGCGGAGGCTTGGGGACTGCTTTGCGGAGCACCTACGCTCGGTTCGCACTAAACAACTGCACCTCCCAGTCACGAACCATTTCAACTCCCCCTCCCATTCCTCAGACGACATGTCCATCCTGGGCCTCCTGCAGTGCCACAACGATGCCACCCGAAGGTTGCAGGAACAGCACCTCATATTCCGCTTGGGAACCCTGCAGCCCAATGGAATCAATGTGGACTTCAAGCTTCAAAATCTCCCCTCCCCCAACCGCATCCCAAAACCAGCCCAGCTTGTCCCCGCCTCCCTAACCTGTCCTTCCTCCCACCTATTCCCTCCTCGCACCTCAAGCCCCACCCCCATCTCCTACCGACTAACCTCATCCTGCCCCTTGACCTGTCGGTCCTCTCTGGACTGACCTATTCCCTCCCTAACTCGCCACCTACACTCACCTTTACTGGCTCCATCCCCGCCTCTTTGACCTGTCTGTTTCCTCTCCACCTATCTTCTCCTTTATCCATCTTCTATCCGCCTCCCCCTCTCTCCCTATTTATTTCAGAATCCCCTTCCCCTCCCCCATTTCTGAAGAAGGGTCTCGGCCCAAAACGTCAGCTTTCCTGCTCCTCTGCTGCTTGGCCTGCTGTGTTCATCCAGCTATACACCTTGTTATTTCAGATTCTCCAGCATCTGCAGTTCCTACTATCTCTATGCATCCAGAAAGGTTGCTTTGTATGGTGCATCTAAAGAAATTGGTAAGAG
The DNA here is from genome assembly GCF_021869965.1 of Rhincodon typus. Lineage (NCBI taxonomy): Eukaryota > Metazoa > Chordata > Chondrichthyes > Orectolobiformes > Rhincodontidae > Rhincodon > Rhincodon typus. Next base: position 32,086,123 of record NC_063341.1, on the reverse strand, counting down.
TCATTGTGGACATGCTGAATTTCCTTAGCCTTCTGAAGACGTAGAAGCATTGGTGTACTTTCTTGACTGTAGCTTTGTGGATCACTCACTTTAGATCGTTGGTGTTATTTACTCCTAGGAAAGTTGAAGCTGTCAACCACCTGCACCTCATCACCATTGATACAGACAGGGGCGTGTCCTTCACTTGCTTCCTTAAGTCAATGACCAGCTCTTTTTGTTTTCCTGATAATGAGAGAGAGAGTTGTCCTCATACTATGCGACTAAGCTGTCTATTTCCTTCCTATACTCTCTCATTTGAGACTCGACCCACCAGGGTGATGTCATTAGCAAATCTCTAGGTGGAGTTTGAGTTGAATCTGGCCACAGTAGTGAGTGTGTAAGGAGTATATTAAGGGGATGAGTACATAGCCTTGCAGGGCAGCGGTGTTGAGAAGATTATTGTGGAGGTGGTGTTGTCAGCTACCCTTACTGATTACGGTCAGCGGGTTAGGTGTTTCCTCTGACATGATGTTTTATTGTTCTGAATGTCTATAATCTGTGACAGTGAATTGTGAGAAAGAACTGGTATTTTGAAAACTTTTTCTCCCGTATCAGCTCATTTCAAGTACGTAAGCTCCATGTTCCAAGTGTAATCACTTGATAGATGGCTGAAGTTGATAATGATTTTGCAAGAGTAAGGTACCACAAATAGCGTTGAGATTATAGACTAGCTGGCAACTAAATTGACTCTGATTGAAGAATTTCACTAGGAATTCTTGGTTTAATATATCATCCATGAGTACTGTTCTGAAGCTTCAGACTAAGTTATGTGGCCATGTGTTGGAGTGGGACCTGAATCCACAGTCATTCTAACACAGCTGTTTAGTACTTGTGAAACCAGGGCAATCATACTTAGAATGAGATAGTGAGAACTGCCGACGCTGGGGTCAGTTAACGTGGTGAGGAGCTGGATGAACACAGCAGGCCAGGCAGCATCAGAGGAGCAGGAAAGCTGACATTTTAGGTCGGGACCCTTCAGAAATGGCGGAGGGGGAAGAGCGCTCTGAAATAAATAGAGGGGTGGGGCTAGGGTATGTCGATGAGTGCAGTTATGTAGTGCTGGGGGTTGGTCAATGAAGTGGAAGGAGCAGATAGGTAGGAGAGAAGATGGGACAGGTTGTGTCAGGTCAAGGAGGTAGGGATGAGTGGGAGGGTTTGGTCATGGGGTGAGGCTGGGGGGTTGGGGAGATTTTGAAACTAGTAAAGTCCACATTGAGACCATTGGGTTGTAAGCTCCCAAGGCGGAGTATGAGGTGCTGCTCCTCCAGTTTCTGGGTGGTGGTGTTGTGACACTGGAGGAGGCCCAGGATCGACACGTCACCCAGGGAATGGGAGGGGGAGTTGAAGTGGTTCCCGACTAGAAGGTGTTGTTTGTCGCGAACAGAGCGCAGGTGCTCTACAAAACAGTCTCAGTGCCTCCACTTGGTCTCACTGATGTAAAGAAGGCCACATCGGGAGCAGCGGATGCAGTAGACTTCGAATGGCTTTGTATTCTTCATCCTGGATTGACAGTCTGCATTGTTCACTTAGTTGCCTTATTCAGTTCTCAATGCAAAGGTTACAAGAAGAAGATTTAAAAGTCTAAGTCACTGAAAGAGTTGTGCAAGGAAACTGGGGTCATCTGAAAAGAACAAATCCAAATTCAATCCTTTTTGCTATAAAATAACTCCTTAGAGTTTGATAATCCTCACTTACATTGCTAGAAATTCGTCTTTCTAATGTAGATCTCAAACCAATGCAAGTATACAAGAGTGTGTTTAACTTTGTCTGTTTTCAGGGTCCATAAAGTGTAATTGAAAAGCAGAATACTGCAAATGCATTAAATCGGAAATAAAACCAGAAAATGTTTAAAATATTCAGCAAAGCCAACAAAAATTTGGGGAGAGAAACTGTTAACATTTCAAATCAATTGTCTTTCATCAGAATGAGGCCATTGACTTAAAATTTTAACACTGTTTCTCTCTCCACAGATTCTACCTGACCTACTGAGTGTTTCCAGCATGTTATGTTTTTATTTTTATAATTTGGTTTTCATGATATTTTATACATTGCTTTGACAGTATTGCCGGAAGTTTGGTGTACTCTTACATTACGTTCACAGAGGAGCAGTCAGTCAAGACACCAGGAAATGGCGGCAGTGTGGACATCAAGGGAAAAGTAGCTGTATGAACAGAAAAGATTGCCGGAGATATTTAGTTTTTGTGTTCTATTGATTTGTCTTTTTATATTAAAAAAAATGGTGTTATAAATCTGTGATCGTCTATCAAAGAAATTGTACGTGATCTTGCAGTTTTGGTACATTGATATTCACAGGATCAAAAAAATTATTAAAGCATTAAAAGCCCCTCTTTTACTAAAGCATTAGAGTATTTGAAGGCATTGCCACTAGTTGCTCTTCACCTCCAATCTAAAACTTAAAAACAGTCCCAACTCACAATTTAAAACATTGATTAAAAAATTATGTGGTGTGCCTCTAAAAAGTGTACCATGTGCAAATCCAAGACTTGGTTACTGTACTTTCTGGTAACCACCTTCATGAGCTTCTCTGCTCACCAGTTCTTAGCATCTTTTTGATTCCTCCAGCCACAAACATAAATTGTAAACCAGGGATTTCATGTGGAGCAGTGAATACTGAATTTTAGTCTGCTTTTGGTCCTCTAGCGTTAGGTAAATTACGTGTTAATTAGTTTTTTTTACAGAAAACTACGCAAAGTGTGCTCCTTTGAATAGGAACACATTCAATGGTTCTACATTTTCCAGTTTCTCATTGCAAAAATGAGTCTAGGGAGTAAGAATATTGAAGCAAATCTGCCATTTCAGTATAATGTTTACATGCATGCAAAGGAATACATTAAATGATTTTTACTTTGTGAAGAATTACCAGTACCAATATCCCATTAATCATGAAGTTATTGATGTATTTTTACGTGGGCTGTTAAATGACAATTCATAATTGAAAATTATACTGAACTGAGGGAAGTAGATGCAAAACTTGAGATTTTGTAATTGAGTTGAATGTTAAAAGCTTATCATTGTATAAATATGAATCATTTCAAGTTTTCCAACTGTTAATGGTTCATGTGTTGTTGGTTCTGTGGAGCCATTTAAAATAGTTGTGTTAAACAGGTTTCAAGAATTTGGTGACTTTTTTTAAAACTTGAAGATTACAAACCTGGTTCAGAGTAAAAATGATAGGGCAGGTGAGAATCATTCAACATCTATCTATCTTTCAGTTCTCTACTTTTGTAGATCTATTTAATATATTAACTTAATAAACACTTTGGTCTAAATCCAGATGTACCAGAATGTATGGTAGTTGTTCTGCCATCCAGCAACTCGTCAGATCTGTATGTGTTGTGCTGGTGATGAGCTAATTTCTTTCTTTGTATATAGTGTATGTGAAGTGTAAAATTGAGGGCTGCAATGAATTATAATATACTTAAGTGCACATGTGCACTGCTTTAATGATTTTCCCAAAATATTAGTTTTCTGAAATGTGTTCTGGCAGAATAGGTCACCCCGTGATATTTGTTAATTGTAATTTTGTGAATGCAGTTGTGAGTGAAATTGATGAACATACATATTTACAGGTTAAGTAGGTCCTATGGACTTAAGAATCTGCACTGCCCAGACATTATGACGACTCCAGTGACAATGTGGCAACATTTGCTTTTGTGCAGCACTAAATGTGCATATGAATTAGTACAAGAAAACTCCTTGTAGAGCTTTCTTGGAGTCTGCCAAGATGTTACTTATTTAGTGGCTGGTTTCAGAAATGCTGCTTTTAGTACTTAAAATCAGATGCTGGTCTTGGTGATCTGTAAACAAGTTGCATAGTTCAATGTTGTAAACACTGAAGTGCCTAGATATTGGTTAGAGCTGACTTACGAACACTTTTAATATGTGCATTTAACCCATCCGAACTTAGATGCATTTTTAGTTCTGATTTGTAATTATTTTATAATTTAGTAACAAAGTGGGTTAGAAATAGGTTTGCTATTGCGTGTTCTAATGATTCTACTTTTTTTGTCATTTTAAATTTGCTTGACAGGTATATTTTGTAGTACAGTTTTAATGGCTATGATTTGGGTAACAGTTGAAGCCTTTTGAGAACTTCAGCATTTTACATTCTGTAGCTATTATCATATGAATACAGATGGACAAAAAAAATCCACTCCCATAATTTAAACTTCATTAGTGATATTTTTTCATTAAAATTCACAAAATAACCAAGATTAATTTTGAAATGTAGCAATACTTATTTCAAATTTTGTGGGATGAGAATTAATTTTATTTTCTCAAATGTGGAGATGTGGGCAAAACTGGTGCCCTTGGAGAAAAGCGATGTGTATCTTTTAGATGACAGTGCATAATTATGTAGAAGTTAATTTTAAATTCAACTGCACCAGTAGTTGACTAGAATCACTTTGGTCTTTTTACAAGACTTTTATCCAACCCAGAGATAGTAAGAACTGCCGCTGCTGAAGTCTGAGATAAGTGTGGAGGTGGAGGAACACAGCAGGCCAGGCAGCATCAGAGGAACAGGAAAGTTGAAAAGGGAAGGGAGCTGGGAAATAAATAGAGGAGGGGTGGGCCTGAGGAAGGTGATAGGTGAGTGCAGGTAGAGTGTGGTGGGGCAGATAGGTGGGAGAAAAGATGGACAGGCTGTGGCAGGGATGAGGCTGAGGGTAGAGAGTTTAAAACTGGTGAATTCCATATTTAGGCCATTGGGCCTGTAGGTTCCTAAGGCGGAATGTGAGGTGTTGCTCCTGCAGTTTGCAGGTGGGCTCACTGTGACACTGGCCCTCCTCCATATACCTGCCCCATCCAACCCAGTGGTGTTCATGAATTTCAATAAAATTGAAACTTTGTTTCGTTCTGTGACTAAAGGTTCTGGTTCATCAGCATAAAAAAAAATTAGTTGTTATTTGTACTATTTTAGCTGTTGGGACTATAATTAGATCATTGCCTGCGAAAGATGAGTCTGCCTAAGAACAAGTACCATTGGTTTGTTGTCAGCAGCCAAATCTCTAATAGAGAGACGTAAAGCTCTGAAGAAAGAATGATTTTTTTTTAAAGCCAAATTCATTTTGCTATAATTTAAACCTTTTTAAATTTCTGATGTAAACACAAGGTCACAGAATCTTTGCCATCTTTAAGTTTTAAAAGTTCCCAACTTGGCATTGGTGAGAATGAACTAATCTAGGACATGAGGGGTTTAGGATAAATAATTAAGCTTGATGCATTTGACAGATTTAACATTTTGTTGTAAACTTCCTAGGATTAGAAATGGAGGGAATAACTTCAGTTTATTTTTTGTGATGCAAATTTTAATATTTGCAACAAGTACTGCTGATTAAGTGCTGCCAACAAATGCAATAAAGCTTTTTTAATATTCAGACAGGCTGAAAGTTTTAAAATTATTCACATAGTTCAAATGCCCTCTTTGCAAGCTATAAAACTGATTTAATATAGCATACCATAATGATTTACCATCAGTATTAAAGATGTACTGCAAATATTTTTAATTAAATTGCATGCTCTTGATATATTTCAGTATCAGAATCCATTCTTTAGCACCCAAGACTTTTATGGTCACTTCTTAAGGTTTAAGCCTAGTAATCATGAATTTATTGGAGTGTTATAAGCATTGTTGCTGTTTACAGGATTTTAGTAATTTGTGGATCTGTCAATAAATCAAATATCCCATTAGTTTACACTAGATATACATGTTTTTCTTTTTACAAAGCAGTGTACTAACTACCGCATTATTTAACTGCCACTTTATTGAAAGTGATCAATGCACAGGTTAAGTGCTAGTATAAGGATGTGGTAGAAATGGTGATTTATAATGGATTATTTTGTAATGCAGAGAAACTACAAAATGTTTCAGAATGATGTATTCTTCTAATGCTAAATTTTTATCCAAAAATATTAAAATGAACCTGAAAGGCAATTATGTGTAAAAGTGCAGAATTTCAAAAAATATTGTGCAATTTTCTTGACTAATCACCAGTTGATGGATCTTTTTATATTTCTATCAAAATAAATTTCTTGCAACCAGCCTGAATACCTTTTTGATAACTATTAGCAACACAAATCTAACTCATTTTGGTCATTATTTATACTAGTCTAAAATTAGGCTAATAATGCTGAAATTGCATATTCTATGCATTATATACAGACAGAAGTAAATGGTCTCACCTGTATTATGTTAAAACTTGTCACTATCTTTACATATGCCATTTCTCCTAACTTAAGCTTGGGGAATTATGAGGGTTGATGGCATTGTGGTAATGTTAGTGGACTTGGAAATTAGTAAACCTAGAATTAAAAGCTTGCCTAAATGGTGGTGAACCTTAAAATAAAGAATTGTTCTTTTTTTAGGAAAGAAAATCTGCTGTCCTTATCTAGTTTGGCCTAAATGTGACTTTCAAAATGGCTTCTGTGTTGCTGTTCTTCTCCCAATCCATTTTTCTGAGGGATAGAAGAGGGAAACATGTTGGAACATTTTAAAAAGAACATTACACTGGATCTCCAGCTCCATTTCAAATTGAGTCTGGATCTTGAATGGGAATGAAAGTTAAAAGTCAAATGCTGAGAGGGTGGGGTGGTGCTGGGCAAGGCCAAAAGTCTATAGATCAGGATTGCTGGTGAGGGGGAGGTATCTGCATTATAGGTTAAAGTTTTCTTGGAGGCCCTACTCCTAAATTGCATATTTGCTTTGCCATTCAATATGAGCATGACAATCTCAATTCCCACTTTCTACCCCATATCCTTCTGATCTGTTTATCTCCAGGAAACAGATCTAACTCATTCTTGAAAACACTCTGTTCAGGCCTTGACTGTTCTATTGAAAAGAGTGCCACAGTTTGCCACTCTGGGTGAAGAAGTTTCTTCTCATCAGTCCTAAACAGCCTATATCCTAAAAACTGATTCTGAATTCCCCAGTCATCAGTAACATTCTCCTGTGTATACCCTTATCAGCAGTGCAGCCTCCAATGAAGCGCTGTTGTTTTCCCACCTCATTTGCGGTTTTCCTTTGCAGTGGTGTATATACACCGTCTAGTTCTATGTATTTGATGGTCACATCACTGCGAAGGAATGGAATGTGTGTGTCTCACACCAACTAGCAACAAAAAGACACGAACAATACTCACTCATCTCCATGCACCCAGATAAAGAGAACCACCAGTTCAATTGGGACAACACCAGGATCTTAGGACAGGCCAAACAGACGAGCATAGGAACTCCTAGAGGCCTGGTTCTCCACCAAGAAGGCCATCAACAAACACAGAACTAGACCTAGATATTCACCACGCCGAAGGAGAACCGGAAATGAGGTAATCAAATCCAACAGACCCCAGAGTTAATACCAGGCAGGAAAACACAGCAGACACTTCAGAGGCCATACTGATAATGTTACCCAGTAGGGTAATGAAACGGCTGCAAACTAACGAACCACCTTGATGAGCGAACCAATCACAGCGTCCACAACCCGGGCTACAGCTCTACTTGAACCTTGTGCCATGTTTGAACAGGGGCGTTGACTGATTTAAAAAATTTCCTTGGTCAAACTGGGATAAGCCGCCCTCATGAAAACTTGATACATCCTTCAATCAAACACTGACATTAATTCACAACAAAGCAATATTTGAGTATATGTCATCTGGGAACCCTAGTAAAACTAAAGCCATTGGGAATGGCAAGAGAATTGAGTTGACTAGGGTCCAAGTACAAGGTAATTGTTGTAGGCTAATCATTTCAGCCCAAGGACTTCTGTTCAGGGTAGCATCCTAGGCACAAATAATTTTGTTTAGAATTGAGGAATGGTTATTTAATGTCAAAAGTGTTGGTGTTATTATTTAACTAAAAAGTTGACCAGGTTAGTAACCGAAGTATTTGTGAGACAAGAACAGGTGGCAGCTTTGAATTCAACACAAAAAGACGTGAATCCTCAAACTTTATCTTTGAAAAAAGATCGAAGCATGATGGTCAACTCCCCACTTTAAATCAGTTTATCTCTTACGAGAACAAAGCAGCTTTCACCATTTGAGGCACCTCAATGTGCATCATCAAGATAAACTACAGCAACTTACAAAGACTTCTTTTAGAGCACTTTTTAAAAACATTACAGTACCTCTGATTAAATCGGTTGCTGTCTCAGTTGCTCTTTGCAAGGCAGCCTAGAATGTAAAATAAATCCATGATGGCCACTGCTAGGATATTGCAGATTCAGCTGTATTTCCGTACACTGGTGTCTAACTGGCTACAAAGCACAATGGAACGTAAAGTTGTTAAAAGATAAATGCAACACTTGTAATTTTCCAGATCGTTATTCTTGGATTGAGATTTCATTTATTACACCGCTAAATTTAAAATAGAGTAAACTTAATAGGAATCCTGAGAAAAAAAAACTTATTTTTTAATGAAAAATATCACAGGTTTTTGCACAATTTAATTTTAACATGCATAATCAACATGTAGATAACTCTTATCAAAAATAAAGAAAATGCAGCATGTAATCAGAACTGTGACTCAGCAACACTGAGGGACAAAGTTTTATATTCAAGCTGAAATTTATGCTGCACTAATAGAATAGCATACAAAAAGCTTCAATCAATTACAGTCTTGTAAAAACTGTGACCCTGAAAATTCTTCACAGTCCCAGACAGTGTAAAACCACTACCTCTTAAATATTTAAACATTCCATCATTTTAATAATTTAAAACTTTACCAAAATGGAATGAGTCAGACAATTAGATTCTTGGTATATTTATTATCTTTCCCTCCACAATAAAGCTTAGCAACTGTACAAATTAGGGAACTGTACAAGTTTTACAGAAAGGACTGCAAGAAAACTTGAGCACTTATTCAAAAATTTCTCTCGTATGTAAAAATCTGGCAAAAATATAGAATGTATTGAGTCCAGACAGTCAGAAATTACATATATTAATATATATTAATATATAGATATATAAAAAGACATCACTGATGTCAATGACCAAATTTATACAAACCAACCCAATTATTAATCAGGTATTTTTTAAAAAAAAAAAGTCAGACCAAGATTGGGTTATTACACACTCTTTAGATTTGTTGAGCTTCTAATTCAATAGATATTTGGTGCCTAGATGGATCAGACAGAACAGACAAGTTCTCAGGGTCTTCAGATTTGAGGTTTTGTTCTGAAATGTTTATACTGTTCATTTCACTTCCAGAGTCATGATCGATTTTTAGTCTCTTAGTTGGTCTTTCACAACTTGATTCAGACTCATCATTTTCATTCGGTACATCTATCAGTTTGACATTGTACAAATCATCTTTCTCACAGCCATTTGTGTTCAATTTGGCATGACCAGAAGCTGCAGAATTATTGATGGATCCGTTGCAGTTCAATCCCTTGACTTCACCATAATCATGCCACTGATCTGATGTTTCGACTGGACCATTAGTATTTGTCCCTGCATCGGATACAACAAAAACATTTCAGTTGGCTCTTTATTCTATTACCTGCAAATATTTTTAAATAACTGCTTTAATATTACCTCATTCAAATTTTTCTTTACAGATTATCAAATACAAAACATGAAAAACTTAAGCTGTCTGATGCACTCAGCTAGTAAACGGTTTAGCGCAAGGAGGATGTAAAGAGATAACTAGAGTCTAACTAGACTGGATGTAACTTTGGTACCGTCGGAATTTGATAGCCACCTACCACGCAGTCTACTTCCAGCCTTACTTTAGGTTCGTCTGCTCCTGAAATTATCCATCCTTCTAGACTTGCCCATTCCAATATCCTCTGATTGTTCCACCATCTTTTAATCCTGTCAGCTTGAACACCTCTAAACTTCTGCATGTGTCCTATTTCACACCAGGTTATTTTTCACTTCAGACCATTGCTTGCTAGTCTATTTTTGTTGCCAGCATACATATGGTTCAGAATTCTCATCTGGATTCCAACCCATCCATGGTGTGGACTCTTCCCATTTCTATAAACTCCTCCGATTTCTGCAATCCTTCAATTTTGGCCTATCATGCATTCAAAATTTAACTGTGTCACCATTGGTAGCTGCGCCTATGGCTATGGAGTTCTCAGTGTAAACCTAATGTGTGCTGCTTTAAGATACTCATTAAAGCAGCAACTCTTCCAGTATTATCACATTTAATGTTGGTGCAATAATGCTCCAGTGAAGCATTAAATATTTTCTGTGTAAACATTGCTATGTAAATGCAAGATTGTTATTATGGAGAGAAGACACCCACAGACATCCTACCTACAAGTCTATTTACACTAACTGCCCACAATAGACATGAACATTCACATTTGTACACTAAATTATTTTCTCCTAGTTCTTACTTCCTCCAGAAACATGCCACATTTGGGGGGGGTGTTTGTGAACAAAGGAATAGCATTCTAAACCTACTAAGATTCAAATCTGCCTGCATTACACCCAAATGATGAACTGTTCCAAGAGACTAATTACTAATATATTTGTAAATACATGCTATACTAAATAGTTTAATTCAAAGTTGTTACAGTGAGATTGTTTGACTCAAGTCCATGTCAGTCTCAGGACTTATTTTTCATAAACAAGGTTAGTGAGCTTTTACCAGCTTTCTAGTTAGAAGCTTTGATAATGAGTATTTATCTTAAGTAAAATCTTTAAGAACAAATGTGAGTATTTTGAGTACTCGCTGCTTTTATTTTGGATTTATGATTCTATACTCTAGAATCCAACTTTTACAGTAAATTTTATTTCTAAATATTAACCTGTAAATAAATTCAATTTTTCCTCACAAACCATTTGTCATTTTGATGTATAAAAGGTAGTCAGAAACAATCAATTTATATCCAAATTAATGTGCATTAATTGATTAAAATGAGGTTCAGGAACACGCTGTAGCTAGTTCTGTATGCCTAAATTCTGAAGATGACACTTCAACCCAAGTATTATTTAAAGTTGGAAATGGGATTATCAGATGAACCACAATGCAACGAAGTCTGTGAAATCAGTGTTACACCTGGAAGCTGAGTGGCATTCTAAGCACAAAAGAAATTTTAGCTTTTTTGGGGGGCATTTAAGGTGTGGTGTTGGTGAGGAAGAGGGAAAGTGAGTTTTTCATTGTTCCAAATTAGTGAAAGGGTCTGAACACATTCACTATGTACAACTGAGCACAGAATACTTTTAAAAGACTAAATCCTGTAATGTTATTGTGCGTAAAGTGCTCTTTTGTATATACATCTTTAATAGTTGTATTTAAATCTGCTTAGTTAATTCAGACTCTGAGTTTACCATGGGCAGCATTTATTGTGTAACCTGCAGAACTAATGTTCAGTTGGCATCAACACAATTTCCAAAAAGGTGAATAGTTTGCAGCAGCAGAAAATCACAGAGGTACAACTTTAGATTCACAGAGTATGAGAAGTCCAGGCAAAACAGTTAATTAAGTACAGCTAAAATTTACTTATCAATGGCGATGACTAAGTCCACCATTCTAGAGAAAAAATGTTCAATACATTAAGCCAAAAATCATCTTTTGGGGTAACACCATCTTCCATGTTAGATCTATTAGGTTATACTTTAGGATGCTATTTCTTAAGATTACAACACAACTAAATAACTCTACACAACTAAATAACTCTTCACAACCCCATGATAAAATGTCTGCAATGGCTTTACAGACTGAAATCATGTTAGTACTTTATAAAATCAAAACACATTTTCCCATGCAAAATCATATCAAATTACACTTTTTCACTTTTATAGAACTTGAAACCACTTACCTGATTAATAAATAAAAAAAGCCCCAGGATTTACAAAACTATCATACTTCCCTTAACCCAGATACCACTGCCAGAAAGCAAGAACGGCAGCACATTCATGCAAGGGAGGATAGTCAGTGAAAAAAAAGCACATTTTAACTTATGTTGTTCATTTAGGTACAATGAGAATTTTAATTAAAGCACTACAATTTGAGGAAGACACTGTCTGCAAGAAAAGCATAAAACTTCTGTTGAATTGAACGAGGTAACACTGACATGCAAAGAGAAATATTTAATGAAAGTTACAAGACTGTTTTAAATTTTAAGCAGCTAGTTATTATTACCCATGTTAAGCTGCAAATTTTAAGCAACATCTCCATCTTTAGTCACTAATACTAACAGCTGTCAGGTAGAAATATATGCACTTTTTAAAAAAAAAGTTGCATTTTAAAATATTTAATTTCTGATGTTTGATAACATTTTGTTGCATTTACAGAAAACGATAGAAGACCAACCAAATCCAGTCAAAAATCTATTATAAGATCTTTCAAAATCAAAACTGTGGTGCCAGACATAAAACTCCCCGATTCAGGCTGAAATCTTTCAAATGCCTTCACTTCTGATAAATATCAAATCTATCAATAAGGCAAACTTCTCATTGCTGTGATGCTGCAATCTTGATGATTAACCATAAAATTAAAGACATTTAAAGTTATTAAACAATTGATTGAATACTAATGGATTGGTCATGAGACAGCATAAACTAAAGGTTACTGCAAAACGATTAAATAGAACCTAGGGAAGTATTTTTTGGCAGAAGGGGGTAAAATTATGGATAACAGCAGGTTAAAGATTTTTTTAAAAATAGAAAACTACCTATTTACTTGAAAAGAGGACTATTAAGAAACCAAGCAGGAGAACAGGTTAAAAGTTAGGTAGCCCTATATAAAAACACCAGAGTAAGCTTGATAAATGAAACAGACCAGTCATCCAGTTTACCATAGAATCCCTACACTTCAAAGATGCCATTCAATCCATTGAGTCCACGCATATCTCCTGAACAGCATCCCAGCTCCCCCCCACCACAACCCCACTTGTACCATGGCTAATCCACCCAACCTGTGCATCCCTGGACACCACAGGGCAGTTTAGCATAACCAATGCACCTAACCTACACATCTTTTGGACTATGGGAGAAAATCAGAACAAAGAACAGAAACTGTCAGGAAGAACATGCAATCTCCACACAGTCTTCAAAGGCTGGGTTCAAAGCAAGGTCCCGTGCACTGAGGTTGCACCGCTAACCACTGCACCGCTGTTAAGACTTTAAAACCATGTGAGATAAAATGCCTTCTACCCAATCACACAACTTAAAATGATAGCTATTTAAATATTTAGAAATTAAGAACTATTAAATTTGTTATTTGAAATTTAAGATACAAAATCTTTTCAAAAATTTTATGATAGTTTACATGGAAACCAGATTGAACAAAACTGGACCTACCAATACTTTCTGTATGTGATACCACCAATTAAATGGAAAAAATGTCCTATTCAACAATGAGGTCTATATTAGAATCATATTCAAGTATTCTGGTGACTTGCTATTACACCAATCTTATTCCTTGTGATTTTAATATGCAAGAATATCTTTCCTTAGGTCTCAACAGTAAAAACGTCTTCAGACTACCAAGACAATACACTTCCTGAAGACAGTGCTAGGAGTCAAGAACTACGTAACTTGGGCTGTAGACTTTTTTTTGTATTTCCAAGATAATTGATAGAGGAGATCCTTAATACAAGTACTCAAACGCCAAGCGCTGCCGAAAAAATGTTGATTTCTACTAATTCCATCTGCATGCTGTAGTGATTAACACTTCTAAAATCTTCTGCCACGTTTAACCAACTACACATTGTAATCCTCATACATTTTTCATTTTTTTGTTCAAGTTATCAGGGACGGGCTTGGGCTTCTAACAAATACAGAATAAAAATGAGTAAAGATACCATTAACCAGAGAAAAGACCAATGTTTTATAAATCTAATAATTTTCCTGCATATAGATAACAGTGCAAACAGAGCCAAGAAAACGATCTCAGTACCTTGAGAGAAACTAAATTGATTTTAAGACAAACTCAAAAAGCTTATTAGATAATGCCTCCTATTTAGCTACTGTTTCTACAGTTTACTTAGAGAAATTGTATTGTTAATGTATAGGTACACACAAGAAAATATAGATCTTACACTTGATCGCATGAAGGAAATGAACATACCTGATGATTTAAGGCTTGGTTACAACTAAGACAAAGTTAATTCACAACTCACCATTCATATTACTTCCTATTGCAGCAGTATCTTCTCTTTCTGTCTGGCTACTGCTACTGGTTGAAGTGGTTGGAGGTGGAGAAGGTGCACAACTTGAAGCTGTGCTCTCAGTTTCATCCAGGAGACGGTCCATATAATCCCTAAAACCAATTTCAGATCTGTTATACAAAAGTCTGACTGGCTATTTCAAACTGGTTTCCACTTTGAATTGGGTCCACTACATGTAAAAGAAACATGTTTTCTGTGCCCTTTCTTGCTGTTTCTACCATGTACCTGCCATTGTGTCATGCCACCAACATCCCAGCTCCCCCATGAAAACAACCCTGCCACATTAATATCACTTGCAGGTTTTGTGTTTACTTAGGTAGAATGTTATACCTAAGTAAATAAAAATGCATTTAAAATACCATGCTCCTGCAAGATGAGATACTGATCCTCTATATCACCCATCAAAATGACTTTAAGACTCTTAGGACATATGGATAAAAACACTGTACGAGTGACATAATTTTGTTTTTCTTAGAGTTCACGTTAAGAAGTTACAATAGAGTTTATACTCTGGTTGCCACCAAAAATTTGATTTGTTCAGAACAATTTTACTGAGAGGATATTTGATAGACACTGCTATATAATGAACTAAAGGCACTGATATATCAGGATTTCTTAGGCTTCCTGTTGTTATTATATACCTAAAATTTTACCTTGCTCTGTTACCTCTTCAGCAAAAGAAAAGATAGCCAGAAGCGAATGGTCTCAATATTGTTTCTCTATTAGTGAATTATTGACTAAAGAGGATTAATTGAGAGATTTGTATTACACATTCCAGGCCTCCAAATTTAAACAAAGTAAATAGTGCTGGATGCCCTGACCCCCGAGGGAGAACAAAGCAGCAGCAACAGACTAATGCTAGACAATGTGGAAGCCGCCATATGATCAAGGAACATCAGGTCAGTTTCCACATTAACAGGCATCATCCACAGAAGTAGATTAGAAGGCCAGTAGCAGGTAAATTCAAAGGAGTTATTAGTGTCCACAGTTACACTTTGATTAGTTAAAATTCAATACAATTTTGTGGGGAATCAGACCAAAATTTGCTACATCAGTCTCCCTTGATTGAAACACAATTCGCTGTATATAGCAAACCAACATTAAAATAAGTTACCATATTAAGCAACTGGGATCTAGTTAGAGATAGTAGGAACTGCAGATGCTGGAGAATCCGAGACAACAAGGTGCAGAGCTGGATGAACACAGCAAGCCAAGGAGCATCATAGGAGCAGAAAAGCTGACGTTTCGGGCCTAGACCCTTCATCAGATGAAACGTCAGCTTTTCTGCTCCTATGATGCTGCTTGGCCTGCTGTGTTCATCTGGGATCTAGTTAGTTCAGTTGGCTAAAAGGCTAGCTATCCCCATCACAGCTGAGCAAGTGCCTATCCTTGCTGTGGTCGTAGTTAAGAAAATCATAGCAATTTGCCATGGTTTGATGAACAGCTGCAAAGGAGTTCTCTGCCCAAAGGCGAGTCAAGAGGATTATATAATAATTTACAGCCAGTAATTCAAAAACACTTACGTAACACCCGGATGAAGATTGTATTTCTTTTTTCCGAATCTAGTCTGCTGTGCAAAAAAATCATAACGCTCAGACTTCTTCCACATGTAATAAAATGCTACACAATCCCCTACTGACCGTGTTCTCACCTGAAATGTGAACATCAATAAAGAAATAAACATCAGAAATAAAATATTTTGATGCAATCTCAACTACCCTAAAGTACGCAAACGTATCTCCTATAAGAAAATCTGAACATTAAGTTTTGCTAGTCTTTTATCCCAAATTATTTTGCTGTCCTCAATGCTCCAAGGTCCAAGATCATTCCAAAAAGCTGTGACTGTCATCTGCACAGAATCTTGAAATGTTTTCCCACTTCCTGCAGATCTGAACCGGCCCCACCCTTCAAAGTCCTAGAAGATGTCAAGACCCCATTCAGGTACCACAACCTTCATGCCCTATCCCAATACTTTCAGACATCAGGGCCAACTTCAATGCTGATAAGCAAGTGTGCCTTTAACAACTTGTTATAGAAACCTTGTTCTCATTAATAACTCCAATTCCCTCTGAAGAGATCTTCTAATACTTCATTAAAAATATTAGCAGCTAGTTATTGATGGATCTGTAACAATGGGAAATGAAGTCACAGCTTCATTTACACTGCATTAAAAAAAAAACTAATTTGTACTAGAAAGTAATTTTCCCCCAAACTTAATTTGTTTGTAAGAGTATTGTTGTTTGTGCAGAACCTACAGAATTCCATGAGAGAAAGTTCTAAGGGATAGTCTAGTTCTTTCTGCTGCAATACCATATATAGATGTTCATAGAATTTGTGAAATTTCACCACTGGAATGTCCAGGGTAGTAACAGAACAGAAAAAGAAACATTGGAGTATAGTTGATCTGAAATCATGTTTGCAACTGGTTTCTCGTTGTGGCTTTTCCTCTGCTATTCAATTTCCAGAAAGCAATAAAACTACTTCCAAAAAGTGTGTTTTGGTTCCTTGTTAGCTGCCTTATTATAATATAAAGTGTGCTTACTGCACGGCAAGTCAAATTCTAAACATTTTTACAATTAAAATTTTCCAACACATTTAATCAAATTCCCAGTTGTCCAGTTCAGGAAAACAAACATGGATGTAAGATTTTATACCTTGTTAGCCTGGATCAGATGAAAATCTTTTCCATATGCCTTAAGTCCCTGTTCAAAATTCCTACATTCTTCTTCACTCCAAATGGAGAGCTCTTCTACAGCAAATGGGGGAAGAAAGTAAGTACATAACCCTCAACACAATTCATAAGTACATTGGTGCTATAATTTAAAGAGCTTCATAACATTTAGAGCAGAGCTGAGACTTTCTACTCGGTTGGTTGACAGATCCACAAAACCCCAGAAATCTCAGTCAAGTTCATGACTTTTATTGACAGACATTCCACCCAAGTGTTTTCTTCTAAAGTTACAAATTATAGAAACAAACTCTCTAGGTCACAGCAACTGTAGGTGATCTATGAGCAGCTCTGAGTTTTTTTTCCCTTGCCATCTGGGGAAATCTGTTGGCTCCAAGTAACTATAAAGTACCCACAACAATATCTTGGTGTTTTAGGATAGCTGTGAAAAGAGAAAATATTTTCTTTTGCTACTCTTGACAGTACTTTGGTACTTCAATGCCTTCCAGTACTAGTACACAACACATAAAAATAGAAATAAAAGTCGAAATTATTTCTATGAAAAGCTTCCACACTACTGCCAATTTGAATTAAATATTCACCTAATTAAATTAATATTTACTGTTTAGATCATTCTTAATAGGTGAAGCTTCCAAGCATGTTGACAGTGCTATACATTGCAGAAAAGGTTCCCATACACAGTGTATGATAATTTCATAACTGTTTATAAGTATTTTTGGATTAATGTCAGCACAGAGTTCAGCAGGTATAAAAATTGAAGCTTAAGTGTTCCATCAAGGGCAGACTACAAAATGTGGAAAAAAAAATGGCTGCCATAGACACAAGTCAAATGTGATATTTCTCAATTGAATTTTGGAAAACGTGCAACTAAAGCAGAGATATGAACTGAATTTGGAAATATGGATGCATGCATTATGGGCAGCTTAATTTTACAAATACATCTAAAAAGGGCTGAAAGACTTTTAATACCTTTCAAGTGGAGGAAACATAACTAAAAACATTTTGCTGGTCAAATTTAACTAAAGGAACAACGTCAATGGTGAGAGAATCTTGAAACTAGAACTTGGGGCAAAGATAAATAGTTGGAAAAATGCAGCAGAAACAGAAGGCAAAAAGGAAGTGTTTTATCCCAACAGATCTTTAAAAACTAAAAGAGTTACTATTAACCCAAGTTAAATAGTTTCAACCATGCTAAGCTGTTGTGCTTTCAACTGAAAAGGGAACACCACCACCATCTAGTGGGAAATGAGTATGTTTTTACCTCTGGCTGCTTTTACATTAAATCTTAATCTTCGTAGTGCTTCTTCTGTATCAAAGTTGCACTTAACCAACTCATATAAGGCCTGAGAAAGATAAAAGAAACTTTCATAACTTGATTTTTTTGTGGATTAGTAACCAAACCTTATTCCATTCATATGAATTTACTGTATATATTTTGAAGCATTCTCACCCAAAGTTTGATTTGTAAAATCTCTATGTATTAGTATTTTTTCTTAGATTTGATTAGCAGAGATACATGAAAACTACATTTAAGCATAATAAATCACATGTTTATACAATTTGCCCCTGTGAAATAGTCTTAATAGTTCAGCTCAACAGGGTGCCAAGACGTCCAGTTGGAAATCACAAATATCTTACGATTGTGACAAAACAGTTTATGCACCAGGTTTATTTAATAGGTATCCCCTTATATTCAGCCACTAAAAACCATATATATTGCATTATATGAACTCCTATACTGTCTTGTAGTATACTGGAGGATAATTCAATCCTCCTATAATGGAGGATAATTCAAATTAGAAGTCTCATGAAATGATAGCAAGCCTTGTGAAACCACTGCATTCCATCTGGTGCAGGTACACCTACACTGCTGTTTGAAAAGGTGTTTCAGGATTTTGATGGTGAGAGAGGGGTAAAGGAACTAGCAGTTGGCGGTATTCCCATGTATCTGTTCTTGGAAGGTGCTTTCAAAAATTAGGCGTACTGTAGATAAAACATATAGCTGTCAGTGCGAGTTAGCAGAGGAGACAGCGAATATATAAAGGTGGTAGAAGTGTACTGACGGTACAGACTTCTTCATCTTGGATGGTGGCGCTGGAGGTGCATTCATCCTGGCAAGTGGTGAGTGAGCATTCCAATCACACGGATCACTTCTGCCTTGTAGATGACAGATTTCCAGCATTTTGTTGTTTTTTGTAGATGCTGGACAGTGGGGTGATGGGAGTTGAGTCATTTGCCTCAGAATTCCCAATCTCTGACCATCTCTTATCGTCACAATATTTATATGATGGGTTCAGTTCAATTTTGGTCATTGGTAACCCACAGGATGTTGAAAGTGAGAAATTCAGCAACAGTAATGTCATGAATGCTGAAGGGAAATGGCTAGATTCTGACTTAGAGATGGCACTTGAATGTGACAAATGTCGCACGTCTGTGCTCAACCCTCAAATGTTGTCCATGTGTTGATACTTATGGACAAGGATTTTTCAGAAAAAAGGAATTACAGTGCTGAAGATTGCATAGAGAATTTCCCCACTTCTAACCTTGGGTTAGAGGTAAAATCATCAATACAACAAATGAAGATGGTTGGGCTCAGTACACTACACTGAAGTAATGACCTTAAACAGACATTGATCTCCAACAACTATAAATAACCTTCCTTTGTGCTGGATGACTCTAACCAGTGGAGTGTTTTCATAGATTATTGTTGATTCTAATTTTGCTTCTTCATGCCATATGCTGTCAGATGTTGCCTCTATGTCAAGGGTAATCACTTAGAGTTCAGATCTTTTATCCATCCATTTAGAGTTCAGGCACTGTGATGCAAGAAAATACCACAGGCTACATGGTTGTTAAGCGGATAGCATTAAATGCATTCACAGTGGCAGATATAACCACTTGCAGCAATTTTGCAATTTAAGATTTTCTTTTACAAGTAAATCTCTTTAAAGCAGATCACCCCAACTCTGTAGTAAAAGACAGTTCAGCACATTGGTAAGAGAAAGCAGAACACAAGGACATTTTATACTTCCTTGGTCAGTAGATGTTGCTAGACCAGGATTTTAAGCAGTAATATTGAAAGTCAAGAAGGTTGACACTTTTTTTGATTCACAAGCAGGTATTATTATCCTGGATGATTTAGAATGGCTTTAAACTATGCCCTCCATCAAAAAAGTCAAGATCAGCGTCTGAAAGATCACACACCTTTCTAGTAAAATGTAATTTTGAAGTAACACACACATGCACAAAATGGTAATTAAGGAGCCCGTGTCCTGGAGAATATGAACAAATATTTGAGTAGACAAGCATTGTCCAATTAGGTCTTGCCCAGCAGCTATCAAATGTTCAGACCAGACTGAAGATATTCCATGTCAATAGAGCAATACAATCCATTTTGAGCAGCTTTATTTTAGACAAAGATCCATGTTTTTGAAAAGATTAAGATGACTGGATGACATTTTGGAAGACTGTGGAATGATAAAATTTTTACAATACAGGAAGAGGTCATTCAGCCCAGCATTGTCTGTACCAGCTCCCAAACATGCTACCTAGCTAGTCCCATTCTCCAGCCCTAACTCTATAGCCCTCTAAATTTGTCATTTTTAAATATATAACCAGCTCTCTTTTGCAACTTCCAATGAAATCCGTCTCCAGGTAGCGTCTCCATTGTTTCACCAAATCATTGAATCACCAAATCACTAAGGAAAGAAAGCAGTGAACGCACAGATAAAGACTGAGGGACACAAAAAAGCCATTACCCTAAAAGACCAGATGGTGTAGAGAAACGGCATAGAAAATCTAGCAATTTGGTGACAGCCATGATGTGTGAATCCTCAGCATGTCAAGATCATCTGTGGTCCAAGAACTCAAGTACCTTCTCCACAGACAGCTAAGAATGGAGTGGCACTCATCAGGGGCACAGGGGCACTCCAATCTCTTAGAATGAGTGCTAGAGGATCTCCACAAATGAGACTCATTCCTCAACATGGGGATCTTGACCATGCCCCACAGCATGCTCCCCACTGCCGCTACCTTGGTGCAATCCGAGCCTGACAAGGTTAAAATGGCCATCTGACAAAAGAAAACCAAAGCCTCCAGTGCAGATGGAATCCCTGCCAAAACACTGAAAATACAGCAAAGTACTCGATTCCTATATAGGAGCTAATTTTCCTCATTTGAAAGGAGAATACACCAGATCTTTGAGATGGCATATTTGCAATTATCCTCAGAAACAGAGATAAGACCAACTGCAGTAACTAGAATGGCCTCCATGCTATATGCCACAGAGAAGCTTATGTACAGCAGACTTCTCAAATCCCCTGAGAAATATCACCAGCAATATCTCTGCAAAATCTGGCAAATCCAATGGCAATATGGACTTTCCATTATCAGTACCCTCTCTCAACCTTACCTCCAGCATTAAGACACTAGCTAATCAGCTGCATTGGGAAAGTGACACCATCCACATGCCTCATATAGAACTTCCATACCTCTGAGCTCTGTGACAGGAAGGCAGGGAAAATACTTCAAGGATGCCTTCAAAGCCTCCCCTCAGAAAGTAAAATGGCTCCATTGACTCATAGGTATCTCTTGCCCAAGACTGTCCAAACCACTGAAGCCACCGAGGATGTGAATGTTATCTTGCGTATCCAAAGGTCAGGTGGATGCCAAAGCAGCAGCAGAGGAAATGTGACAAAACCCAAACATCTCACACACCTGTCTCGTCAAACACCACCTCTTGTTAACCCTTCGCAGGGTGCACAGAACTGTTTATTCACTCTAGGACCCAAATCTTCGCAGTTACAGAAACCCGGTCTATAAAGTTTTCCTAAGATAAAACCATTGATGACTGGATGTGGCAGGATTGTTGAGCTTAGATCGGACCCACTAATTATGGCATCCATGATGTGCAGGGTCTTGTGTTACAGCTTAAGGCCCTTCATTTTAACACCTGCACAGTTCTACTCCCAATATGCCCTTTTCATTGAATGCAAGTTTGATATCTTGGTTGGATGGTCATGGTAGGGAAATATAAGCTGGGTCTTGTACAATTCTGACACCAACGGCTCATAGTACCTAATGGAGGTCCATTTCTAAACTGCTGGATCTGTTCTGAAACTCTTATTTATCATGATGAAAATGCCATACAACATGATCAAGGGTAAACTCCATGTGAAGGAAGGACTGTGTCCCTACAAGGGTAGTGCAGTGGCGAGATGCAGCTTCACTGGACAGACAGATGCACCTGCAGCAAGTTGATTACGATGGTTTTGACCACCTTCCTGGTTCCCTCATCATCTGCCAAATAGGGATACTGTTAATCAGTGGCACTTACACAACCGTAATGGCTTACTGACAGTCAGTTTGGATTCTGTCAAGGTCATTCAACACATGGCAAACATGGGTAACGGTGCTGAAACCTTCCCCACAGACAGTGAAGACTCCCAACAGCAGTATGTTTTCCACTCTTGCCACTTTCAGTGTTTGTTCAAATTGGTGTTTAAGATGTAGGAGGGTTGATATATCAGCTAAGGGGAACTTCCATTGCTGAAGTCTAACCTGATGCCATATGACTTCATTTGACCAAGTGTGGCAGAACAGAGGAGCTCTAATAAGACTAGAGTCAATTGGAATTGGGAAAATCTCTCTGCTGGTAATGAAGTTACCCTGAAAGTGTCTTTCTTAAGGTCAGTCATCTCAGCTCCAGGACATTTCTACAGAGTTCCTCAGGTAGTATCCTAGGCTCAATCATCCTCAACTGTTTCATTATTAACCTGCTCTCCATCATGAGGTCAGAAGTTGGGATGTTTGACAATGTTCAGCACTATTGCAACTCGGGTACCAAAGCAGCCCGCATCCAAATGCAACTAGACCTGTCTCCAAACCTGGATATTGAACCGCTGGCAAGAAGCATTACCTGGCACTTGTGGCACAAATTACCAATTCCTGCATCCCCCATTATCAACATCCTGGTGGCCACCATTGTCCAGATATTTTTAATTCACTCATGGGATGCAGGTGTCACTGAGGGGTAAGATATAAATATTATGACTAGCCTGCCAACTATCTACAGTACATAAGTTAGAAGTGAGATGGAATACTCTCCACTTGTCTGGATAAGCCGAGTTCCAGCAACACTTGAGAAACTTGCTACCATCCAGGGCAAAGCAACCCATTTGACTGGCACCATTACTCCAAACTTCAGTCCCTTCACTATTGATACACAGGAGCAGCACTGGGTACCATCAACAAGACACATTGCAAAATTTACCAAGATTGCTTAAACAGCACTTTCTAAACTCGTGGTTGTTACCATCTAAGGAGGAGAAGGCAGCAAACACCTGGGAACACAGCCATCTGCAAAGTTCACTTCAAGACACTCACCATCCTGACTTGGAACTATAATGTTGTTCCTTCAATGTTGTTGGGTCAAAGTCCTGGAGCTCACCCCAGCAGTAATGTGGATGTACCTATACCAAATGAACTGCAGTGGTGTGGCAGCTCACCACCACCTATGCAATGGGAATGAGGGATGGGCAATAAATTTTGGCCCAGCCAGTGAATCTTGCTCACATCTTGAAAGAAATTTAAAAACAATATAGTGCAAAGGATAATTCACAATTTAATTTCAGATCATGACACTTAATTAACAGGTGAGCTAGAAAATGACAGGATCCTGAGAGGAGGCCAGGGTGAAGTTCTAGATCTACCAGGTTATAATAATTAAGTGAAGGAAAATAATTGCATTTACTTAACATTTTTCTCAACCATTGGTGTCTCAAAGCACTTTAGAGCCGATTTGCATATAGCAATCTCCAAACACTAACTAGAGAACAATCAACTTTTTTGTGATGTCGACTGGGGGATAAATATTAGATACAACACCAAGAATAACTTGCTCTGGTTCTTTGTAAGATAGTGCCATGGGATTTTTTGATGTCTACCCAGGTAGTAGACAGGGCTATTGTTCTAGTATCTTATTTGAAAAATAGTACACTGGCAGTGTAGCACTCTATTAGTTCTGTAATGGATTATCAGTCTTGCTTTCTTTTGTTTTCAAGCTCTAGAAGGGTCTTGAACCCATAACCTTGTGACTCAGAGACCAGAGTATCATCAACTGAAGCATGGCTGTTACAAGAGACTGTTCATAGTGACTAATATAGACATGAGAAGAAACCTAAAATAAAATATTTCAAAATTGTCTGACAGTGGAAATTAATACATTTTGAATCAGAATGGTGACAATATAAATTTTGTAGATATATATGACTTGATTGTATGCATTGCTGCAATCATTTAGGTACTGAAGTTGTTTCAGATTTTAAATTTAAAAGCAAAGTCTAACGGAAAATTCTACTGGTTTTGAAGAATAAAATCCTATTTTGTGAAGGAGTTGTGTAATAGAAAGTATTGTTTAAATAAGCAGTTAAAAATAATCTGCACTTTGAACTAAAGACTAAAGTGTTTAGTGATGGCATAGTTGTAATGTCATTGGAATCGTAATTCAGAGACCAGGCTAATGACCTGGGGGCATAAAATCCCACAAGGCAGCTGGTGGAATTTAAATGCAATTAAATTATTTGGAATATAGTCTCAGTAATGGTGACCATGATCCAAAATTGACTGTCATAAAACCCACCTGGTTCACTAATGCCCTTCAGGGAAGGTACTGCAGTCCTTATCCAGTCTGGCCTACAAGTGACTTCCAGACCCACAGCAATGTGGTTAACTCTTAACTACCCCTCTGAAATGGCCTAGCAAGCCACTTAGTTCACAGGAATTAGGGATGAGCAACAAAAGCTGGCATTGCCAGCAATGCCTACATCCTATGAAAGAATAAGCAAAAAGAAAACATTTATGCAATGTTGTTAGTGATTTTACCTAAGGCAAACATTTGCCACTAACTCATGATTCTTAATGGTTAAGTCTGTTTAAACTAAATGTAATACCAATTTCCTATGTTTGCCTGAACAGGTTCAAAAAGTATAGATAAACCGTAGAGTTTTAGGACTTCTAAATTCACCAATTTAAACTATTATTTTGCAAAATTCTGGTTTCATTTGGAAGTTGCTTCTCTTTAACAGATAAAACAACAACTTTCAATTTCAATGTGCATGACAAACCTGTTCATTGTCTTTTATGTGCGAGCCTTCTGGTATTGCATCCAATCCTTTCTCCTCACCCGTGCGCTTACTAGCATCACAAAGAAATTCCACCACTTTATTCTCAGGCAGAAAATCAGGGTTCCACAACAACTGGTCTTCATTCTCATATACTAGACATAGATTTTCATAAGATCCATTAGTGCACAGCTTTTATCTAGGCCATATACTTGCACTCGCAATGCATCTTAGGTTTTACAAAAGAGTACCACTTTTACAAAAGATATAACCAATCAATAAGTCTCAAAAAATCTTTGATATCTGAAGGAAACATTTGGCAAATTAAAAATAAATAAATAATAAAATTTCTTTTTGCCAATAATATTTTTCTGCAAGTAGCAACTTATTGTGGCATAGAATTTTTAAGTACCTCACTCAAGTGACTATTCTTCACATGCAAACCTAAACAAAAAACTGTCAGCAAGCTATTTAACATTACAGGATATCATAGCCAACTAGTCTCCTAACAGGTCTGAAGTTGGATTACATCAGGAGGAGGAGCAACGTATGCTGACTTCCTTCTGATCTCAAGATCGTAAAGGCTACTGTAGTACCGTAATAACACTTTGGCTAACAACGAAAACTAAGGATTAAACTCACAAACCATCTTAGTCACATGACTCCCAATAATGAATACTAAGGTTTAAAACAATGAACTCTTCCAAGTAGTAGGATCAATTTTGAATGTTCTAGCAAAGAGGCAAACGGCATGCTTTCTTGTAAGATTTTTGATTTTAGCTTTTACAATGATCATCCTAGCCTCAAAAGTCTAAATAATAAGGTACAGGTAAAAATTTCATGATACTCTTTTTCTAAATCACTAAGATACATTGACACATGCTAAAATTTCTACAGGGCTCAACAGAACAGATGCAGAAAGGAGAAAAGGGAAAGAACAGAACCCAGAGTCAGACAG
This sequence comes from Rhincodon typus, assembly GCF_021869965.1. NCBI lineage: Eukaryota > Metazoa > Chordata > Chondrichthyes > Orectolobiformes > Rhincodontidae > Rhincodon > Rhincodon typus. The sequence continues at coordinate 32,060,177 of NC_063341.1, read as the reverse complement.
CATGCATCCAATCTATGGCTCCAGATTATGACCTTGCAGGAAAGTGTAGCTGATTTGATTGGTCAGTAATTTTCAAAATGTGGGTGAATTTAGTAACTGAGACACATGTTTTACTAATAGTAGTAAAAGCTTTTTAGATTGGCTGGTGAGTTTTTATTGTTTATCTTAACTACAGAATTTCAATAAAGGTATGTAGAAATTTATTGAAAATATAAAATTCCAAGCACAGGCAGGACTATAGCAACCATTCAAAATGCAAGTACTGAAACAGTAATATTATATAAAGATGCCAAGCAGGTGATATATGGTGGCTCCAGAATGCAGATATTTCCTTTGCCTAAAACGCAAACACAACTGCAGTAAGTATCTGCATTTGGAGAAACTTTGCCTCATTGTCACTGAACTGCAACACATCAATGGAGGGGAGGAAATACTTTACTTGGACACTTTCTAGTTCCTGGAGACGATCACACCCCTTAGGCATGTTTTGATCCATAGTCAAGGACAGGTGGTGTGACAGTAATGGAGAAAGTTACGGGATCAAGTGGGTAAAAGCGGAGGTGCCTCAGCCAAAGCACCCCCTAACCTGATCACAGCATTGACTTCTGGTACCTGATGTTGCTGCTAGCGCAGCTGAGAAAATTAGATGGACCATTGGCCTTAGTCATTGCATTTATCCATCATGTTTGAAGTTCTGAAATAAAATCGTAGTAGAAAAACTCAGGAGGTCTGGCAGCATCTTTGGAGACAGAAACAGAGTTAATGTTAAGTTCAGTATGACTAACCATTCCAAAGAAAAGTCATACCAGACTTGAAAGGCTTACTGTTTCTCTTTCCACAAATGTCATCAGACTCACTGAGTTTCTCCAGCACTTTATCTTTATTTTAGATTTCCAGCTGTCCATTCTATTTTGCTTTTATTTGAGAGTTGAAGTTCTGGTGGTATGTATGGAGAAAAGCAGGGCCTGCAGGGTGGATGTCCAAACTGACCATGACATTGGTTTAACAGGAAACCATTCAAGCTGGAGGAGTCAACAGAAATGTGATGGTAAGGGGCAGTTTAGTCTGGAGGTTAGATAGTTCTCAGCAGTTGAGAGAGAGAGTCCAAAAGGCTACGTTGCATCTGCTCGCTAAGAGTTCAGTGCATCAGCTCTGCAATGGAGAGAAACTTGGGAGGGTTTTGTGTGGGGGGGATACAGCCATCATGGTCCACACAGGTACCAACAACTGGTATGTCTAGGAAAGTGTGTGTACAAAGTGAGTGCGGCTAGGACCGAATTAAAAGGCAGCACCTAAAATAGAGTCAAACAGCACGGAAACAGACCCTCCAATCTAACTTGTCCATGCCGACCAAGCTTCCCAAACTAAATAATTCCCACTTGCCTGCGTTTGGCCCAATTTCCTTTAAACCTCAATTTGTGTACCTGTCCAAATGTCTTTTAAATGTTGTAAGGTACCTGCATCCACCACTTCCTCTGGCAATTCATTCTACATACAAACCGCCCTCCATGTGAAAAGTTGCCCCTCAGGTCCCTTTTAGATCTTCCTCCTCACATCTTAAAAATAAAACTTTTCTGAAGAAGGGTCTCGACCCGAAACGTCCGCTTTCCTGCTCCTCTAATGCTGCTTGGCCTGCTGTGTTCATCCAGCTCTACACCTTGTTATCTTAAAAATAAAACCCCTAGTTTTGAACTCCCCCACCCTAGGGAAGAGACCTTTGCTATTCACCATAACGACAACCCTTATGATTTTATAAACTTCTACAAAGGTCACCCCTCAACTTCCTACGCTCCAGTGAAAGAAGTCCCCAGCCTATCCAGCTTCTCCTTATAACTCAAACCCTGCAGTCCTGGCAACAAATCTTTTCTGAACCCTCTCCAATTTAATATCATTCCTATAGCAGGGCGACCAGACAGTACTCTAAAATTGACTTCATACAGCCTCAAATCGACGCCCCAACTCGAATACTCAAAGGTCCGAGTAATGAAAGCAAGCGTGCTAAACACCTTAACCACCCTGCCTACCTGTGACGCAACTTTGAAAGACTATGACACGAACCCCTAGGAGTCTCTGTTCAACAATACTACCCAGGGCCCTACCATTAACCAGACAAGTCCTGCCCTTGTTTAACCTTTGCTCATAACAGAAACGGTCCATACAGGGATCAACTTAGTGAATGCTCTCTGAACTGCCTCCAATGAAGTGATTCTTAAATAAGGGAACCAAAACTGCATTCAGTAGTCCAAATGTGGTCTCACCTGTACCTTGCATAGTTGCAGAGACTTCCCTACTTCAACCCCTTGAAAGAAGGGCCCATATTCTGTTACTTTACCTGATTACCTACTGCACCTGTGTGCTAGCTGCGTTTTGTGCAGAAGTAATCCCATGTCCCATTGTGGTGCAGCTTTTTCCAGGTTTCCCCCCTCCATTTAAATACTGCAACTTTGTTTTAACTGACATGTTGTGAACCAGTGCTCTCGATAAACTGGCAAAAATTATATACCTGAAATACTGTATTATCGCGATCTCTTCAATGTCCGAGTAGTCAGTTGAGGGTGCCAGTGGGAAGGCTGTCTGCCGGTAGGTTTTATTTAAGGCAAAGTTGCTTTATTACTTAAAGAGATTTATGCTGTAAATAAAGTATAACAGCAATGCGTATATCCCCACATTACGTTTCTATTGCTTAGTATGTGTTTTTACATTAACTGTGTGGACCTTTTGATCAACCAGAATATTTGAGCAACCAGCACACTTCTGGTCAATAGATGCTGATTAATAAAGAGTTTGCTGCAACAGTTTTTCTGTTCTCACTTCCAAAGTAAACAACTTCACATTATCCCACATTATACTCCATTTGCCAATTGTTTTGCCCGCTTAATCTATCAATATCTCTAAAAATTTAGTATCCCTTTTGCAACCTGCCTTTCCACTTATGCGTTGTGCAAATCTGCCTACAGAACATTCACTTACTTCCTCGTAGTCATTGATATATACTGTAAACAGTTGTGGTCCCAGCACTAATCCCTGTGGAACCCCACTAGTCATGGGTTGGCAATCTGAGAAAGGAACTTCTTATCCCCACGTGCAGTTTCCTGCCCACTAGCGAGTTCTCTATCCATGGCAATGTTATTAACAGTAAATAAAAAAAAAGCTAGTGGATGACATGTATTTGGGATTTTCAGAAGACTCGTGAGGAGGTTCCACACAGGCTCCATAACCAGAGAAAACTGTCACAAAATAAGAGGAACGCCATTTAGGACTGATATGAGAAGGTGGTGAATCTTAGATTCTTAGAGAGCTGTAGAGACTCGATCAAATAGATATTCAAGACAGAAATCAAATAATATGGGAGAATGCAGGAAGATGGCATTGATGTAGGATATCAGCCATGATTTAGCAGGCTGAATAGGTGAAAAAGCCTGCTCCATTTCACATTTTCAGTGTTATAGCCCATCATAAAAGGATGTAATAGCACAGCATTCCAAAATACATTATGTAATCAAGCAAGGTCAGCATAGCTTCATGAAGGAAAAAGCAAGCTTGACAAATTTATTAGACTTCTACAAGGTAACAAGCACGATAGTCAAAGAAGAACTTATAGATGTAACATATATGGATTTCTAAAAGACATTCAAAAAGGCACCATAAAGACTATTCAACAGCCTATGGTTTTGAAAGTACTATACTTGCATGGATAGAGAATTGGCGATCTAATATGAGGATAGAGAGATGGGATAAAGGATGGCAACTGTAACTAGTGGAATGCCATAGGGATCAGTGCTGGGGTCACAATTATTTAATGATATATATGACTTGGATGGTGTAAGTTAATGTACTATCACCACATTTGCAGATGACACAATTTCAGGTGGGAATGGAAGGAGTGCCAGAATCATACAGCACGGAAACAGATCCTTCAGTCCAACCAGTCCACGCTGAACATAATCCCAAACTAAACTAGTCCCACCTGCCTGTGCTTGGCCCATATCCCTCAGAACATTTCCTATTCGTGTACTTATTCAAATGTCTTTTAAACGTTGTAACTGTACCTGCATCCACCACTTCCTCCAGAAGTTCATTCCACACACAAACAACTCTGTGGGGAAAAAAAATTCTCTCGTCTTTTTTCACCTTTCACCCTAAAAATATATCCCAGTCTTGGAAACCCCCCGTCCTAGCGAAAAGACACCTGCCATTCACCTTATCTATACCCCTCATTATTTTAATCAACCTCTATAAGGTCACTTCTCAACCTCCTATGCTCCAGTGAAAAAAGTCCCAGCTTATCCAGCCTTTCCTTATAACTCAAACCCTCCATTGCTGGCAACATCCTGGTAAATGACTTCTGAACCCTCTCCAGCTTAATAACATCCTTCCTATAACAGGGTAACCAGAACTGGACACAGTACTCCAGAACAGGCCTCACCCTGTACAACCTCAACATAACATCTCACACCTATTTTCAAATTTCTGAGCAACAAAAGAAAGTATGTTAAATGCCTTCTTAACCACGATATACGTGATGCAAACTTAAAAGAATTGTGTACCTAAACTCCCACGTCTCTATTTAACAATACTATGCAAGACCCTACCATAAACTGTACAAGTCCTGTCCTTGTTTGTGTTACCTAAAATGCAAAACCTCACATCTATCCAAAGTAAACTCCACCTGCCACTCCTCGGCCCATTGACCCAGAAGATCAAGATTTTTCGTAATCTTAGATAACCTTCTTCTATCTACCCTACCACTACTTTTGGTGTCATCTGCAATCTTACTAACCATGCCTCCTATATTCTCATCCAGATCATTTATATAAATGACAAACAAAAGTGGACCTAGTATCAATCCCTGTGGAACACCACCGGTCACAGGCCTCCAATCTGAAAAACAACTCAGCACCATTCTGTCTCCTACTGTCAAGCCAATTTTGTATCCAATTGGCAAGCTCACCCTGAATCCCACGTGACTTAACTTTACTAAATAGACTACCATGTAGAACCTTGTCAAAGGCTTTACTAAAGTCCAAGTAAACAATGTCTACTATTCTGTCCTTGTCGATCCTCTTGGTTACTTCCTCATAAAACTCAATCAAGTTTGACAGACACGACTTCCCTCCCAAAAAACCATGCTAACTATCTCTATTCATCCCTTGCCTCTCCAAATGCACATAAAATCCTATCTTTCAGGATCACTTCCAACAACCTACCCAGCACTGAAGTCATACCCAGAGGTCTATAATTCCCAAGTTTTTCCTTACATTCCTTCTTAATCAAAGGCACAACATTAGCCACTCCCCAGTCATTCAGCACCTCACATGCATTTATAGGTAATACAAATATTTCTACAACAGGCCCTGCAATTTCCTCCCTAACCTCTCACAAAACCCTGGGATATACTAGATCAGGTCCTGGACATTTAGCCACCTTTATATTTTTTAAGACCTCCAGCACTTCCTCCTCTGTAATGTCAACTGTTTTCAAAATATTAATATATTTATTTTTGAGTTCTCTAGCCTCAATTTTTCTCCACAGTAAAAAAAACTGATGTGATATATTCATTTAATACCTCTCCAATATCTTTACTTAACCATTGTTCTCTAATCCTGCCAGCCTTATCTTTTACTCTAATAGAAACATAAAGCCTTCCATGTATTAGACATCCCTTTATTTGCAAACAGTCTACTTCAAACAATTTTTGAAAGTTCTTGTCTCATTCCATTAAAATTTGCCTCACTCCAATCAAAAACTTTAATTTTTAATGGAAGGCTTATCCTTTTCCGCAAGGAATTTAAAACAAATAGTAATATGATCATAAGACCCAAAGTGTTCCCCTACCATCACTTCAGTCATTTGCCCTGTCTTATTACTCAAGATAAGGTTTTTGCTCTCTCTAGTAGGAACATTTATATATAGATAAAGAAAGTTTTCTTGAGGATGACACAGTTAGTATAGAGGGATATAGACAGGTTACGCGAGTGGGCAAAAACTTGGCAGATGGAATATAACGCGAGAAAATGTTAAGTTATCCATGAACAGCTGCTCTCGCAGCATCCCGAGAGCCACACTCAGGGCCAAGTGACGTCACATGCACACTCTTGACCTTCCTCTCCAACAGCATCGCAACACTGGCTCAGGGTTGCACCACTCTGCAGTTCACTCCACCCTCCGGCTCATTCGTTGTGTTAAAACCAACTTTTTCTTTTCCTTTCAGGCTTCAAGGCTCACAAGATGCAACAACTCAGAGATACCCATGGCCCTCTAGAACCTTCCTCTCCTCCCCTTCCATCTGACTCCATCCCCTCTCCCAACCCCACCTCCTGTCGGGTATTCACCATCTCTCCTACCTTCCGCTCTCCGATGTTGAACATGCTATACTCAGCAAAGGCCTCAACTTTATTCCTCTGTGTCCCCACCTTAATGAATTTTGGACACGACATGATGTTGAACTCTTCTTCCGCCATCTTCACCTCCATGCCCATTTCTTTGGGCAACGGTCCTCTCCCTGTCCCACAGACTCCTTCGCCCAGTTCCAACACACTGCCTCCACCTGGACCCCTCCATCTGGCCTTTTACCTGCAATTGATCTGTTCATTGAGAACTGCCAACGTGATATTGGTAGCCTCAATTTCTCTGCCCATCTCCCCCCGAACTGATTACCCTCCGTGTACTGAAATCTAACTCGGACTTTGTTATTAAGCCTGCCAATAAGGGTGATGCTGTTGTAATCTGGCGTGCTGTCCTCTACAATTCAGAGGTATGAGCGCCAAGACTCAGGTACTTCCTCCTATCCTTTCCTGGACCATGACACATTCGGCCATTGTATCTACTACGGTAACTGATCTCATTTCATCTGGTGACCTGTCCACCACTGCATCCAAGTTGATAGCTCCTCAGCCCTGCACTGCTCGCTTCTACCTCCTTCCAAAAATCCACAAACAGGACTGTCCAGACCGACCCATTGTTTCAGCCTGCTCCTGCCCCACAGAACTCAACTCTTCCTACCTTGACTCAGTCTTCTCTCCCCTAGTCCAATCTCTCCCCACGCACATCCATGATTCCTCTGATGTTTTACGCTGGTTTCACAACTTCCAGTTTGCAGGTTCTAGCCACCTCCTCTTTACCATGGACGTGCAATCCCTTTACACATCCATTCCCCACCAGGAGGGTATTAGGGCTCTTCGTTTCTTCCTGGAGCAAAGTCCTCAGCCACCACCATCCTCCTCCTCACTCTCAACAACTTCTCTTTTATCTACTCTCATTTTCTTCAAGTCAGAGGGATGACCATTGTTACCCGCATGTGCCTTAGTTACGCTTGTCTCTTCGTGGGGTATGTGGAACATTCCTTATTGCAGTCCTATTCTGGCTCCCACCCACAACTCTTTCTCTGATAATCGACAATATCATCAGTGCTGCTTCCGTCTCTCGTTCGGATTTGGAAAAGTTCATCAATTTTGATTCCAATTTCCACCCTGCCCTCACTTTCACCTGGTCTATCTCTGACTCCTCCTTTCCATTCCTCGACATCTGTTTCCATTTCTGGGGACAGACTGGCCATTAATATCCACTATAAATCCACTGACTCCCACAGCTACTTGAACTATACTTCCTCACATCCTGCTTCCTCTAAAGACTCCATCCCATTCTCTCAGTTCCTCCGGCCCATCGCATATGTTCACGAGGCCAACTTTGACAAGGGGAGCCTCCAACATGTTCACCTTCTTCCTCAACCGAGGATTCCGCAGCTCCGTTGTTGACAGGGCCCTCAACCGGGTCCGACCCATTTCCCCCCCCACCCCTTCTCTTCCCTCCCACAACAGCAATAGGGTTCCCCTTGTCCCTACTTACCATCCCACCAGCATCCACATCCAGAAGATCATGAGACGCCATTTCCGCCACCTCCAGCGAGATGCCACCACTAGACACATATTCCCCTCCTCTCCCTTGTCCACCTTCTGTTCCCTCCAGGACACCCTGGTCCATTCTTCTTTTACCCCCAACATATCCCCACGGCACCTTCCCCTGCAACCGGCGAAGGTGCAACACCTGCCCATTTACCTCCTCCCTCCTCAGTATCCAAGGGCCCAAACATACCTTCCAGGTGAAGCAACACTTCACCTGTACTTCCCAGAATCTAGACTACTGCATCCGTTGCACACAACGTGGTCTCCTCTACATGGGGGAAACGAAGGGTAGAGTGGGTGACTGCTTCACAGAACATCTATGTTCTGCTCGCAAAAAAGACCCTGAGCTACCTGCTGCCTGCTACTTTAAAGTCTCCCATGTCTTAGCCCCCTACCCAACACACCAGGCCTGGTTATCACTTAGCCCACCATTACACACTATCTATTGTTAGTCACTAACAGTCCCCATTAACAACTATTCACACTCCCAGCCAGATCGTTATCAACTCCTTCATCTATCCAACTGCTTTTCTCTCTCTTCAGGCCCTATCCTATTATTTACTCCCTGCCCCATCCCCCTCCCTATTTTCTGCATATAAGCTGACATTTCCTCAGCTACCATCAGTTCTGAGGAAGGGTCACCAGGCCCAAAACATTAACTGTGATATTTTTCTTCACAGATGCTGCCAGATCTGCTCAGCTTTTCCAGCAACTTTGGTTTTTGTTAAATTACATATTTTGGCAGGAAGAGTAGCGGAACTCAATACCTTCTGAATATCGAAAGTCTGCAGAGAGCTGTAGCACTGACAGATTTGGGGTCCTCATGCATAACTCAAAAAGCCTACAGCTAAATTCAGCAGATATTAGGAAAATAAAGGAACTGCTGGCCTATATTTCAAGGGAAGAGAGTGTAAAATTATACAAGGTGCTAGCAGAATTCATCTGGAATCATGTGGGAGAACCTAGCACCAAAAGGCATAACCTCAGAGCAAGGGTTCCCATACCGCTTTCCCCCACCCACCCCATATAATAAATCTGTGGAATCCTTTACGGCAGAGGGATGTCAGGGTTGGACTGTTAAAGTATTTTCAAAGCGATACATAAATTTTGAATCAGTAAGGGAACAAGAGGTTATGGGGACAAGGTGGGAAAGTAGGACTATCAATCAGATTAATCAAAACAGCAGAATAGACTGAATTGGCTGAATGGAATATTTCTTTTCAGAATTTAGACATTTTTGGCATATTCAGTGCCCAGTGAAATAAGATTGAGCATTGGGAACAGCATTTGAAAAGTCTCGTATAACTACACAAAGATCAGTTCACAAAATGATGCAGATTTATTTGTGTCTAATAAATTGGTAGGTGTTCTAAAATTAGAAAACTTTAAGTATAAAGCTGTCTAGAAACAAATCAACTGAACAGTTCACGATGCTGAATCTAACAGATAAACAATTTATCACCCACTCCAAACTTGCCAAAACACAAGTTTAAAATGTTAAATAGCTTACCTTTCTCATTCTCTTTGTAATTATAAATGCCTATAGGAACATCAGCCTGGTATTGTGAGCCTACCATGATCTCCTGAAAAACAAGACACATCATCTTTGTGAACTGTTTAGAAATTGTAGCATTATACTTGGCGATTCCTTTTAACTTCCTATTATATTGCACTTGCATGGTTGGCAGTCGCTAAGATACAGTAAAATACGGTTTTTCCTGTTGCTGGCCTTGGAAAATCTGACAAATTCATTTTGATATTATTGTTGGCTGCAGGAACCCCGTGAACCAGAAGTCAGTAGCACTAGCACTACACTAGAACAATGTATGAGCACCAGTGATTTTAAAAGTTTTAGAAGAAAACTCCTGCTACACTCTTGATATATTGTCCATTAACATTTTACATTAAACTGACTTCCTAAATGGCATGCAAGTGATAATACATTCAATTTTATTTTCCAAATAATAAAAGTAATGATATATTGAGGTCTAGCAGCAGGGAAGGAGAATAATGTACCATTTTAGATATTGTTCACTGCAGTTTAGCAAAAACTGAAAAACAGAGAATGCAAATTACCAGATGGACACAGATTAATGAGATTACTGGAGAATGTTACCTGCCTCTTGTCAACTCAAGCCTGGAGGTAATCCAGTATTGTCACAGATTTGGCTGCATCATGGTTATGGATTCTGAATGGATCTAAATTACTCACCATCAGTAGTGAGCATTCTGACTTTTATGGTAGAGAGGATGCAACTGAAGAAACAACACAAGGTGGTTGGGCCGAGGGCTGCTCCCCGAAACAGCTCTGAAATAATACTTTGACTACCCTAACCATCTTCATGTGAGATAGGACTCTAACCACTGGACTTTTGGCCGTACAACAAATGCCATTAATTTTTCTAAGGTTTCTGGTATCAAATGTTTACTTCATAGCGAGGGCAGGTAATATAACCATTCCACAAAGTTGTAGCTTAGTCATCTACTGGCAAGTAGAGATCATTAGGTGGCATTAATGATGACATAACATGACAATCAGAAGTGATGCCAGCTCACTTGTCCTTAATGCTGATTTTTTGAAAAATTTACAAGGAAATACACCCTGAACTAGATTTAATATGGCAATGGAAGTCTCTCTCACTAGCTGGAGGACCGGTGGGGACACCGCACTGTTTTCACAGGAGGCTCCAATCAAATTAAGTCTATTTCCAACTGATATAGTGGCGTGGAAGGCACAAAAGGAAATCAATGCATACATTTAGTAAAATTGGGATACTTTTCTCATGTTAAAATAGTTAAATCCACATTTGGCTTTAGAAATCACAATTACTAAAAAAGTTGCAAAACATTTTCATCAGATATGAATTTGACAAATTATAGCAATGTGGAGCCCAGACTGTGCTAAGTGATATTCTCTTAATAAATCACTAGCTGCTATACATGATCCAGGATTTTACAGACATATATAATCTCTTAATGAAAATCACATTACTTACAGGGTTAACTGGTACTTATAAATGACCAATGATATGCATTTCCCACACACCGAGTTTAATACATAGCAGATAAATGTAATATTATACCAGAAGGAGAGTCTGAAGTCACACGGAGATGGAATGTACAATGCTGCAAAATCTGTTGCTAATTAGAATTTAATTTGGGCCATTCAAATTAGACATAAAACATGAACAAAAACAGAAGTTGCTCTGAGTTCTGAGGAAGGGTCACCAGACCCCAAACGTTAACTCTGATTTTCTCTTCACAGATGCTGCCAGACCTCCTGAGCTTTTCCAGCAACTTCTGTTTTTGTTCCTGATTTACAGCAGCCACAGTTCTTTTGGCTTTTGTTAAACATAAAACATAGCTACCAAGACACAAGGGAACATCAACAAACTCCACAGAGCACATATTTACACAATTAATGTCATCAAGTAAAAGCAGAGCAATCATGTTAGTCTAATGCACATTTTAACAGCTTTACATTCAGTATTGGTGCAGGCTAGAAACAAATTCAACCATAGCTGGCATGCTGCAGCAAACAGCAGGTAAGAAAATAACTGGAAGAATAAAAAATATTTTGTCATCAAAAACAGCGAAATGCACAAATAACACTAGTATGGAGTGGAAAAAACACAAACAGTACCTTTTTCCAGTCTTCCGAGGGCACATAATCTTCATCATCATCAGATTCTTCTTCCCCTTCATTACCTATGAATGTTAACATATTAATTTTCTGCCCTCGGTTGTAAAATATATAAAGCATTTTCATTTATAGAAATGATGAGAAATTCATTACGAGACAAGTGATTTACAATCTGTTTTTGAACACAAACGTTTTTGGCGCTTGGCATGAAATTTCTACTTTCTATTCTTATACACTTTTTTTTAGAAAAAGGTGCCATAGTCTCAGTCTACAAATGCACAATCAGATCTTTGCAATTTTAACCATTAATATATCTGGATTGCACATGCTGAATCTTGGTACATCTTACACAAGACAAAAATACACAACTTTCTGTGAATGCTGAGATGGATGCATGGAAGTCAACTTTTGCAATTTGACTCAAATACTCCACACAAGTCTAATATTTCAGTCAGAGACCAATCATTTTGTAACATGTTCCAACTATTCTAGTAAATTTAGAATAAATACAATAAGGATTAATAGGTAAAGTGAGAATTTCTTCATTTACATATATTGTTACAATAAAAGGTAAATATGGACTACCTATATTTAACTGCCATCATCTGGTTTCAATAACCAAGACCTTCACAGACTAAAGTCATTTATAAAAAAAGACAAATACAGACCTGGAAGAGCCACTGTGATTATCTGACCACAGATTGAGGGAGGTACAGAGAACCTACACAAATACATTAAGTTGACTCCACTGAAATTACAATTTAACCCAAAGACGTGAACCCAGCCAAATAAGTCAACGTCAAAAAATGTGCGTTCTGTTTAAGTCACATATGCTCGTTAATTTCAAATATTTGCAGATGTAAAGTGGCTTGCAGAATATTTGGCTTGGAAAGACAATAGAGCTAGAGTGTGAAATGCACAACAAACCACATTAGGGTCATTTGCTTGGCAGAGGAAAAAGAAAATATAAATTCACAATAGAACCTGGAATGCTCACTCTTTTCCCTCTTCAAAGTCAGTGCCCAGTGAAAAGTCAACTTGGGAAAACAACCATTCACCAAAAACTCCAGCATTCTACAAATGTAACTACTCCTGAAGAAAATGCAACAGCTGCAGTCATGGACCGAAGTTTTAGATTCCAAGAACTTTAAACTGCATTTGCTTTTATTTACCTAAGGAACACCTTGCCCAACTTCCATGCAAATCATCTTTTAAATACATTATCCATATCTGCATATCTAATGGGTTAGGAGGTAATAAAATTCTTCTTTCACCTAAGCAAACCTTTGGAATTGGCTTTCATTTGAACAAACACAAACACATTTTGATTTAGGTGTGATAGCTGTGTTCTTAAATGAAGCAAAAATATTTGCTGTGAATGACCAATAGCAAGTTAATAGGGAACAAAAATCCCCCTCATCTGGTCATAATAAAATGCACATTTTCTGTGATTAAATCAGAGATGAAATACATATCAAATATTACATAAAACATGCAAATGGATACGTGCCAATGCTCAAAGTACATTGAGTGGGGTTCAATTCACCCCCCAAAGTAGCCAATGTGTGGTAAAAATTCAATCATGAATTGGGGGCAAAACAAGAGAGTAGTTATCCCTGAAGCGGACAGTCAGAATTTGTTTTCTTTTGGGTGGGAGGGGGTGGATGCAGGGCACGCTGGTCCTCCAAATACTAAGTGCTTGCTGTTGAAAGGTTCACTACAAGCCAGGGCCACAGCAAGTAGAGTAGACTGCTGTTGGGTGAAAGGGAGGTTGACAAGAATAAGAACAGGCACTTGAGGCTGAAAATTATAGAAGTGTGCTGATGTGAATGAAGGACTGAGAAAGGTGGGGAAGCGAGGAAACTCCATTTGGATGCGGTGGGGGCAGACTCCAATTGTGGGGGATTTGAACTCCAATTTGCTTGGGGGTGGGAGACTGGAACTGCAAGGGAAAAAGGGGAGAACAGTTTTAATTATTTTAACAAGGATAGTGTATTATATGAAAATTACTATTGTAATGACATCGTCAGTTAGATGCTTCAAATAGACATCTACGTTGTCACATCTTCCAATCTCTCTCACAGTGAATTCTTTGTTAACTCATTCATTTTCTCCTAAATATATTGCTGAATGCTTCATTTCTGTCTCTGGACAAGTCCAAATATCGCTTACATCAGCACAAATACAAAAATTTTACAAGGTGAATACTGAAAGAGAAAGCGAATAATAAAGGAACATCCTAAAATCAAAACACAGCCACGTGGGGGAAAATGAGTCCTCAAAAATATACACAGCTCTGATATTGTACAGTTAAATGCTAGTAAATATGGAAATCCAAACACAGGATGGGCATCCCAGAACTGTTCCGTTTAACTAATGCGGTCCCAGTTAGTCATGAATAATTGGTGCCACTTTGTCAGAAAACATTACTTATAATAGTTATAAAAAAATCATTAGGACAATTAAAACAAACTGTATAACTCTTTGCAGTTGAATTGCAGCAATAGAACGTTCACACATAAATTCAACCTATTAACTCTTGAAACAATCTTTGTATTAGCCTGAGGTTTAGTCTACAGATATTCTATTCTTTCTTAATGCCTTGAGATAAATACTTTTTCTCCCCAAATTGAAGACTCACTTCCAGCTTGTCACGGTGGTATTGTGGTTAATATCCAACTCTTAATAAAATAATATCAAGATGACTTTCAAACAGGTACAAATATGAAAACTTTATTCTCACATGCTACCAATCTTCAGCCAACCGTATTGTGCAAATGACTCAATTTTTAGAATCTATGGCACCCATAAATGATACTCCAAGTTTAACTAATGAGTAATGTCACAACTTGCACTTAAGACATAGTATTTACTGGAACAGTTCTAAGCTGTGGCAAAACCACTTGTAACTTTAGCAATAATGAAGACTAAAATAGCTATTAAGAATATCTTTGATAATGGGGGAAGTGAATAAGTTGGCTACTTTCACATGCACAAGGAAGTATACCTATGTCTAAGTATTTACATCTGCGTGGTCGGATCATCTCTTGCACATCTTGTGAGGTAATCAAAGGTGCAAGGTCATCATTAGAAGACAGAGTTTCATCATCTTGTCCACTTGAGTTCTTTGGTATTTCTTGCTGCATAAATTACAAAAGATGTCAATAATACTACTCAGTTAATATGATAAAGTTTGATGAAAAATTGGTTAAAAATAAAAGGTCTATGTAATAACGCAGTGTGGAGCTGGAGGAACACAGCAGGCCAAGCAGCATCAGAGGTGCAGGAAAGCTGAACCCTTCTTCAGAAATAGGGGAGGGAAAGGGGGCTCTGAAATAAATGGTTTGGGGGGGGGGGGGAGAGGGGTCAGTGATAGCAGGTAGACAGTGGAGGGGATAGGTGGAAGAGAAGACGGACAGGTCAAGTAGGCAGGGATGAAGCTAGTAAAGGTGAGTGTAGGTAGGCAGCGGTGGGGATTGGTCAGTGAGGTGGGATGAGCAGATAGGTGGGACAGAAGACGGACAGGTCAATGAGACGAGGCTAAGGGTGGGAGGAGGCTGGTCTTGGAAGGAGGCCGGGGGTGGGAGATTTTGAAGCTAGTAAAGTCCACATTGAGACCATTGGGTTGTAGACTTGCAAGGCGGAATACGAGGTGCTGTTCCTCCAGTTTCCGGGTGGCATCGTTGTGACACTGGAGGCGGCACAGGATGGACGTGTCGGCCAGGAAGCGGGAGGGGGAGTTGAAGTGGTTTGCGACTGGGAGGTGCTGTTGTTTGTCACGAACCGAGCATAGATGTTCTACAAAGCACTTTGTAGAACACCTACACTCGATTTGCGATAAACGACAACACCTCCCACTCGTGAGCCACTCTCCCACTTCCTGGACGAAATGTCCATCCTGGGCCTCCTCCAGTGTCACAACAGTGCCACCCGGAAACTGGAAGAACAGCACCTCACATTCCGCCTTGGAAGTCTACAACCCAATGGTCTCAATGTGGCCTTTACTAGCTTCAAAATCTCCCCATCCCCGACCTCATCCCAAGACCAGTCCCCACCACCCCCCACTGACCTGTCCGTCTTCTGTTCCACCTATCCGCTCCTCCCACCTCACTGACCAATCCCCACCACTGCCTACCTACACTCACCTTTACTAGCTTCATCCCTGCCTCCTTGACCTGTCTGTCTTCTCTTCAATCTATCCACCTGCTACCACCACACCCCACCCCGCCCCGCCATTATTTCCACTCCTCCATTTCTGAAGAAGGGTCCCGACCCAAAACATCAGCTTTCCTGCTCCTCTGATGCTGCTTGGCCTGCTGTGTTCCTCCAGCTCCACACTGTTATTTCAGACTCCAGCATCAGCAGTTCTTACTATCTCCAAAGGTCTATGTAAAGTCCTGGGGAGACATTAAAACCTTGGATGTACATAATAGAAGCAAATTGAATGAAAGAAGAAACCATAATTCAGATTTTAAAAAGTTAATGTCATTTTTAATTGAAACAAGAGAAAAAGGGAACTGTATTAGGCTAGCTGAACTGGAGTCCATTATAGTTATGAAAAGAAAATTCATGCTCATTATAGAAAATTGCACAGTATAGAATTCAATCAGCAACTGAATAAAACATTTCTATTTTGTACACTGTAAAATTATTACAAGTTTGAGGTTGTAAAGAACTTTATAATCAAGCTGCATTGATCAAAGTTGAAAACCTGTACGAAAAATTACCATAGTTACTGCTGAGACTAAGGATGCATTTCTTTAGAGGGAGCTTTTACTTGCTAACTCCCTTCAGTTAAATCTTTTCTTCGCCCTTCACAAAATGAGTTCAAATTTCTCTGTTATACATTCCCCGTCTTCACCTTGCACTTATATTGCATACATATAAATATGTGAACAAGTGAAAGTCACTGTTCTCAGGAAAGTTGTCCTCTTTCCCAGAGAGAGATGATTTGAGAAGCTTCACTATTACAGCACAGTAAGGTGTATGTTGTAAAGTTTGAGATCTTGAAGGCTGTTGGCATATGAATTTTGAAATTTAGCTCTGGATTGAACAGAATGGAGAGTCTTGTGTGCAGCCAGAGCAAATTAACTAGGATGGAGGATAGTGTCAGTGGCAGGAAAATAATGTTTAGCATTTACCGAAAGCATCTGATTTTGACATGCTCACTTTTCATTTGGAGGTAATCATGGATCACCCATAATACGTAAAAAATAGGTGCAGCAGTAGGCCATTCAGCCAATTTCAGTATCAACTCCCGCTTTCTCTCCATACCCATTAATCCCTTTAGCCACAAGGGCTAGCACCTTCTGAATATATTTAACGATCTGACCCCAACAGCTTTCTGTGGTAGAGATTAGTCCTGAAAGACAGGCAATCTGAAATGTCAACAAAGGTGTTAAAGATGCAAACTGACATGAAAGTAGATGCAATCTATAATGTTAAATGGGGATTACATAACTAATAGCTATGGTTAAAATCAAAGCCTAAGATGTATCCTTGAGGAAGTTTAAAAAGTAATGCAGGAATGTAACAGTCTGCGCCTAAGCATGAACAGATAAAAAGGAACCCACAGAATAGCAGGCTCACAGAGTTGGATCATGGAGAACTAACAGAAGGAGAAAGGGCTTTATCTTAGAGAAGTGGAAGGTGACAACAGGATACAAGACTTGAAGCTATTGACTATAATTGATGACTGACCCAAGGTAGACACTAAATTCAAGAGTAAGTTGGCTGTTTATACAAAACATAAAAGAAAGATGGATTAGAGCGAGGGAGGCACAGTTATATGCAAAGTTAGGCCTAAATGTTAGTTTTGGTACCAAAAAACAGAGGCAATCCTATAATCGGATCGACTTCAATGCCACAAACTACAACAATTGTAACTAAGGCTGAAATGATTGAAACATTAAGTTCATGTGAAACAGCAGGCTGAGATGGGCATGTTTTTGGAGAATTTACATGACATAAGGCTGAGTAATAAGGAAAGTAAGAAAAGACTAAGATAGTTAAATTCCTACACAGACAACTGGGATTTGGGAGGGAAAAAAATTCACAATGATTGGACTGAAGCTTAAAAATTTCACAGCGACCATTAGATTTAATGAAGCCCCAGTAACACCAGAACCAAAACTACTTCAAATGAAGTTCCCAGCCCTAACCTGTAGCTAGCTCTGGTGGAATCTGCTGTTACCAAACTTTTAACTAACCTGAAGTAGATGTACATTTGGCAGATCGTCTGTCTCTGGAACTTCACTACTTCCACTATTTTCCTCATTATCTCCATCATCTCCATCATCCTCCTCCTCTGCTTCATCATCCTCATCATCGTCGTCATCATCCTCATCTTCCTCACCAGGAAATGGAACAGTCTTCCCATAACCATACAAATTTAATAAATCTTGGATTGGCATTTCACCTTCCTAAAAAAGGAAAAAACACACAAGATGTATTTACTTACAAAGAAATGGCTCTATGTCTTACTGTAGGTTAAAACAAAGTAGGTCAAAGTAGATTTCTGAAGGATCCCAACCCGAAGCGTCAGCTTTCCTGTTCCTCTGATGCTGCCTGGCGTGCTGTGTTCCTCCAGCTCCACACTGTTGTCTCTGACTCCAGCATCTGCAGTTCTTGCTAGTTCTAGGTCAAAAGTAGTAGGGTTTTATTAACATGGCTCTCTAGTTAATTCAATAGCTGCACACCCAGGTATGTGATGAGATTCAATTTTATGAAGTTAACTCAATCACGAGGGAAAATTTGAGATAGCTTGAGAACCAGATTGATATTTGACATTAAACCTCCTATGAAAGGTCCCAGACGATATCCTAGACTACAATGAGTTAGTTTGCTTCTGCCAGGGTAGCCTCATATGATACAACACTTTATTCTTGTACAGATGATAGGCATTTGGCAAGGCCAGCATTAACTATCTACAGTCCATCTATAACTGGCCTTGAAAGTGGTTAGCTGCAGCTGCCCTCTCAAACTACTATTGTGGCGGTGCAGGTTCTTCCAGTGCTGTTAGGTAGACTTCAAAGTTTTGCTCCAATAATAAAGGAACAGCTATTATTTTCAAGTTAGGATGGTGAGCAATTTGGATGTGGAGTTTGCAAGTGGTGATGTTCTTGTTCTCCTGGACAGTAGAAATTGCAAGCACGGGAGGTGCTGGTGAAAAAGCCTTGGCGAATTGTTGCAGTGCATCTTGTAGATAGTATACACTGCAGCCAATGCACTGGTTGTGGA
Organism: Rhincodon typus; assembly: GCF_021869965.1. Lineage (NCBI taxonomy): Eukaryota > Metazoa > Chordata > Chondrichthyes > Orectolobiformes > Rhincodontidae > Rhincodon > Rhincodon typus. The sequence goes on along the minus strand of NC_063341.1, from coordinate 32,041,394 downwards.
TGACATGACAATTAAGGTGAGCTTCTGTGGCCTGGTTGGTTCTAAGCTTATCACGTGCTGTTGGAGTTGAATGGATGGCAATGGTGTAGTGGTAATGTCACTGGACTAGCAATCCAGAACCTCAGGTCAATGCTCAGGGGACTGAACAATTTATGGCAGATGGTGGAATTTGAATTCAATAGAAAGATCTAGAATAAACAGCTGTCCTAATTATCATTAAAACCCTCCTGGTTCACTACTGCAATTTAGGGATGGAAATCTGCCTTTCTTATATGATCTGGCCTACAATGTGAGTCCAGAACCACAGGAATGTCATTGACTCTTAACTGCTCTCTGTCCAATTAGAAATGTGCAATAAATGCTGGCCTAGCCAGCAGCACAACATCCTAAGAACAATTAAATAGAATTCAAAACACTCCTGACATGTATTTCACAGACTGCGGAAAGGCAGTAGAGGATCAGGACAGGAATCATTTATTGCATAGCAGAAGTAGTAGCGCAGTGGTTACGCTATGGACTAGTAAATGAGAGACTTTCACTAATTTGTGGCAATATTGAGTTTATGGGGAGGGCTATGGCTATTTGGAAAAATTAACTGTTCAGTAATCCAGGCTAATCCATGGGTTTGAATTCAAAAATTGCAAATGATGCATTTTGAGTTCAATTATTAAAACTGGAGTTAAAAAAGGGGGTGGATGATAACCACAAAACCATTGCCATTTGTTGTCAAACCTGCCATCATTAGCTGGTCTGACCTACAGACCTCGGAATTTACCTGTACACCAGAAATAACAATGGCAAACCCAACTCTGTCGTCCTTGCAAAGTCTTCTATGGGGGCTGTGCCAAAATTAGACGAACGGTTCCACAAACCAATCAAGCAACAGCCTGAACGCCATATTTACAGAACAGACGGAAGGTAAGTGACTAAGCCAGTTGACGATAAGTGAGCATGGGACACCACCCTCAAGAAGCACTGCAGTGGAAGCCTGGGGATGAAGTGAACATATTCTGATGTGTATTGATGTGATGTGCATCTGCACCTGAATAACTTCCCAATCTATATCTTGACTCACACAGACAACCTGAGCAAGGCACAAGAGTATGCTAGCATCTTACCAAATAACAAATGCATTCAAGTAAAGGATGAGTTAAATTTCAAAACTACTCTACATTCCTTAGGTTCAGTACATCTGGCGTCTCACAAATTAATTCCATTTTCTGGGTTATCTTTATGACCCAATATTTAGGTATATAGAGTACAGAAAATGAGGAAAACATCGATAAAGCCCCATGTTAAATGAAATACACTTTTGATCTACTCTCATGTCCTTCAATACTCTGGGTCTGACTTACAGTATAACAAGACATGTCAAGGATATTTTAAGAAGTCATCTTTTTGGAATTGTTAAGGGACTGAATTTTTTTGAATTTGCAGTAATATCAGCATTCTTTCAGAAAAACAAGATATTACATACATAGAAAATTACTGGAAATATGTAGGTCAAGCAGCATTTGTAGAGGGAGATGCTGTCTGAAAGGTCATCAGTTTGAAAAAGTTCCTCTCAACACAGATGGTCTCTGTTTAAATAACTTACAGAATTCTCTGGTATCTTTCACTTTATGTTCACGGCTTCCCATCACTCCCACTAATAAATAAGAGACTGTGCTTACCTCATTACTAAACTAAATTTTATTGATCTTCATAATTTCTCTACAAAAAAGTTTGAGTTATCAGTGCATGTCACAGCCAGCACCATTCATTTCCTTTCCTCTCACTCTTACCTAGAGGGCCACAGCTAAAGGGCTACAATATGAGCTCAAGCAGGACAGCAGATTTTCCAAGTAAGCATGCATGGATGGAACTGGCTGAGGAAGTCAGCTGCAGCTGGGGCTTCTTAAACTTTTTCACCAAAAGATTCCAGTATGTAGCTCAAGGACAAGACAGACAAAAAACATGACACTTTCTGGTGCCAAAGACCAAGACTTGCCTAGCCTTGTCCTGCATAGAAAACCTTAGGGCAACATACCTTACAACTTCACTCAATCTTTCCCTACAGACACCTCATCTCTAGAGGCTGCAGACGCCAGCAGTGACTTCACAGCATGAGCTTCCAGAAGCACTAGTATTTTAGATATGGCACAAGAGTTGATACTATGCTTGCAGACCTGTTTAGGAGTCTTCTTTCTCTATGAATGAATTTCTGTAGCTATCCCATTGTTGTATGGACAGGCTGTGGCTCAAGAAAATAAAACATCTGGTATTGCTCCTACTGATGCTAGAGCATTTCACAGTGATGTGCCTCAGCAAAGATAGATGGTAGAGCTACATAAGCTGCTTCATGCTGTGAAGACTATAACAGTTCAGTTGAAGATGGGCTTAGTGATCAATAAGCTGTACAAAAGCCTGGCTCGGCCACATCTGGAGTATTGTGTCCAGTTCTGGTCGCCTCATTACAGGAAAGATGTGGAAGCGTTGGAAAAGGTGCAGAGGAGATTTACCAAGATGTTGCCTGGAATGGAGGGAAGGTCTTACGAGGAAAGGTTGAGAGAGCTAGGGCTTTTCTCTTTAGAATGACAAAGGATGAGAGGTGACTTGATAGAGGTGTACAAAATGATCAGAGGTATAGATAGAGTAGACAGCCAGAGACTTTTTCCCTAGAGTGGAAGTAGCTATTATGAGGGGGCATAGTTTTAAAGTGAGTGGAGGTTGATACAGGGGAGACGTCACAGGTAGGTTCTTTACTCAGAGTGGTCGGGGCATGGAATGCATTGCCGGAGAGGGCAGTGGAGTCGGCCTCATTAGGGGCATTTAAGCAGCTATTAGATAGCATATGGATGATAGTATAAGGTAGGGGTGGAGGTTAGATAGACCTTAGGATTAGGGTAAAAGTTCGGCACAACATCTTGGGCCAAAGGGCCTGTACTGTGCTATGTTCTAAGTGAGGTGCCTTCCAACAAGGCAATCACCAAATAAGCAGCGAAAGCATACTGATGCATCAAACATCAGCATCTCATATATTGGAACACTTCAATGTAACTAATCAAAAGTCTCCCCAGCTTATCAGTTCTTTTTGGGCATAGTTGCTTTCTTGAACCTTCTGACTTGTAGAAACAGTGCAGATTAGCTACACTTATGGGAATGAGGGAATTGCGTGAAGTTACTGATAGCTACTCTTTTAAGTACTTACACTGAGAAATAATAGTATCCTGCTAGAGTGTGCTCAGAAAGCTAGAAGAGAGTAGAATCATCTTGAGATCCTGACCAGATGTTACTTTCTGCAATTTTTACTTGCTCTCAAACACACTTTTTGCCTTGGGAAAATTGCACATCATGTGTCTTTTGTTTATCTGAACAGGAAGCCAGCAGTTTGCCCCCTTTCAGTCTTACAGTTAGCCAGCAAGACCACAAGTTATTCAGAATGCAGCCTCTGCCTGAAATTTGGGTACGCCAAATGAGTCATTTTTTTTTTTTAAAGATATGATCCAGAACAAATGAGCCTAAACAAGTCTTAAAAATGAAATCAAATGTTAAATCATCCAATCTTTTTGGAATAGGTTAATGGATGATACGTTCCAATTATCAAACAAAAATCTCTACTCTCAGCTCAAGTATTAAACCGTATCAAAATCAGTCCTAGCGTAACAAAAATGGAAGTTGTTGGAAAAGCTCAGCAGGTCTGGCAACATCTGTGGAGAGTTCTGTTCTGAGGAAGGGTCACCAGACCCAAAATGTTAACTGATTTCTCTTCACAGATGCAGCCAGACCTGCTGAGCTTTTCCAGCAACTTCTGTTTTTGTTTCTGATTTACAGCTTTTGCAGTTCTTTGCAAAACATTAGCTGAACATTTTATGCTAGGATCAAGTACAGCAAGCCTCCACACTGTGAATAGATTCCATTCTGGAGTCCGTTTGCAAGTCGATTTATACACAAGTCAGAATACATGCAGTGCATTTTAAATTAGCCATTTGTAAGTATAGGAAATGTTTGCAAGTCAGATCTTTAAAATTACACGCCTGCATTGGATCGCATTCGTAAGTACAAGCATTCATAGACATGATAACATCAAGCATCAGTGGTCATCCACTGCACTCATATTTGAAAACAGCTCCTGACCATTATTACTTCTCTTGGAAAGTGCATACATCAACACATCATTGACTTTTCATTAGAATTGTACCCTAATGCCAATATACAAGTACATGTATGCTAACACACAATGTATGAATACCAGAGGGTTCCATAATTCTACGACCAATAGATCAGGCAAGAACTCTGTAGTCACAGACTGGTGGTGGGCAATTAAATGTGTGGAAACATTTCTATCCTTAAATGACAGCATTACCCATGAGCAAAATAAAGCTGAAGTTCTTAAAAAAATTTTATCCAGAAATACTGATCCATGTTGATCTCTGGAGATCAACCCTATTACAGATATCAATCTTTAGTCAATTCACATTACACTATGGGACAAAGAAACAGCTAAAATCATTGGATGAAAAGGCTACTTGTCCTTAACAACATCCCAACAGCAATGAAAATGTGCTCTAAAACAAGGCGTCTCTCTAGTCAGGCTTTTCCAGTGGAGCTACAAATCTGGCACTTACCCAAGGAAAATGTCTAGGTATGTCATGCCCACAAAATGCAAAACAATTCTAATTTGGATAACTTCAATTCCATCAGCCTACTCTAGTTAACAATGAAGTGGTGGAATGGTTTCAGAGTATTATCAAGCAGCATTTACTTGCTGACAACCTGCTTACTGATGCTCAGTTTGGGTTTCATCAGTATCACTTGGCTCCAGATGACAGCCTTAGTCCAACCAAGCACCAAAAGCACTAATTTCTGTGGTGAGGCAAGAGTGTTTACTCTCAATATTAAAGCAGCAAGAAGCCCCTGTAAAAGTAAAGTTATTCGTAATTAAGGGGGCAGCTCATCACTGATTAGAATCATAACCAGCTCAAAGAAAGGTAGTTAGAAAGCAAATATCTCAGCTCCAGACCCTCAATGCAAGATTTCCTCAGGGCAGCGTCTCAGGCAAAACCATTCAGCATTCATTTCAATTCTCAATAACTCAGATAGTGAAGTATTTCGTGTAAAGATACAGGAAAACCTAAACAACATTCAGGAACAGGCTCAAACAACAACTACCATTAGTGTTAAAAGGTGGATATGCAATATCATTACCACCCACCATGAATATCCAGCGAGGGGGTGACACCGCTAGTCAGGCACTTAACTGGAGTAGCTAAAAGTGTAAGATGTGTAGTATTCTGCATAAATAACTCATCATCTGATTTCATAAACACTTTCCACCATCCATAATGCACAAGTTATGAATTTGATGGAAGACTTTGCATTTGCCTGGTTAAATACTGCTCAAACACGCGAGTCGTTCACCACCATCCAGGACCAACAACAAACTTGCTTGATTCTCATCATCAACATATTGTGGTTTCAGTGAAGCAGCATGTACAAGATGTAACACAGCAAATTTCTTCTTCAGGATAATATTTAACAAACCCGTGACCTCTATAAACAATAAGTGCAGCAGAATGAGGAGAATGTCCACCACCTGCAACAATACAGCCAAAATCAAAACTCTTTTCTAAAATAAAACCAGACACCTGCAGACTGATGACAGTGGCTCATTACCTTCTGAAGGGTAGTTTCAGATGGGTGAAAAGTGATGAGCATGCCAACAAGATGAGTTCAAACTAAATCGAAGTGTTGGAATGTATACAATAGGCCTATCAGGAATCAATAGATCACTGACTATAGCAATTATAGATCTTGGAATGAGCACTTTGTAAAGACAATGTGCCTAGGCATCTGCTGAAAGAGCTCCCATGTCATCACAAGGTGTTTCAGTGTTAGTGTTAGAAATATCTAGGTGCCAGAATAAGATTTGGTGAGTTTCAAAGTTAATTTTATGCCACCATTATGTACTTTTGGTAAAAAGTATTGACAGAACTGTATTGATTTGATCACAAGCATTAAAAAAAGCTGGTAATAATTATAACGGCACATCCAGGGTATAAGCAAACTGATAGAGTATTACGAGGTGACAAGAATCAATAGGATTCACACCATTTGAATTGGTATACGGACCTGAGCGAGTGTTAATGTTAAGAAGCATATTCAGTGAAAGCTTCGAGATAAATAGAATGCAGAATGTGCTGCAGTTACAACAACACAATAAAGTACCTGGTTTAACCACACTGCGTAAAACTCCAGTAGATAGGCCATAATGTCCTAATGCTCCTGCTAATGCAAGAAGACAATGTACAGGAAAACCCTACATGTTGAAGTGGCTTGTCAGCCAAACATGTTCCAAGACTACCAAAGGAAAAAGTATGATATTTTCCCTCACCATGTGGAGATAGTACTGTGTCTCACATCCACTCAAGAGTGGGAAACGTTATGCATCTGCAAGCTGGCAACACGATATCAAGTTCTTGATGGGCTACATTGCACGGCAGTTCATCTACTCACTACAGAGAATTGGCAAACTGCAGAACTGCTTCCAATTATGTTTCTTTTTCTAGGAATCTAGGATAAACACTACAGATTACCCATACATTAAGTATGAAAACATGTGGTCCGTGCACTAACGTTACAAAACACCAAGGAACAAAGTGGGGACTGCAGAAGATACTGGTTTGAGAGAAATGAGGCTTTTCCAGCATTCAAGAAATAACTTGCACACTAATACTCAAACTGAAAAGCCATGTAAGCTCTGTGTCAACCAAAACCTAAATGATGCAGTGAGCTGCTGCCCAACCTAGAGACTTACACAAGATTAGTCAGGAATTTTAAGTTTTTGACAAACATGTTCATAACCTTACAGCCAGATTGTCTGCTAAAAAATGCAAGCAGCTTTTTGGACATCATTTGCAGGATGCAGAAGTGAGTGGACAAGGTTACAGCCAATCCAGTTGTCTTAAGTGAAGCTAACATACTGGGTGCCTAAACCAAGTAGTTCATATCATGAAGGTGTTGGCACCATGATGTTTCACAGGGAGGTCCAGTATTTAATCCTGCAATTTGCAATGAATAGTTATTTACATCTAAGCCAGGTTGATAGGTGACTTCAACGCTAACTTGAAGTTGACAGTGCTCTCATGCAGCTATTGATACAACCTGTCCCTACAGGGGTTAGGGATTAAGTTTTAGGATAACCAGGTAACAGTTATCCTTATTTAGACATGGGGTGAATATTCCTTCCAAGTTGGAAATAGACCAACCCAGATAGGAAAAAAAACCACAATGCCCCAAGCAGGAACAGCTACATTTCACTGCAGAAAGGGCCCACCAACCGTCGGTTGAACAACTCTAATTATAGGTTCATCCCCAACTACAAGTAGACACAAGCAGGTTCTTCCTCAACTATAAGAACAAATAATTGTATTTTAGATGCAGACAGCATGGTTCAAATTAATCTCTTAATCAACATAAACAGTATAGGGGCATTCTTAAGAAAGAAATCAGGAAAGTAAAGGGGGATAGGAGATTGCATTGGCAGATAAGATTAGGGACAATCCAAAGAGATTCTACAAGTACATCAAGAGTAGGAGGGTAACTAGAGAGGAGCAAGGCTCCTTAAAGACCAAGGGGTCATCTTTGTGTTGAACACCAAGGGATGGGAGAGATGCTAAATGAATATTTCATGATGGTTTTTAACGTGGAGAAAGAAATGGAGGCTAGAGAACGCAGGGAAAAACATTGATATTTTAAAAACAGTTCACATTACAGAAGAGAATGTTCTGGAGGTCTTACAGAATATAAAGGTGGATAAATCTCTGGGACCTGATCTAACGTATCCCAGAATGCTGTGGGAAGTAAAGGAGGAAATTGTGACGCCCCATGCAGAAGTATCTATATCATCTAAAAGTGAAGTGCCTGATGACTGTAGGGTGGCCGATATCGTACCTTTGTTTAAGAACAGTTGTAAGGAGAAACTGGGAGCCATAGACCCGAGAATCTGACTTCGGTTGTGGGTAAATTTTAAAATTTTAAATTTTAAAAGATAGAACTTACAGACATGTAGAGGGGCAAAAATTGACTAAGGATAGTAAGGATGGTTTTCTGAGAGGAAAACAGTGTCTCCCAAACTTGATTGAGTTTTTTGAGGAAGTTATCATGATAAGATTACAGATTACAGAATACTGAATGGCCTAGACAGAGTGGATGTTGGGAAGATGTTTCCATTGTTAGGAGAGACTGGGACCCGAGGGCACAGCCTTGGAGTAAAAGGAAGACCTTTTAGAACAGAGATAAGGAAAAACTTCTTTAGCCAGAGAGTGGTGAATCTATGGAATTCACTGGCACAGAAGGCTGTTCAGGCCAGGTCAATGAGTATATTTAAGATGGACATAGACAGGTTCTTGATTGTCAAGAGGATCAAGGGTTACAGGGAGAAAGCGGGAGAATACGGCTGAAAAACACATCTGCCATGATTGAACGGTGGAGCAGACTCGATGGGCTGAATGGTCTAATTTCTGCTCCTATGTCTTATGGATGAGGGCAGAGCAGCAGACGTTACTTACTTGGACTTCAGTCAAGCCTTTGACAAGGTTCCATGTGGTATACTATTTAGTAAAGTTAGGTCACATTGGATTCAGAGTGAGCTTCCCAAATGGATACATAATTGGCTTAACAGGAGGAGACAGTGTGGTGGCGGTGGGCTGCTTTTCAGACTGGAGGCCTGTCACCAGCAGTGTTCCAAAGGGATCAGTTATGGGTCCTCTTTTGTTTGTCATTTATATAAATGATTTGGATGATATTATAGAAGGCACGGTTAGTAAGTTTTTGGATGACACCAAAATTGGTGGCATAGTAGACAGTGAAGAAGGTTTTGATCAAATCGGTCAATGGGCTGAAAAGTGGCAGATGGAATTCAATATGGATAAATGTGAGGTATTGCATTTTCGTACAACAAACAGGGCTAGGACTTGTATAATTAATGGTAGGGCCTTGGATAGTGTTGTAGAACACAGACGTTGGGGTTCAGGTATATAGTTCTTTGAAGCTTATGTCACATATAGTTTGGATGATTAAAAAGGCATTTAGCATGCTTCCTTTCATTGCTCAGTCCTTTGATTATAGGAGTTGAGAAGTCACGTTGAGGTTGTACAGGACATTGGTGAGGCCTCTTCTGGAGTACTGTCTCAAGTTTTGGTCACCCAGTTATAGGAAATATATTGTTAAGGCTGGAGAGCTGGGGCTTTTTCCACTGGAACATAGGAGGTTGAGGGGAGACCTTAAAGTGGTCTATAAAATCATATTAGGTACAGGTAGGATTAATGGTAGGTGTCTTTTCCCTAGGATGGGGGATTTCAAGATTAGGGAGCACATTTTTAAGGTGAGAGGAGAGAGATTTAAGAGATAAGAGAGGCAACTTTTTTCAACACTAAGGGTGGTTCACATGCATGAACTTCTTGAGGAAGCGGTAGATGTGGGCACAATTACAACATTTAAAAGGTACTTGGATAAGTACATGAATGGAAAAGATTTGGAGGGGTAAAGACCAGGAGCAGGCAGGTGGAACTAGTTTAATTTGGGACTATGTTTGGCATGGACTGGTTGGACCAAAGGGTCTGTTTCCTGTCTGAATAACTGACTATAAATACACCATTAATGAATTCAAACTGAGGTTGAGCTTCAAACATTCCAATCTGTTCAGCAACAGAACTGAAAACTGAAAAGGCTTTTGAGGACATACCAGCCCAGGTTCTTTGACACATTACGACCCACATGAAATCAAGGCAGAAGGTTTGGAATCAATATTTATCAGGAATAAGGGCACGAGAAGTAGTTCATAGCCACTTTTCAGAACTTCATTTTACTGCCACAAAAACATGCTCATCAACAGTAAAGGATTGCTAAAAGTTATTTTGACTCTTGTGGAACAGGGACTAGACAGGTCTATTTCCTACAAACAAACTACTACAGATAATGGAAATTTTAAATGTAATCAAAAATATTGGAAATACCCAAGTCAGGCAGCATCTGTGGACAGAGAAAGAGAGTTAATGCTTCAGGTTAATGATCATTCATTAGAACTACTGGTTGAAGAGATAAAGAGCCTAAAGTAATACTTTGAAAGGGCAAAGTACTCTTAATAGGTTTACATCTTAAACATTAGTATTATGCGAATATCTTGACCAGTTCATGTTTCAAATCATATCACAAAACAGAAAAGACTGTATAACACAAAGGCACGTTTTCCTTGAGTAAAATAATTAAATCTTATTATACTGTGATATGCTCGTAATCTTTATTTACCTCTTCAAAATATGATTTCTTTTAATTGAATTCGCTTTTAAAAGTATTCACGGATTGTAACATAAATTCCATATTCTAACATTGCTTTTCATTCTTATGCTTACCTTAGATTTTTGTCCTCATGTTGATGAACTGAAATAATCTATAGCTATTTATCTGAACTTAACCCTGAAGATCTCTATCAGATCACTCTCATCCTTCTCAGCGCCTGTAGAAAAAGCCCCAATTTTTCAATCTCTCTTCAGAACTGTAATTTGTCATCTGGCAATATCTGATGAATCAAACATTGAAACTTTAATTCAGTGCTCTAATAATAATGGAGTGTCCAAAATTGTACACAATAGACAAAATGAACATAGCGTCCTACCCCATTTGTATTCTACACCTCTAGATTCGGTTTCTCAAGGGTTCAGCCAAGTTTCTATTATAACCTATAGTGGTGTTGCCAATTTTGATGACTTTTGTATCTGCATGAAATATTTTTCTTTCTCCACTCCGTTTAAAATCTCATGACAAAGTACATTTGCTTACCTTATTTCTGCTTCAAAGTGAATAGTCATTTATTTTAATTTCACCATGTTAGTATTTATCTACCTTCCTAATCTCTACTTTTCTTGTAGTCTTTACAGCCTTTGAGATAATTTGCCTGAATTTGATGAATGCAGCAATGTTATTGATATTATTCCCATGACTCTAAAAATGATTTATGTACTGCATATCATAAAAAGTTACCCCAGCATAGTTCAAACACCACTCTTATTTCCTCTGCTCTTACTCCTCAAGCATCCTAATTTCCCGCGATATAAATTCTATCTACTAATAATAATGATTATGATGGCCACTTGAAAGAAGTGACAGTGAAGGTATGGTACAAACTATGGCAACAAATATTTGACAGTGACAATACCTGCAAGTCAAAAAGAAGTCCTTGTTGTCACCACACTGTACTGAAATGAAACCTAATAGGAGCAACACAAGAACACCACAGAAATTCCATCAGCTAAACCTCCTTCACACTTTTTGGATCAAAGAAAGGACCGTTGAACAAATACTCATACTGTTCCTGAAGCCAGCTCCATACAATTCAAGCAAAACTCTTGTAACTCCTAGACAGATTTGCTTCTCAATTCAAATAGCCAAAATCCAACAGAGGCTTAATAAAAACTTCAAAGACTCTCCGAAGCACAACAACATTGATACTAATGAGAAAGGACGGGCATGCTATTAATCATTCAGAAACAATTTATCCATTAAGCTGCAAAATCACAGTGTCTTAAATGGGGAAGCAAAGCAGCAGAGAAGGAAGCAAGTCCTGTACTCTGAATCCAACTACCTATGCCCAAAGATCTGTGGGCTGAGAAGTGCTTGTTCAGTTACATGAAGATTTGTGTTAGAAACTTGTGACCCTCAAAAGGTCATCTGCAGAGTGACAGACAGCCAATAACAAACTATTATCTACTTGACTACAAGTTTAACACTAATGCTACAAGTCATCCTACTTGCAAACGTACAAAACTGACAAGCATCATGAGAACTGGCCATGGAGTCTGTACGATTGGAATGTGGCTATATTCATGTATTCCTACATAACACCACCAAGTCTGTATTTTGGTCATCTGCCAAATGAACAAATTGCTATATTTATGGAAGTATACCTGTATTGCTGACCAAAGTTGTGTGACAGTCATATTCCTATAACTTCATTTTTCAGGATATGTATCAATTGGCAAAAATGCTGGCACCGGTTAGGCCATTCAGCCCTTTGAACCCATTCTGTCATTCAATAAGATTGGACTGATCTGGTATGGTTTCCTGTCTGCCCCCAGTTAGACAAGGGAGTTGAGGGCTATCAAAAAATCTACCTAGATATTGAATACCTTCATAGACACAATCTCTATTAATTTTTGGTGAAGAGAATTCCACAGCTTAATAACCTGAGAGGAAATATTTTTCCTTATTACTGTATTGAAAAAGGTAAAACTATTAGTCTTCAAGTTTATCCTTGCATCTAGGCTCCCCCACAAGAGAAAATATCCTCATGGTGTCTATCCTACCCAGTCTCAAGATCATTTTGTTTCAATAAGATTGGCTCTCATTCTTTTAAACTCCACTGGGTACAAGCCCAGGTTATCCAACCTTATCTTAAAATAACCCTCTTGTCCCAGGAGTTGATTAAAAACTGAATGAAAATGAATTGCTCCTAATGCAATCAAATCATTTTTCAAATAAGGGAAATGAAAAGGGTACATGATACTTCAGATGCACCACTAAGGCCCAGTACAACTGCAGTAAAACTTCACTCCTTTTATATTCTACTTCTCTTACAATATATTCTAACATTCTATTTACCTTTGTAATAACTTGCTGCACCAGCTTACTTACATTTTTAAGGATCATGTACCAGGAGACCCAGAGCCAACTGTATCTCAAAATTCTACAACCTCTTCATTTAAATAGTATTTTGGTTTGTTCTTCTTGCTGAAGTGGACAATTTTACATTTTCCTACATTACATCTGCAAAATTTTAACCTATCTAGATTGCTGTACTGACTCCAGACAGCCTCTTGATGGGTTATTTTCCCATTTACCTTGGTGTCATTAGCAAATTTAGCAACCACACATTCAGCTCCTTCATCCATCTCTTTTGGTATTAATAGTAAATAGGTGAGGGTACAACACTAACCCCTGTATCACTGCACCAGTAACAGCCAGTCAAATCCAAAAAAAGTAATGGGATTTTGGAAAATTATAATCAATGCATCTATACCATTTCGGTAGCTGCTTCTTTTAAGACCCTAGGATGCAGGCTTTCCGGGAAATTGGCCTCCTTTAGGTCTCATTTTTCTCAGCACCTTTCCATGCTAATGGCAACAACTTCAAGTTCACCTCATGATTGGGTGTTGGGGAGTTTTCTAAGCATTCTACAGTGAAACCAAATAGAAAATATTTGTTTAACTCCTCTGCTTTTTCAGCCAAAATCTCAAGAAAATAGTTAGCCCTAGTCAAAGGCTTTTCTGGGATATGTGCTAATCAACAGTAAATTCAAATTGATGATAGCTATAGCTTAGTTGTGAGCAATGCTTAAATGAATCAATGAAATATGGATTTAAATCCTACTTCAGTTGGAGATTCCACTCAGGAATACAGCAGAGTTGCCCTGGCCAACATTTATCCCTCAGTCTACATCACCAAAACAGATTTTTTCCACACTAACTCTGAGACTGTGATCTGCACAATATGGTCACTATCTCCCTTACATTTAAAACAATGGCTACACTTCAAAATAATATTTTCTTTAACTTTTGTGCCGCAGCAAAATGATAAAACAACATCTTTAGCCCAAACTATTGTTCTTCCAACAATATGAAAGTGACAACACAGAATATCAACACAGAAAATATGTCAAGAAATAAGCAGATAACAGAAAAGGATGGGTGCACAGGATTAAGACAATTGCTTTCATTGAGGATAAATGTCAACAAAACTGTCCTATTTGAATTGTTCATTCTTTATTAAAGCTTGTCATTTTATACACTAAGGAACAGAAGCATTTCCTTTATAGTAAGTTATTAGTAACTAACTTCTTACATATTTGCAAACTAATCCATAGATTTCCAAATGGGGGCCCATTTATAGACCAATTAAATTTTCTTCATAAACTTTAATGATATCCCAACCATTCATTTTACCGATCACACAGTAAAAGCACTGAACATCGAGTACTGTTTTAGGATTGACCACTATCTGTAATAGCTTGAATACCTCAATTACATAATTTTTGTAATTATTGTCAAGAATCTATTTGCAACGTAGAGTGGTTCCACTGCATGGATTCAATTCCTGCATTGGCCGAGGTTGCCACGAACAATTCTCCTTTTCAACCTTTAAAAGCATGGTGACTCTCAGGTTAAACCACCATCAGTCATCTATCTCTAAAGACAGCAGCCATATGGTCCAGTAGGACTATGGCAACTTTACCTTTTTTAATTATTCTCTACCTACTGTATTGTATATTCATAAATTCTAGTCAGTACTATGACAATTTGATCATTCATAGAATCCCTGCAGTATGGAAACAGGCCCTTCAGCCCAACAGGTCCACACCGACTCTCACAGCATCCCACCCAGGCCCATCCCCTTACAACTCACCTAATCTACACATCCCTGAACACTACGGGCAATTTAGCATAGCCAATTCGCCTAGCCTGCACATCTTTGGACTGTGGGAGGAAACCGGAACACCTGGAGGAAACCCACGCAGACACGGGGAGAACGTGCAAACTCCACACAGACAGCTGCCCGAGGGTGGAGTTGAACCCGGGTCCCAGGCACTGCGAGGCAGCAGTGCTAACCACTGAGCCACCGTGCCATTATTCCTTCACTTTAGAAATAAAGGTAATGGAGACTTAGATTATTAGTGATTTTCTTTCATTTTATCAATTTTGAATTATAGGTTGGAAATGACTGATGTACTTTGGGATAGCTTGGGTTAAAAAAGGAAAAAACAGAACTAGACAAGCTTTGCTTGAGGCCAGGCCTGGAGGCTAACTGAAGGCTCAGCCCTGATTAAAAGTTTTAACAGACACAATGACCTTCCTGTTAAGGGCAATACGGATAGAAGTTGTCTAACAAGGTCGATACCCGAAGGAGATCCTATATTCTAACAGATGGCAGATTTGAATGGCGACTGCAGCCTTGGAGAGAGTCAAAGAGTTACACAACATGGAAACAGACCCTTCGGTCCAACTCATCCATGTGAAGTACATATTCTAAATTGATCTAGTCTCATTTGTCAGCATTTGGCCCATATCCCTCTAAAACCTTTCTATTCATGTACCCATCCAAATGCCTTTTAAATGGTGTAATTGTACCAGCCTCCACCACTTCCTCTGGCAGCTCATTCTACACATACACCACGCTCTGCGTGAAAAAGTTGTCCCTTAGGTACCTTTTAAATCTTTCCCCTCTCACCTTAAACTTATGCCCTCTAGTTCTGGACTCCCCTACCCTGTGGAAAACACCTTGGTCATTTATCCTATCCATGACCCTCATGGTTTTATAAACCTCTATAAGATCAGCCTTCAACCTCCAATGTTCCAGCGAAAATCATCCCAGCCTATTCATCCTTTCCCTATAGCTCAAACTCTCCAACTCTGGCAACATCCTTGTAAATCTTTTCTGAACCCTTTCAAGTTTAGTAACAACAGCAGGGAGACCAGAACTGAAAGCACTATTTAGGAAGTGGCTTAACCAAAGTCCTGCACACGTAACATGACATCCCAACTCCTATACTCAATGTACCGACCAATAAAGGCAAGCGTACCAAACACCACCTTCACGACCCTGTCTACCTGTGACTCCACTTTCAAGGAACTACGAATCTGCACCCCAAGGTCTCTTTGTTCAAGAACACTCCCCCGGACTCTACCATAAAGCGTGTAAGTTGATAAATCTGTCAAGATGGAACCAGAATTCAAGTTTTTTTGAACCATGTTTTCTGTCAGATGGTTCTGGGCTACTGCTGACACACCAGGTCTGAGAAGGTGGGACAGAAAAGCTCTGTAAGAAGTATTACTGCCTTATGTTTGGGTGAAATGAGAAGGTGACGCCGACCAATGTTTCAGGAAAAACAGCCAAAGAACCCATATTTATACATGTGTACTATGCATAGTGAAGGATATTTAAGTAATCTGGCCAATTTATTTATCCCTCAACTGGGCTTACCTGTCTGTCTTTTGTGAGAATGAAGCTAAAAGCAAATGTTCCGGGTCTAAAGCATAAGCGTGAATCACCTTACCGTGCTGTTTAATTTTCTTAATTTTCTCTATGCTAGTGTTGGAATGTAATTAATAAACTGTTAAGTCTTTTAGGATACAAAGCCTCGTCTGGAAATTAATTATTCACAAAGTCTGGGCGTGGTTATTCAAAAGTCCAGTTAGGAACTATTAGGGAATCTTTGAAGGTTTAACTTTACTGCCTTGTATATACAAACTTAGAAGGGCTGCTTTGGCTTGCCTCCCTGTCATAACCACGTGATCCAGTAATCTTGCAGCTCTGTTTAATTGAGGCTATTGATGTAACTGGTAAACTGATTATTTTATATATGGAAGAAATATGAACAAGGTACTTTTCCAAATTAATATTCATTTAGAGTGAAACTACAGTGTGTCAAGTTCAGACTCTGGCTATGGCTGAACTGACAGCCATTTCCCTGGGAGAATAAAGAAATCCAACAGATGGATGCTCACAATAAGCTAAAATTCCAGGCTGGTTAACTCCAGATCATCCAAATTCACTTACGTTTTTCTAAGGACAATCAATGCAGAAATATGCTATGGAGCACAAAAATCATGGGCAATCCATCATTCAATATGGATATCTAACTTTTGAGAGGAAGTTCAAGCCCTGCAAGAATGGCTAAACATGTGAAAAGTCAAAAGTGCTCCCAACGAGAGACAGAGAAGTTGACACACCATTTTTAAGTTATAGTGTGAAGGGAAAAAATGCTCTTTTTCTCCCAACACTACGTCCAAGCTACTGTTATGTTTGACTGCATCACATTTGCTCAAAGACAGCAGGCCAGGAAGCAAAAGAATAAGAGCTTTTCCAGAGTTATCTTGCAACATTTTTGATTGTCTTTAACTGGGCAAGATCAGACCTTTGTGAAGTGTGAACCTAATGAAAAACAAAGAAAACGTTACCCCCATCTGCTACACTGTTATCATTTTGTTTTGCCTACAAATGTGCTGTCGAAACGGGGTTACATAGGGGTTTCTTTAGTCAGAATATCATGATTTTAATGTACTTGAATATTTATTTCAATTTTTTATGTAGATTCCTGCAATAACAACTCCATGTGATAAAAGAACTATAAATTATAATGCATATCCTGTAAATATTTAAACTGTTATTATAGCAAACAAGAGGTAAAATGAAATTATTTAGAAAAGTGATTTTCCTGTAATTTTCTTCAACTTTAAATGTTAAGAAATTATTTAACTGAATTTACTGACATGCACAGAGTAAGAGCAAACATTTATATTCAAGAGAATAAGTGACAATTTTGACCACCAGGAAAACAGAAAGCAACAACACATGGATTAAAATAATACACTGATCAAACATAACCATAATTTTCAAGTTAAATTTAAATGGTTACTGCTTTTGACTGGAAAGTCAAAGGCCAAAATGTTCAATATAACACAAATTAAATAGATAGGTAAATTACAGAGTTTCCCAAAAGAAAAATAAGATCCCTGAAGTCTGCAAGAGGGGGAAAAAAAAAAGAAAGAAAAAAAAACGCCTGGCTTAGCACCGTAAGGTGACACCATTGTTAAACAAATGATGAGGACACGATTACTTGTCTTATGGTTAAAATTATTTTCCCACTCTTCACATACGTAATATTAGGAGAATTGGGAAAGGAGAAGGTCATTCATTCTATGCATTAAATCTGCACTCTTGCATAATTAGAGGATTAGTAATACACCATATAATTTTAAATAAAGAAACAATTAGTTATCACTTACCCTTGCAAGATCTGCAATTTCAGAGCTGAAACTGTTGTCACCTTCCATCATTTCCTCTTCCTCAAGTGTTCGTTCGTCATCAAAATCATGTACAAGCATATCAACAGATGGATCAAAATCATGGTCTTCCGAGCCTGCTGAACCACCTGTAGAAGGTATATTTTAAAGAGAGAAAGAAATAGATTATGTAACATCTTCACAACTCAGCATAACTACCAATCACCCTCAATACCATTACAGACTTCCTGAATATTTAACAGATTTACAATTTTAGTTTTTGCCTTCTTATCTAGAATTGATTCAGCAAACCATAAGTATATGACTCTGCCAGCTCAGGTAATAGACGGAATTTGCAGTGAATTTAACGTCACCTTGTATGTCATATGCAAAGGCAAACCTGCTTTTGGAAACATGCATTTTTAGGTTTATAGGAATAGAGTTACTTTTTCTGGCACGTTTTTAAAAAAGTCATATATTTTAAGATAATTGTAATTTAGAGCACTATTTCCGTATTGTAACAAGACTAAAATCTTCATAAGTCATAAATACAGACCTTAAAGAAAGTTTGCATTTACTGTACCTGGGCTCGAGCATCCTATGGAAGGCTGTAATTGGAAAAAAGAAACTTAAAAATTCACTATTGAAAACATTTTGAAAAAAACCAAGACTATTTTGCCCACAGCAAAACACAATGCGTTTTATTTCTTAGAGAGAAAACAACACTGGAAACCTTAACAAAATAGCTATCATGTTTTATTTGTATTTATAAATCGCTCCCCTCTCAAAATTGTTTCAAAACAATATAAATATACAAAGGAAAAAGTTTGACGCCTGACTGCGGGTGTAGAGGCGGGGGTGATGGAAAAGTTTGCTTTTTTATGAAGCTAGAGTTTGGCGGAAATTCTAATCAGCCTCTGAGGCACAAAGTTCAGAGAAACTACTGAAACTTCAAAGAAAATTTCATAAGTATTGCATTTTCTAAAGTGGAATTTGTTTCAAGGGAAAAAAAAATGTTCGTCCTTCTTATAAAATAAATTCCTCGAGGAAAAATAGCCAAATAAGGCCTAGCGGATATGGACGGAACTTCAACAGGGGAAGAAAAAGCGCGCCGCGAACCAGACTCCGGCACAGCGCCCAACATTTCCACAACTTAATAATTTTAAGGCAAAGAGGAAAAACGCAGAAAAAGTTTATCACTTGAATGTTTCCTCTTTAAAATTCTATATTTCTTTTTTAAAAATACTTGATTTGAATTCACGATTAATGAAGATAAAGTTTGAGAGCAAACATTAAAAATAAGATTTCAAAATTAACTTTTGATGTTTTGTGAATAGATCAGTCTAGTGACGGGTCCGCCTTACCTCCGCCATTTTCTAACTTCGGGTCGGAGATTGAGGTCATGCCTCGACCCGGATGCACTCAGCGGCCCGCCATCTAACGAGTTCGCTGATTGGATTGGATAATAACCGGCTTCTCACATCTGTAAACTAATATTATCCTGGCCCAGCTTCATCCCTATGCCTATTTGCAAACAGATTTTCTAGTCTGGAGTCAAAATTGTTTTTAAAATGCTTGTTTAAGGTTACAATAAGAGTAAGAGTATTTTCTTTGAAAAGTGACCAATCACATCTCGGTTTCTTACAAGGTCAGGCACTGAGTCGTATCTCCTGGTAACGGCCCTGCCCCTGACAACAGCGCCGTCTCTTAGGAACGGAGCAAGCGGCTTTCAGGACCAGCGGGCACTTTACATCCATCCTGTTTCTACCCGGTCCAGCAAAACTATTGGAGTCACCGGAAAATCACAATGAAGAAACAAGCTGCCTCATTGACGTGAGTTTTGCGAATTTAGTGGCTCTCTTTCTGGAACGTACGGAGAATCTCCTGCTGGGACACCTTTGTTGACTTTCATGATCAGGTTAACCATCTCGGCAGGACACGGCTACTTCACCTAGCGCTACCCAGATACGGACACGTCTCTGATGCGACACAACTGATGCCGAAGCATCAGAGCTGATAAGTTTAGGAACTTTGGAGATTTTTGTTATTTCCTTTCGACCTAGTCGCTAACTCAGCAGGTGGCATTCGTAATGCAGTGATACATAATTAGACACCTCCGACCTTTTAAACATAGAAAATAGATGCAGGAGTAGGCCATTCGGCCCTTCAAGCCTGCATCACCATTCAATACGATCATGGCTGATCATGCAGTGTCAGTATCCCATTCCCACCCACTCCCCATACCCCTTGATCCCTTTAGCCGCAAGGGCCACATCCAGCTCCCTCCTGAATATATCTAATGAACTGGATTTTAGAAGAATGAGGTGGGGATCTCATAGATACACATAAAATCCACATGCGACCGGACAGGCTAGATGCGGGAAGAATGTTCCCAATGTTGGGGAAGTCCAGGACAGAGGGTCACAGTCAAAGAATAAGGGGCAAGCGATTCAGGAATGAGATGAGGAAGAATGTCTTCACTCAGAGTTGTGAACCTGTGGAATTCTCTCCCACAGGAAGCAGATATTTCCATGGTGGGGTCATGGTCCAGAAGGAGTTAAGAGGAGGTATCTGAGAGCTGGCGCTCAGCCTTTGCAACACCCCGGCCTCACTTTCATCTGATCCAATTCTGACTTCTCCCTTCCCCTCCTTGATATCTGTTTCTACTTCTGGGGATAGACTGGCCACTAATATCCATTATAAACCAACTGACTCCCACAGTTAGCTGGACTATACATCCTCGCACCGTGCTTCCTGTAAAGACTCTATTCCATTCTCCCAGTTTGTCTGTTTCCATCACATATGTTCTGATGATGCCAACATTTACAAGGCAGTCTCCGAAATGTCCACCTTCTTCCTCAACCAAGGATACCCCAGCCCGTTGTTGACAGGGCCCTTAACTGGGTTCAACCCATATCCCGCACTTAGACCCTCACACCCTCTCTTCCTTCCCGCAACAGCGATAGGGTTCCCCTTGTCCTTTCCCACCAGCATCCACATCCAGAAAATCTTTAGCCACCATTTCTGCCACATCCAGTGAGATACCACCACCAAACACATATTCCCCTCCCCTCCTTTGTCTGCATTCCGCAGGGACCATTCCCACCAGGACACCCTGGTCTACTCTTTCCCCCACAATCCCACAGCACCTTCCCCTGCAGTTGCTGAAGGTGTAACACTTGCCTATTTACCTCCTCCATCTTCAGTATCCAAGGTCCCAAACATACCTTCCAGTGGATATATTTTACAAATATAAATTACTTGCAAAATGTTTTTCACTACAATCTGGAAAAGTATTGTAGGCATTTAGTGGACTATAAGAAAATATGAGATAGAGAAAACTTTCTTTAGAGCATTATTTTTGGTCAACTTTCCATATAATTTTAAGATGGGTAATTATACCTTTTTTGATCTTTACCTGCACTTCACACAATCAAATCAACTGCATTCGCTGCCAACAATGTGGTCTCTTCTACATTGGGGAAACAAAGTGTAGACTGGGTGACAGCTTTACAGAACACCTATGTTCTGCCTGCAAAAAAAGACCCTGGGCTTCCAGTTGCCTGCTACTTCAATGCATCCCCCAGTTCCCTGGCCAACATCTCTGTCTCAGTCTTGCTGCTGGGCTGGAAGACAACATTTCATTTTCCCCTGGGGGACCCTGCAGCCTTCTGGACTCCATATTGATAATTAATAATGTTAGGGCTTGAACTCTCCTATGTTCTAGCCCCACGTCCACACACCAGGCCTTGTGATCAGATGGTCTACTATTATACACAACCCATTGTTAGCCATAAACAGTCTCCATTGACAGTTATTCACCCTCCTAGCCAGATCATTTTCCATTCCTTTGGCTGTACAACTGTTCTCTCTCTTTAGGCTTTATCCACATTCATTTATTGTTTTCTCCTTACCCCCTCCTCCCACCCAACCTCTGCATAAAAACCAACATTGTCCTAGCTACCATCAGTTCTGAGGAAGGATCACCAGACCCAAAATGTTAACTCTGATTTCTCTTCTTTTCCAGCAATTTCTGTTTTTGTACCTGATTTACAGCATTGCAATCTTTTCAGCTTTTAAAATAAAAAGGTACTTTGTTTACATCCATTCCCACAGACAAGGAACATAATAGGTAAACACAAATCACCCTCTCTAACCCTTCACAGATCATATATCCTCAGCTCAATGCTCTGCTGCATCTTAAGGATGGCCATTGAATGATTTAGCCTATTTTGACACTGAAATAACTCCACAGAGGCCAGTATCCCATCACCATTTATTTCTACATGAAGCACCCTCAACATTGATACAGCTTCTTCAGAGCCAGCTGTCAGAGTGACTAGAAGCTCTGCCACTCCTGTTTATATCTGTCAGTCAGGGCTCCCTGATTGGACCAGATTAACAGCCCCAATCAGGAAGCCCAAATTCTATGAGGTTCACCTGGCTGACCTTGTTACAGTCACTGCAGGCACCTTTTCATCTGCATTTACTTTCAACAGATGTGCAATATTTTGGCTCAAAATGTTGAGATGTTATAAATGTCAGTAGCACATGTAATGTGACTCAATGGCTGACATATAGCCCAGCATGATGATATGTCCATGGATTTTGTAGGACAATTCAAGTGTAAGAATTTTTATGATGTAGCCCTTTGAGAATATGAGTAGATGTATTTTACAGATATAAATTATTTGCAAAATGGTTTTCACTACAAGCTGGACAAGTATTGTAAGCACTCAGTGGACTATAAGAAAATGTAAGGTAGACAAAACTTTGGAGCATTAATTTTGATCAACTTTCCATATAATTTTAAGATAGGTAATTATACATTACTTGATTGGTAAGATCATAAGACATAAGACATAGGAGCAGAAATTAGGCCATTTGGCTCATCCAGTCTGCTCCGCCATTCAATTATGGCTGGTAAGTTCCTCAACCCCATTCTCCCACTTTCTCCCTGTAACCCTTGATCCCCTTGATAATCAAGAACCTATCTATCTCAGTCTTAAATGTGCTCAATGACCTGGCCACCACAGCCTTCTGTGGCAGTGAATTCCATAGATTCACCACTCTCTGGCTGAAGAAGTTTCTCCTTATCTCCATTCTGAAAGGTCTTCCCTTTACTCTAAGGCTGTGCTCTTGGGTCCTAGTCTCTCCTACCAATGGAAGCATCTTCCCAACATCCACTCTGTCCAGGCCATTCAGTATTCTGTAAGTTTCAATTAGATCCCGCCACCCCATCCTTCTAAACTCCAATGAGTATAGTCCCAGAGTCCTCAAATGTTCCTCATGTGTTAAGCTTTCCATTCCTGGGACCATTCTCGTGAACCTCCTCTGAACCCGCTCTAGGGCCAGTACATCCTTCCTGAGATATTGGGCCCAAAACTGCACACAGTACTCCAAATGTGGCCTGACCAGAGCCTTATAAAGCCTCAGTAGTACATCCCTGCTTTTATATTCAAGTCCTTTCAAAACAAATGCTAACATTGCATCTGCCTTCCAGACTACTGACTCAACCTGCAAGTTTACCTTGAGAGAATCCTGGACTAGAACTCCCAAGTCTCTTTGCACTTCAGACCCTGAATATTTTCCCCATTTAGAAAATAGTCCATGCTTTTATTCTTCTTACCAAAGTGCATGACCTCACACTTTCTCACATTGTACTCCATCTGCCACTTCTT
Organism: Rhincodon typus; assembly: GCF_021869965.1. Lineage (NCBI taxonomy): Eukaryota > Metazoa > Chordata > Chondrichthyes > Orectolobiformes > Rhincodontidae > Rhincodon > Rhincodon typus. The sequence goes on along the minus strand of NC_063341.1, from coordinate 32,017,900 downwards.
TGCCCACTCTCCTAACCTGTCCAAGTCCTTCTGCAGCCTCCCCACCTCCTCAATACTACCTGTCCCTCCACCTATCTTTGTATCATCTGCAAACGTATCCAGAATGGCCAGAATTTCCTTCATCTAGAACATTAATGTATAAAGTGAAAAGTTGTGGTTCCAACACTGACTCGAAAGGAACACCACTTGTCACCGGCTGCCATCCTGAGAAAGACCCTTTTATCCCCACTCTCTGCTTTCTGCCAGACAGCCAATCTTCTATCCATGCTAGCACCTTGCCTCTAACACCATCGGCCCTTATCTTACTCAGCAGCCTCCTGTGCAGCACCTTGTCAAAGGCCTTCTTCCAGTCCAGTTAGATAGCATCTGTTGGCTCTCCTTGGTCTACCCTGCTCGTTACTTCCTCGAAGAATTCTAGCAGATTTGTCAGGCATGACCTCCCCTTGAGGAAAACATGCTGACTTTGCTCTACTTTACCACACACTTCCAAATATTCAGAAATCTCATCCTTTACAATGGACTCCAAAATCTTACCCACGACTGAGGTTAGGCTAATCGGCCTGTAATTTTCCATCTTTTGCCTTACTCCCTTTTTAAACAGCGATGTCACGTTAGCGATTTTCCAGTCCTCTGGGACCCTCCCTGACTCTAGCGATTCCTAAAAGACCACCACTAATGCTCCCACTATCTCTTCAGCTATCTGCTTTAGCACTCTGGGCTGTAGTCCATCTGGTCCAGGTGATTTATCCACCTTCAGGCCAATAAGTTTTACTAGCACCTTTTCCTTGGTGATGGCCACCATACTTAGCTCTGCCCCCTGACTTTCTTGAGGTCATTTTCTTTTAGTTTTTCCTTTAGTTGCTGCAAAGTCCACTGAATGGTTAAAATATCAGTGGCATATAATATCTTATCCTCTTTTGCATTTTATGATTGGTGCCCTTATATACAATAACCACATCCCTCTGCAACATATCCTTCATCAGAATTAATGAACCATAATGCTCTGCAAAGATTATGGACCATTTCTCAGAAAGCATAAAATTCTTTCTCCAGAAATTCTTCCCCATTCAACTACTGCTGTAGACATTCCAAATTTTGCAGCAGTCTGGATATTATACTTCCTCAAATAGTAAGCTCCTAATGGGAGATATTATTCATGCAAGGAACTCACTAAATAAGCATTTATAGACCTGACCCTAGAAGATTCAATGTGGTTAATAGTCTCCCTTTGCAGGAGGTCCATGTGCTGTAATACATTGTTGCTGTCAATTCCTCGGGACATTGTGGTGAACTGGCCTTGAAATGTTCTTGTTGAAGAATATGTGTTACCCTCTGACAAGTTTATACTATGAAAGCTGATCAACGGTAGAAATGTAGATTTTGGCCTGTCAAACCAGCATTGTGCCTGGAGAAAGCATTTTGAGCCTAATAACAGCAATACTTGTGAATATAGTTTTGTCAGTATTGGTGATAATAACGGAAGTAAATGACAAACCAAGGTTATTGCACTATTAATATATCATATTAGAATGGTTTGCTTCAAATGAGTTTTCATATAGTAAATGCTGGTACCAAAAGATTACAGTATGTTTGAAGCTCAAGTAATTTCTGTTTACTTGAAATTGTAGGTCATCCAAAATAGGAGGAAGCATGAAGAAATTTCTTAGTCATCAAAGTGTAGGGAACTTCAGCAGACACAGCCAGAAAAGCTCTTTTAATTTTATGGGGTCAACTAGTCGTCAAAGAGTGAATTTACAAGGAGAGAAGATCCTGGATAAAAACTACATTGCAGGAGGAAAATACCCTGTACAGGTACAGCTTTATGTGGTGAATATCCCAAATTGTTAGAAATGTCAATTTTCAAATTTGTACCTCAAACTTTTTCAATCTTAATTGTGCCATTTGGAAGCTCCTAGTAGGTGCTGAGCATTTTCTTTATCTCCCTGTCACCCCATCATCACTGGAAAGGCAAAAACACTCAATCAAAGAGTGGTGACAATACAGAAGGGCATTATTTGGGCTGTTGTGTCTTTGCTGATTCTCTGAAGCATAATTTACCTAATGCCATCTTGTGGTTTTCTTTCCATAGCCAAGCACTTTATTCATTTTGAGATAATAATCCAATTCCCTCTAAAATGCCTCAATAGAACTTGTTTTTAACACATTCTCAGACTGTACATTCTAGATTCCAATCACTCTACATGAAAAAGTTTTTCCATACATCTCCATTACTTTTGTTAGTTACCTTCAATCTATGCCTGCTTGTTCTTGAGCTTTCCTCCAACGAGAACGAATTTTCTCACTGTACTCTGTCCATATCCTTATGATTTTGGATACCCCTTTTCAATTTAAATCATTTTTCAATTTTATCTTCTTCAAGATAAATTCACCGACTTTCAACAAGCTGTAACCGAAGTTTCTGATCCTGGAGCCATTTGGGAAGGCAATGGCGTAGTGGTATTATTGCTAGGCTATTAATCCAGAGACCCAGGTAATATTCTGGGTACCTCGGTTTGATTCCTGCCAAGACGGATAATAGAATTTGAATACAATTTTAAAAGAAAGTCTGGAATTAAGAGTCTAATGATGACCATGAAACCATTGCCAATTGTTGGAAAATCCCAACTGGTTCACTAACCTCCTTTATTTAGGGAAGGAACCAGCTGTCCATACCTGGTCTAGCCTACATGTGACTCCAGACCCACAGCAATGTGGTTGATTCTTAACTGCCCTCTGGGCAATTAGGGATTCGCAATAAATGCTGGCCTAGCTATTGATGCATACATTAAATTAATGAATAAAAACAATCTATGTTATTCTCATAATATGAATTAATCAATTAATTTGGTCAACATACTAATGTTCACATTTTCCTCAAGTATTTACCCAAAACTGGACTGAATACTGCACGTGAAGAAACCAGAGTATTTTCCATCTTAACATAACCCACTTGCGTTTGTACTTCATGCTGCCAACCTATCCTGACACATTCAATGAATTATGCTTGTACCTGTATATACCCCAGTCTCTGTGTATCTCATAGAGTCATAGAGATTTACAACGCAGAAAAAGGCCCTTTGGCCCATCAAGTCTATGCTATTCAAAAACGAGCACCCAACTGTTCTAATTCCATTTTCCAGCACTTGGCCCATGGCCTTGTATGCTTTGGCATCGCTAGCGCAAATCTAGATCAAATACTTCTTAAATGTTATGAGGAGCATTCCCTTTAAGCTGTATGTGCAGTCACTGCAATGTTCCATATTACGCGATCAGCATTAGCATGGCAATCACAGCATTGACTTGTGGTGGCGGAAGTGGACCTGGGCCCACTTTAGTATTGAGCCTGTTACCCCTGGTGTCACCACTTCCTATCTGCCCAGGTGTCAACCTGTCTCCTCTCCGAAGCTTATGCTTCATTCCCAATCTTGACTAAACCCTATTACTTGGTCTTTCTTGGCATGTACAAGGCCATTCTCACATTCCATTTCCAAATAAGGCCTTTGTGTTAATGGTGTTTCAACCACATTGCATTTCTGTGGAAATTCTGTCTTTTTGCTGCGTCGGCCTCTGAGCGTGCTTATGCAGTTTAACTAACTTTTGACCTGACTACTTTCTTGACTCAAGTAAATGCGAATTAATCTTAAATAATTTACATGATTATTGCTTATGAAGTTATCCATAACTCTTAATCTAATCCTAGCTGGAACTTCAAATGGATTTAAAGGTTAACTCATGTCATACTAAATTTTCTCCCTGACAATGGCAATCACTAATCCATCATTAGGTAGCGAATTCCTATACCCATGTGAAGAACCCAATAGGTTTTCACTAAAAAATTTGTCATTTTTGTGTGTGCACGTATGCATGAGTGGATGTTGTAAATGCATTTTGGGTGTGGATTAATAAATATTTATTCTTTTTTAAAAAGTTATGAAAAATCCTCTCATTGCTTGTTCAGCGTTGAAAAACTTTGGCTGGGATCTTCCATTAAGCAGTTTAAGTTTAGTGTTGGGTGCAGAATTGGAAGTCACTACCGCTCAGGGCAGATTGGTTTTTCTTGCACAATTGCATGATTCTCAGTTCATTACAAATATATGAGCATGCAGAATGGTGAATCTTGTGGAATAGGTCTTGACCCCAATAGGACCTAATGAGTTCACCATTTTTGATACGTAGCTGGACACTTACTTCAAGAATGAAGGATTGGGCAGCCTGTGGTGTTTGCCCTATCCTCTTCAGAAATGTCCCTGACCAGACAGAGAGTAGCCCATGGTTCAGCAACATGTTGCTGTAGGTTCTCCTTGAGGCGATCCAGGAAAAGCTGGTGCTCCTGTTCCTCAGCAATGGCAGCAGGGGCACAGAGGTGAACTTGGCTGCAGCACAGCAAAAGGGTGAATGATCTTTTGTGCTACACAAGGCTGAGTAACACTGTCATTTTACTACAAACTGATATTCACAGGGGTATCCCTCAGTCTAACTGTACAAATGCAGAGTCTATTGAACATCATGTCGGATAGAAGGATTGAATGTGGGATCCTTTACCAATTTTTGATATGTGCACTGAATAAGTGACAACATGCTGTCAATTTTCTGCCAGTTGCAGGACAGTGCCATTGCTAATCCCTTAACTGGGGAAGGATCAGCAGCTGTCATGGGTGTCCGTGTTCAAGAATTGCTCATGCACCGATTGAGATGATACTCAATCATATTTTCTCTGTCTGCAAGAAAAGAATGCCCACTACAGGAGTTGGCATTCCCAGACCAGTAGCAGGGTGTCAGATTTTCAAAGCCCCTCTTACCTCTGCTCCACCATTTCCAGTGCCACCAACATTTTTGATGATGGCCTCTTCAAACCTTCAGAGAATGAACTGATTTGACATTCACTAGCACCACTCATTAGCATTGTTCACCTTGGTGGGTGCAAACTCTACATTCATCCCCATGGTATTGTCATTCCTCTTCCATTATCCAGGAATCTTTCCTCACTTCCACTGATCTCAGCTTTGTTTTCTTGGCATTCCTACATTCCCGTTGAGCCCCTAACTGTGAATGTATCAAAGCTGTTTGTAAGTCTGACCCCTCTCATTCTTCAGGCCACTTGCACCCTGCCTTTCACCATGAAATCTTCCAATATTTCCCATTACTCTACAACAACTATCCTGTAACATCCAACTCTCTCCTTTTGCTGTTACTACACCCTCTGCTGCCCAGTGTCCTTATTTATACCCTCAGGACTAAAACTTCAATGGCACTGATCATATCCTTTATACCAAATTCCCTTTGAAGCAGCTGCCTAGCCATCTCCTCCACTGCTCCACATACAATAAAGACATTCTGCCATGTCTACTCTTCCACACTTCCCCAGACAATGCCCATTTATTGCCAGATAGTGTCCAAGCCTTCCCCAAATTTGTGTGATCTGGATCAATTTCAGTGTTTTGGCTCATGATGAGTAAGTCTAGGACCTGACTATTCAAGAATTCAATTAGGAGGGATAGGAAGCTAGGAAAATATGGAGGGGCAGCTTTGCTAGTGCAATCTACTTTTTTTAAAATTCAAGAAAATATAGTGATAGAAATAACTGAGCAATTATACTGTTTATGAATTTAAATTAGATTGCATAGAGGAGTGTTGTCCTTCGTTTCAAGAAATTGCATCTTTATGAAGTCTGGAGAACCTTAATGACTGTTGCAGTTAGAAGTTTGACAAATTAAAGAATGCACTGTATCAAAAATATGTTGAATTTATCATAAATGAAAATATTTTCCCTAATTAATGCAATTAGTCGCTTCATTGCCCTTACATATCCATTTTGTTTCCTTATATCACTTCTCCTACCTACCTCCATCTAACGTTGTAAATGTTACCAGGAGGCAGGAAGAAAAATATTGGTGAAATTAAAATAAACGTTATCACTGAAAAGAATTATTTGCAGTTTAATTTTGTTTGTATGACTGAACACTCCATGTAGCTTCATATAAAGCACTGAACATGAAAAGTTTATTTAGTGAGTCAACTTTAATTTTTCCACAAATCATTTATAAACTGGCTTGAACCATTTTATTTCACTTAGTTAATCAGCTGAGGCAAAATTCAGCAAGCTTTTGCTTTAACACCACAGACATTTGAACAAAACTCCACTGTTACTTACCTACACTTACAGCTCCATTATTTGTTTGTGGCTATTGCTTTCCACAAGTCATTTCTTTCAAAGTATACAGAATTCCACAGAGAAGTTTTTTTTTAAATAAAGCTAAAACCAGGGAGATGTGAAAGCACTGATGTAAGAAGCAGCAATGTGTCATTCCTGTCCCTCTATTGCTTATCGAACACTGTAGTAGTCTGGCTAGTGCTTTTCAGAGAAAAAGTATAACTTAGTGGCTCAGTGGACCCATATACTGCCAAATTTAATACTTGATCATATCAATCAGAAAAGTTTCAGCAACCTCAGCTGAATTAACTGGCCTTGGTCAGGAAGCATACAGATGAATTTAGAATGATTGTGCATAGCAGATCTTGACTGTTATTCAGTGACTTCCATTTAAACAGCGTACCATCATTGATGTTGATTTTAGTGGCGCACTTGTATGGTTCCTAGGAACTGCAGTCAAGTACAGATTAGCTCCTTTAGGAAAGGAGAGAACAAAGGAAATAAATTAAACACAAAATACAGTTGAAAACTATATTAGATTTCCATGTTAATTTTTTTTATTGATTTTTGACATTTGTGATCATATGAAACTGATAGTGTTCAAATGATACTAGTGTATATCTGTCATTTCTAGGTGTTCGATGAGACTGGAAAAGATGTGACTCCTCACCCCCTTGTTGTATTTGACACTGCTTTTACACAAAGCAGGCAAAGTAAAATTTTCACTTCTCAGGACTTACTCTCATCTGACCATATCGTCAGTGGTACGATGTACCAGACAATTGCGAATGCTAGTTTTGCTGGACCTTTTACCAGGTAACATTCTCATTCTGCCTTAATGTACATCTTAATTTTTAATATATAGTTGTGTAATGTTTTAGCACATAACCTAGTTTAGAAATAAGTTTATAAGGTTATAAGGACTATTTGGAGCCATCTTATTCCAAGTAGGTGTGAAAGTGCCAGTCATTTTGCGCATATTGAATGAATCTCACTCCATGTGTCATGACTAAAATATCACAGTATTGTAGCAGCGCTTGCTGCAGAAGTTGTGATGAAGAGCAAGTTTATTAAACTGTGCCATGATCTGGAAATCTATGAAAGGTGATAGATTCTAACCCAGAAGGCCAAACAGATGCTAAGTGGCATAGATTTTCTTTCTGCAGAGAGTTTACAACTATACCAATACAACTGTCTCTCTCCAAGATCCAGCTGATCCCCCTTTATATGTCCAGACTTCAATTAATAATCATCACTTGTTTCTCTTCTAACCTTAGCTACTTGCTATAATAACAGATTTCCCTCTTAAATATTTTTTAATGAGCAAACTATCCTTGAAAATAAGAATGACAAGAAAAAGAAACAAAATAATTATCTTCTGTATCTTACATTATAATGCAACCGATGTTCCATGTTAAATTAGAGAGGAGATGATGGCATAGTGGTAATGTGATTGGATGAGTAATCCAGAGACCTGGGCTGGAGGGGGTTTAGGGTTAGTCTCTCAGATTCAAAGATTCCAGATTCAGACACAGGTTCAAATCCCACCATGGTAGACAGTGGAATTTGAATTCAATAAAATCTGGAATTAGAAGTCTAACGATGACCATGAAACGATTGGAGTAAAAAAGCCGTCTGATCGACTAATAGGGAAACAAATCTGTCTTTCTTACCTGGTTTAGGCACATTTGACTCCATGTGATCGACTCTCAGCTGCCCTCTGAAATAGCCTAGCAAGCCATTCAGTCGTATCAAACATTAAAATGTCTCAAAGGAACAAAACTAGATAGACCACCTAGCCTCAAAAATGATGTTGGAAAACTAAGCCCTCTCTACCTTGCAAAGTGCTCCTTAATAATATCTGGGGCTAGTGTCAAAATTGGAGAGCTGTCTCACAGACAAGTAACAGCCTGAAATAATCACTCATGGAATCATACTTTACACACAGTGTCTCAGACAGCACCATCACCATCTCTGGGTATGTTCGCACCAGCTGGACAGAATTAGCTAAGGTATGGCACGGTAGTGTACAGATGGGAGGGAGTTGCCCAGAGTATCCTCGAAAGTTGCTCCATATCCTATGAAATCTTAAGGCATCAAGCCAGACAGATGCATCTGTCCATGCCAGCATGAATAGGAGTGAGCATGCGCAGTCCTTGTGGAGAGGAAGTTGTATCTTCACAATGAAGCTATGTTTCATTGTTTTGTGGCGCACTATGACAATAATAAATGGCATTGAGTATGAACAGATCTATCAACTCAAGACTATGCATCCATGAGGCACTGTGAGCTATCAGCAGCAGTAGAAGTTTACTCAAGTAACGTCTGCAACCTCATGACCCCAATTTACTGTTACCATCAAGCTAGGGATTCAGCCTTGGTTCAATGTAGAGTGCAAGAGGGCATGCAGGAACAGTACCAGGCATACGTAAAAATGTGGTGCCAACCTGGTGAAACTACAACATTTATGTGTCAAATAGCACAAGCAGCAAGTGATATACAGGGTTAAATTATTTTACAACTGGCAGATCAGGTCTAAGCTCTGCAGGCCTACCACATCCAGTCATGAATCACAGTGGACAATTAAACAACTTACTGGAATAGGAGGCTCCACAAGTATCTCTAACCTCCATGATAGAAGTCTCTAGCACATCAGTGTAAAAGATAAAAATTGAAGTAATTGCAACAATCTTCAGCCGTAAGTATCAAGTGAATGATCTATCTCAGCCTCCTTCAGAGGCCCCCAGTACCATAGATTGTGGTCTTCTGCAAATTTGATTAACTCCACATGATATCAAGAAATCAGAAAAAACTAGCATCTAAGTTCAGTGGATAATAGAGAAGGCAAATAGAATGCCGGTCTTTATTTCATGGGAATGGAGTATAAAAGTAGGGGAGTCTTGCCAAAACTATATAAGGTGCTAGTCAGATCACAGGTGGAATACTGTGAACAGGAAGATATACTTGAACTGGAAGCAGTCTGGAGAAGGTTATCTAAGCTGAAGCCAGGCATGGAGGGACTTTCCTATGAGAAGAGGTTGAGTAGATTAGGCCTGTACTCATTGGAATATAGAAGATTGAGAGGCAACCTTACTGAAATGTACAAGATCTTAGAGGATTTGAATGGATAGATGCAGAAAGATTGTTTCCCTTTGTGCGAGAGTCTAAGACCAGAGGACGTAATCTCAGAATAAGGGTTGCTTGTTTAAGATGATGGGGAGTTTCTTCTCTCAGAGGGTTGTGAATCTGTGGAATTTTTTGCCGCAGGGCTGGATCATTGAGTATATTCAAGGCTGATTTTAAATTAATAAGGGAATTAAGGGTAATGGGATAAAAAGCAAGAAAGTGAAGCTGAAGATTATCAGATCAACGATGATCTCATTGAATGGTGGAAAGGCTTGAGGGGCTTAATGACCTACTCCTGTTCCTTTGTAGTTCTCTTCATAGCTGAAAACTTCCAGCCTAGGACATAATTCTGGCGAATCTCCTTTGCACCTACTCTAGTCCAATCACATCCTTCCTATAGTATACAGACCAGAACTACGTACAGTACTGTAGCTGTGGCCTAACTAATGTTTTAAGCAATTCCATCAAGACTTCCCAGTTCTTGTATTTATGCCTTGACTAATAAAGGGAAGTATTTCCATAGTCTTCTTAACTACTCTATCTAACTGCCCTGTTGCCTTCAAGGATCTATGTACAAGGACATCAAGGTGCAACTGATCTTTCGTACTACTCAGGTTCCTGTTATTTATCATGTACTCCTTGCCTTGTTAGTTCTCTCAAAATGCATCACTTTACACTTTATAAATCGTGAAATACTGGAGTCACTAAAATAGGCACGACAATTATCACAGGTGATTTTAATTTGCATGTTGACTGGTCAAATCAAATAAGGAAGGGTGACATGGAAGACGAATTTCTAAAGTGTATCAGAGATTTCTTCTTGGAGCACTATGTTGCAGAACCTACCCAAGAAAAGGTTATTTTAGATTGAGCAACCTAAGGTTGTATTAAGAGATCTCATAGTTAAGGATCCTCTAGGGGATAGTGATCACAACATAATAGAATTTCAAATTTAGTTTGAAGGAGAGCAACTCAGGTCTCAAACCAAAGTTCTCAAACCAAAGTCCTCAACATAAATAAGTGCAATCACAAAGGTATGAAGAAATGGTTTTCCAAAAGCAGGCTGGGGATATAGACTAAGGCGAAAGTGAGTCGATGAGCAGTGGCAGACATTTAAGCATATATTTCATACTGTTTGGCGAAAATTTATTCCAGTCAAAAAGGAGGACTCAATGAGAAGATTGAACCATCATTAGTAAAGGTGGTCAAGGAAAGTATCTAATCAAAAAGCAATGCGTACAAAATGACAAAAACTAGTGGTAGGACAAAAGATTGGGAGTTTTTTTAGGAAGCAGTAGCAGATTACTAAAAAGAGGGAGAAAATGGACTTTGTAAGTGAAATGACAAGGAATATAAAAACAAACAGCAGGAGCTTCTATGAGTATAAAAAAAAAGAAAGTATTTAAAGTAAATGTGAGTCCCTTACAGGATGCAACTGTGGAATTGATAATGGTGAACATGGAAATGGTAGATAAGTTAATATTTTCCATCAATCTTCATGTTGGAGAACACTATAAACATCCCAAATGTAACAGGTAAATCAGGTACTGGTGGGAGAAAAGTAACAGTCTCTATCATATGGGACAGAATATTTGACCAACTAATTCACCTAAAGGCAGACAAGTTGCTTGGACCAGATGCCCTACATCCGGGGGTTAAAAGGACATGCTGCAGAGATGGCAGAAGCATTGTTTAAAATATTCGAGAACTCACTGGATGCCAGGATGGTTCAAGTATATTGAAAAATTGCTAATATGATGTCCCTGTTCAAGAAGGGAGGGGATCAGGAAACAAGAAACTATAGACCAGTTAGTTTAACATCTGTCATTGGGGAAATGCTACAGTCCATTATTTAGGAAGAAATAGAAGGACATTTAGAAATGCTTAAATGCAATCAAAATGAGTCATGGTTTTGTGAAAGGGAAACCATCTTTGACAAATTTGCAATAGCTCTTTGAAGATATAGCAAGCAATGTTCATAAAGGAGAATCAGTAGATGTAGTGTATTTGAATTTTCAGAACACATTCGATAAAGTGCCATATAAATGGATGTTACACAATATAGGAATTCTTTTTTCCTTTTCACATTTGCATTTTGCCCCCCAGGATTTCCTACCCTTCGTTTTCATAACATTACATTTTTTTTTTAGAAATGTTAAAGTGTTTTAGCAATAATTTAATTTAGTTTCTTCCTAAACATTTAAATTCGGTTTTTCCTATTTCTCTGCAACTCTTTAATCCGGTGTGTGCAGAACTCCTCTATAATGTTCATCTTTAACCCCATTGTTCACAGCAGCTCATTCACAACTAGGAGAGACAAATTTAATTAAAAATGCAAGGATAAAAACTACTTACTTGAGTAGTTCATAATAGTCAGTATGAGGTTAAGATTAAAGTTTTCTTGTGGCGATACTGTGATTCATGTTTTAATAAAAGTTTATTTTCTCCTGTATACTCCAGGTCCACCTATGAAAGTGGTGGTATCTCTCGATCAAGTCGTAACTTTTCCGATTCATTGGAAGATATTGGAGAATCTGGTGTTCAACATGAAATTCCAGGTTTACAATGTAAGATTTATGGCCTCATGTCATAACTGAATATTCTATGCAGTGTTTTTTTTAATACATGTATGAAATATATGTAATATTTTAGTATTTAAATCACTATCAGAACAGCTGGGAAGTGTTGATACAGCTGATACAGCTGAAAGATAGGTATTTTTTCTGTCAATATCAAGTCATTAGCCTCCCTGTTCCTGAATCAGAGTTCATCATAATGACTTTTAGTAAGATGAAAAAAAATATACTGGCCATTATTAAGTCCCTGAACGAGATTGGCTGGGATGTCAATTAATGAAAACTAAGGCTGAAATTTCCTAGGCCCTTGGGACAGGCTGGGAGGTGAGAAGCCTGTCAAAGTGGCAGCTTGGATGCCTACTGGGAGGTCTGTGAATCCTCTCAAATGGCTAATTAATAAACATATCCTGACCCCGTGGGCACTTCATCTGTGAAAGAAGGGCCTTCTACCAGGTAGGAGGGCCCCAATTTAAACCTATCGACCTCCTAGTGGATACTTAGAGATAGTGGAGACTTCATTTTGCGTGTTCTAGAATAATGTCCATCCTTGAGACAGAGGCAGTGCCTTAGAAACCTTCCCTCCCAACACACACACGCACACACGCATGCACATGCACACACACTCCGGACTACTGTAGCTTGTCTTCCTGGCTGTGTCATCCCCAATCTCACTTATTTCTTCCAGGGTATCCAGATATTGAGTTACCCGCTTCTTGGTGTTGCAGCTTCGATAGTGAGCATTGTTCTGAGAAGGTTTGCTAGGACGATTCCAGTATGGAGCGACTGTCTTACAAGCAAAGGCTAAACCAGTTGGGATTCCATTCACTGGAGTTCAGAAGAATGAAATGTGATTTCATTGAAACATATAGGATTCAGAAGGGACTTGACAGGGTAAAAGCTGAGAGGAATTCCCCTCATGAGAAAGTCCAGGACAGAGGGCATATTCTCAGAATAAACGGATGCCAATTTAAAACTGAGATGAGAAAAAATTTCTTCTTTCAAGGAATTGAGAGTCTTTGGAACTCCTTGCCACAGAGAGCTGTGGGGGAAGAGTCCTTGTGTATATTTAAGGCAGAGATAGATAAATTCTCAATCAGTTGGGGAATTAATAGTTTCAGGGAAAACACAGGAAAGCAGATATGAGGAATGTCGGATCAGCCAGGATCCTATTGAGTGGTGGAGCAGGTTCAAGGGGAGGAATGGCCTACTCCTGTTCAATTTCTCACAGTCTTATTACATTGTAGTGTGTGTGTGGAGTCACATGTAGGCCAGACTTGGTAAGGATGTCAGATTTCCTTCTGTGAAAGACGTTAATGAACCTGGTGGGTCAAAAAAAAAAACAAAAATAAGCTGTCCACTGAAGTATTGTTGATGCCTCCCTAGCTGACTCAGAATTGATTAGGGAATGGATTCAAGGGCTAAATGGTCCAGAGAATGGAAACATCATTGAATCATTTTTTAAACAGCCATTTGGTGTATGCTGTGGTGTCAGTTCTGCCTTTGCCAGATATTTTCTACTTTTATTTTCCATTTTTCGTTTAAAAGTTATTATCATTTTTCCTTCCATCATTGCCCCATTGCAGACAAGTCTCTACACAAGAATATTTATCTGAATTCCTTCCTTTCTTCTTTTCTTCAAAATCTTACATTTATGCACTCTAATTTCCAATTAAATGTTTCAAATTCCCACATGAAATGTGAAATGTCTTATGAACCTTAGGAAGTCTTGTGGCATAGTATGTAGCACCTAGTCTTTGAGACGGGAGCTCCAGGTTCAAGTCCCTTCCAGGACTTCATGACCAAGAAAAGTTTTTGAAAACACTGCCAACCAGGTTGATTATCAATCTGTAAATCCTTCCAACATCTGCCAATGGCAGGTGGTACGACTGGGAGAGATTCCTACTCAGCCATGCGATGAAAAAAAACTGGAGTCTCTACTGTCACAATCCACAAACTGGCTTCCCAAGTGGTAAATTATTATTCCCATTGGCTGAGCAATTAATATGGGTCAGATTACTGCCAATAGCATGGGATTTGATTCTCATTCTGGTTAGGCTGGATTCAGGATCTGTCTCCACGCACTGCCCATGGTGGAGATTGCAGCATTCTTGGTTGGACCTATATTTGGGCAAAGAACTGAAGAAGTAAGGTCAACCTTAGATCCTAACCCTGATCGTTATACCCTTATGTTTTCAGATGTACAAATCCGAAGAGAAGGTATACGAGAACAACTAAGTGAAGATGATCTTAACAAGATTGTAGATGTGCATTTGACAGAGACTGAAACATTTACGCTTCTTGATCTTCCTGTTGAAATGATTTCAGTGGATTCAGCAGAAGCAGAAGCCGTCAAGTAAGTTTTTTAAATACATATTTAAATATAATCAACCTCCCAAATGGCTAGATTAATATATCATTAATATAACTAGCCTCTTTAAAAGCCATGATTCAAATACTTTCAGGCAGTATAATCCAGGTCATCACCATGCGCTGCAAAAAAAAATGTTTTTCCTCATGTTACTATTGCTTTTGCCAATCACCTTAAATCAGTCCATCAATGGCAGAAGTTTTTCCCTATCTACTCTGCACAGATGCTCATATACAATTACAAAACTTTCTTTGTCTTTATTACCTAATTTAAAATAAAAAAAATCACAATCAAAATGTCAGAGTGGTGGGATTTGACATTAGAGGTAAAGAAATTGTTACCATGATGTTTAAATATACAAGATGTTACCGAAAGAAATAGAAGGTTAAAAGGCTCTGCAACAGAATTCTACAGCCGTTCTGTCACATGCCTGCTATCAGTTGTGATGGTTAGTTGAAATGAATGCAAACCTGGATTTGAATATGTTGAGTCCCTATCTAAACTGCAGGATCCTTGAGGGTTTTGTGAAGGCAGAGTCTCCATCTATCCATTATAAAGTTATTGATGTGAAGTGGACTTGGCTATGGTCAAGGCTTGCACTGGGTCTGGTGGACCATTACTTCTGCCATTGATATAAAATAGTTAGCTAAACCCATTTAGGTATATGCGCCTATTTTAAGTTTGAAAGCATTTTCAATGATTGCAGATATATTGTGCAACTGCCAAAATGTAGATGTCCAAAATATCTCAATTTTCATATATTTACCATGGAGGTGCTCTGATCAAATAGAGAGTTGAAGTAGGTTATTTTCTTTCAGATGGTTTTTTGGTGCTATGTCAAATAAGACACCAAGCAGAGAGAAAGTATTACAGTATCATCTTTATTGTTCCCAGAATGTGGTTGCAACACAGGGAATGTGTAATAAATATATGAAGATAGATTCCTCTTCTAGCATCTCTTACTTTGAATATGGCTGTACAACACAATGTTTCTTCTCCAGCACTATCATTCAGTTCCTCCCTGATGCACATAGTTTTCATTTATTCAGAATAGGACACTTCTTTACACTTCCTTCTGCTTACAGGATATCATTTCTATATTTTTTCCTTTATTCATTCACGGGAAGAGGGTGTCACTGGCCAGGCAGCATTTATTGCCCTGAGGACACTTATGAGTCAACCACATTGCTGTGGATCTGGAGTCACATGTAGGCCAGACCAGGTAAGGATGGCAGTTTCCTTCCCTAAAGGACATTAGTGAACCTGATGGGTTTTTCCTGACAATTGACACTAGATTCATGGTCAGCATTAATCTTATTTCCAACATCTACTATGGTGGGATTTGAACCTGGGCCCCCAGAACATTATTTGGATCTCTGGATTAACAGTTCAGCGACAATACCACTAGGCCGTCGCCTCCCCACAAGGCTTGCTGCCTTATTTGATATAGCATCAGAAAATCATTTGAAAGAAAATAACCTACTTCAACTATCTATTTACTCAGAGCATCTCCATAGTAAATAAATGAAAATTGAGATATTTTGGCCATCTACATTTCTCTGGTTCATAATGGTAGCCTCCTGTTGTCTACTATCATGTTCCTGCTATTGAGGTGCCACGTCCTGATAGTTTTGAGCTGTAATCTGACTGAGGGTAAGAAAATAATACCTGAAAGTAGAAGTCTCTGCCAAGATTGTGATGGTTTACCACTGGCCTTGAACCCTACCTGCCTAAATTCTAACCTTTGGTTAAAAGTGAGTTACTGCCAAAGCAATCAGCATTATTTGGATTATTAATTCCAGATTATCACTTGTGTCATTCTTCATCATCTGCTCGATGAGTATTCTAATCAACTCCTTGATATGTGTCATTCCAGTTCAGCATAAGTTCCTTAGAAGAGTTGTGAGTCAAGTATGCAAAGCACAACCACAAACACAAAGCATTTTTCGTGTTATGCAGGATCAAAGAGTTTGGAAAGGAAGATATAAAACTGGCACAACAGCGCACAGGAAAGTGGGTACAATTTGTTTAACGTGCAGCTGGTAATCACACACAGGATTCTCTTTTGAATAATACAAGAGTCTACAAAATTAACATATCTTCGAGGGCTATCCCATTGATGTTGTTTGTCCATGTGAACATGATGAACATTTTGTTTTAATAAACATGACATTAGTCCCCTGCTAAGCATAAGCATGAACTGTAGATTAACTACTGTTGCTGATATCCTCAGTTTCAGTCTTGGATCAAAGCCAGAAGTTAAATGTTGTAATATTGCCCACTGCAGGTGTATTGCATTGAAATCTAAGGCAGTGGGTTGCAATTTTGATTGAAATATGTATCACAGGGCACTGACCCTTCAAATGCTCTAGATCTCTGTGAGCTGCAGATATACTACTTGGCCTATGCATTGTATTCGGATGGTAAGGATGTCTGGAAGTCTTCTTCTCAATATGTTCCTGTAGTTGCAGCTCTGTGTGATCCTTTCAGTTTTTGATGCCCTTCTGCCCCTTATACAGGAGCGGGTTCAGAATACAGAGGTGCATAGCAGCAACACTGCAGGGTTGGGGAGAAAACTTGAATTACATAGAAGAAATCTCTAGATGCAGAAGGCTGTGAAGATATCAGGGAGGACGTCAGCCTATAATTTGTTAAAGACATGAGTGTAAGGAATGTTTAGTATTGAGCTAGGTTAGCAGCTCGAGGAGGGGCATTAATTTAAGAAAATAGCATTGAGTGAATGTGCAAAAATGTGCCAAAAAGAAAATAAATTATTGTTGTGCCAGCTGATCAAGAAGCAGTAGTGTGGAGATAGCATCAAAGAGAAAGACTTGATGAGAAGGATTAACTATCAGTAGTTAACAAAGGCAGGCAGGAAAGGTAGCCAATCAAAAACTAAGGCATACAAAGGAGTGAAAATTAGTGGAATGCGAGAGGATTTGGACCTTTTCAGGAAGCAGCAGCAGATGACATAAAAGCTAATAAGGAGGGACAAAATGATTCTAAAAATAAATTGGTAAGAAATATAAAAACAAACAACAAGAGCTTCTACATGTACAGAAAAAAGAATGAAAGTAGCTAAAGTAAGTTAGTAACTCTTGGATTTGCAACTGGAAAATTGATAATGGGTAACAGGGAAATAGAAGATAAACCAACATTTTACATTTGTCTTCACAGTGCAGCAAATTATAAAGAATCCAAAGACAACAGATGGACCAGGTGCTGATAGGAGGAAAGGTCTTGTAACAGCCTCTATCATGAGGGACAAAATATTTAACAAAGTAATGGGAGTAAAGGCAGACAAGTCTCCAGGAACTGATTGCCTGCATGCAAGGTTTTTAAAGGAAGTGGCTGCAGAGATAGTGGGAACCTTGGTCGAAGCATTCTAGAACACACTGGATTCTGGGAGGGTTCTAGCAGATTGAAAACCTGTTAATGCAACGTCCCTGTTCAAGAAGGGACGGAGAAAGAATACAGGAAATGTGAATCAATTAGCCTAAGATCTGTCGTTGGGAAAGTGCAAAAGGCCATTATTAAGGATGAAATAGTATAGCATTTAGAAAAGCTTAATGTAATCAAATAGAGCCAACATAGTTTTGTGAAAGGGAAAACAAGTTTGACAAATTTGCTGAAGTTCTTTGAAGATATAGCAAGCAGAGTTGATAAAGGGGAATTGATAGATGTATTGTATTTGGACTTTCAGAATGCTATCAATAAGGAGCTTGATTAAAAGATTGTTGTACAAGATAGGACCACATAGTATTGGAGATAGTGTTAGTATGGATCGAGGATTGGTTAACACATAGAAAACAGAGAGTTGGGGTGAATGAGTCTTTTTACAAATTGGGTGGAGTGCCACATGGATCAGCCAAAAGTTCACAATTGTTTACAATTTATATTGATGTCACCAAAATAGATGGGAGGGCATTTTTAATGAGGATTTAAGGAATCTGCAAGGGGTTAGGTGAGTGGGCAAAACTTTGGTAGATGAAGTTTAATGTAGGAAAGTGCAAGATCATGCACTTGAGTTGAAGAATCAAAAAGCAGACAATATTTAAATGGTGAGAGACTCAAAAAAGATGCAGCGCAGAGGGATCTGGGTATTCTTGTATGAAACACAAAAAGTTAGCATGCAGATGCAGCAAGTAATTAAGAAGGCAAATGGAATTTTGGTGTTCATTGCCAGGGGGTTGGAGTTTAAAAATAAGGAAATCTTTACAGGGAGTATAGTTTTGGTTCCATATTTTAAAAAATGGATTTTCTGGAATTGGAGGCTGTTCTAAAAAGATTGATTAGACTGATTCCTGGGATGAAGGTTGATTTATCAAGAACCGCTAAACAGGGGAGGCCTTTATTCATTAGAGTTTGGAAGAATGAGAAGATCTTATTGAAACATACGAGTTTCTGGGCGGGGAGCTTGACAGGGTAGATATTGGGAAGATGTTTCCACTAGTGGGGGATTCTCAGACTAGCTGATGTAATTATAGATCAAGGGGACACTTATTAAAAACTGAGATGCAAAGGAATTTCTTCTCTGAGAGGGAATGATTGTTTTGAATTCTCTAACAATGAGTGTTGTGGAGTCTAGATCACTGAAAGTATTAAAGAGATTAGATTTTTGAAATATTGGGGAGTTGATGGCTATGAGCTGGCAGAAAAGGAACTAAAGCCTGGGGCAAATCAACCATGATCTTGTTCAGGCTTTAGGGGCTGAATGGCTGACTCCTGCTCCTACTTCTTATGTTCTTACTTTCGTTCCACTCAACAACTGCTACATTGTGCTCTGTGTCATTTTCCCCCTATCTATGATTCTGCAATTAGCACTGTGTGTGGTTTACTGACCTTTATCAATAATTGTTTTCTCTCACTATGAATATAAAGGACAGAATTTGTACCAGCCATGAAGAGGTAACTAGTGTGGCCATGTGTTGTCGGATTCCCACATGAATGTTCAGCTGTTTCATGGTTTTAATGCCACCGTGTGGCTGATGATGGGAGCACAGTGTAACTGAACAAAAACAAAGGTACACAGCCAGGTGAAAGAGGACAGTCTATGCCAGATGTTTTCCTAGATCGTTTTGGAAATATGGGTCGAATGCTGTTCCAAGAGGAAACAATCTGTGTTGCAGGCAATCAGCTAAATTATGGATGTCAAAGTCACAAGATATACTAATGATCTGCCACTAAGATGATAAGACATAGGAGCAGTTATAGGTCATTCAGCCCATGAAGTCTGCTCTGCCATTTCAATGAGAGCATGGCTGATCTGAAAACATTCAATTCTGTTTTCCTGCCTTTTCCCTTTAACCCTTGATTCCCTTACTGATTAAATTCTGTTTATCCCAGCTTTTAATACACATAATGACCCACTTCAGCAGATCTCTATGGTAAAGATCTCCAAAACAGAGTAATAAAATAACCAAAGTAATAGAAACGTAATGCAGGGGGTATACACATAACTTTTATACCATATTTACAGCAGAAATCACTTAATAATATAGCAACTTTGCCTTAAATAAAACTTACCGGCAGAGATCCTTCTTGCACCCTCAACTGACAACTCAGACATCATGAAGATTGTGATAATACGGTAAACTTCCAGTATTTCAGATGTATAATTTTTGCTGGTTTATCAAGAGAGCCAGTTCATTTAAGGCGCTGGTTAAAAACAAAGTTAGCTATATTTCTAAATGTTCTGCTGTTACGTCCTTTACAATAGATTCTAACATTTTCCCAATAATAGATGTGAAGCTAACTAGCCTATAATTATCTGTTTTTTTTTGTCTCCTCTCCTTTCTAAGTAAAGGTGTTACATTGGCAGTTTTCCAATCCTCTGGGACCTTTCTGTGCTTTTTAATTTAGCATCTAACTGTTCAAAATTTTTCAGTAAAACCTACTTTTTAATTCTGACAGTAACATTGGTATCAATATGGACAACAACTATTGGATTCCTCCCCTCCCTCTTCAAAACCTTCTCCAGACCCAAGGAGATGCCCTTAACTCTGGCACCAGGCAGGCAACACAGCATTTGGGACTCCTGCTCACAGCTGCAGAGAACAGGATCTGTCTCCCTAATTATATTGTCCCTGACCGCAGCTTCGTACTTATTTCCTCTCCCTGCTCAAATAGCTCCCTTACATGATTTGATACTTATGTTAGCTTTTACAAGGACAAGAAGTGATTTCATGTGAATCACATAGCTCCTGATATTTACATGTATACATTACAGTCATAGGCACTTGTGTCTCTTGACTTAAGCTAAACAGTACAGCAAGAGGTCAGAACTCAGTAAGAGGTTGAGAGCTTTATTGATATTTTTAATCAATCTGTTCAGAGGTGATATTACACATCTCTGTCAATTCCAATAATTAAATGTACAGCAGTAAGACTGTATAACTCGTGGACAACACAATATCTTATAAGATCTTGCATATATAAAATTGCCCTTTGATTTATAGGAAGCACTGATCCTTGATTCTAGACAGCCTCAAAGCTGTGGAGGTACCTCCCTTCCTCAGGTTTTTCTTCCTCCTGCAATCAATCCTTTTCTATATTGAAGCATTCAGTCTCAACCAGGGCAACACTTTGAATAGGGTCCATGAGAAAGTGTTTTTTTAACTGGCAGGAGAAGAAACATACCTCTTTGGTTAGGTGAAGAATCATCTAATGTTCCTATTCATGATTAATATCTGGAAAATACACATGTGCCAATTCAATAAAAGTATTATTAAATTTGGTTATGAATTTTGTCGTCAAATAGCCTGCCGACCCCAATCCTTGTACTCACATTTGGGAGTGACCACATTGGCCCAAATCTTTTGATTTGAAGATCATCATTACTGATGCATAGACTAAGGTTGTACATCAGGATCGTGTAGAAGTCTCAAATGCAACTAAGCCTATAATGTTCGCCCAAGATGTTGGTACTTCTACTCACAATCTAGAGCCCTCTGGAAAGGTCACCATCTTTGAGTTAGAGTGAAGCGGCTTCAGAAGGTTCTGACCTACTTACCTTAATGTTAAGATGGGAAACATGACAGGAATTAAAATTTGCTGTGACTCTGACAAACTATTGAATTAATTCCCTACCAATGTTCTACTACCTCAACATACTACAACTCAACCACACCTGACCCAAGGACACCCAAAAATTTGCATCCCGTCCTGAACTCCAGCTCCCCCGATGCCTCCTTCAGAGATGTGCAGGCACTCGACCCCTGCCCCTCACCCAACTCTGATTCTTCCCTGACATCCAAACGACCTAAACACCCTCTCAACTAACCTCAGACATCCCTCTAACCGACTTGACCAGAACCTTTGAGGACCACACCAATTTCCTATGACCCAGGTCAACCTCGAGTTACCCCAGATGCCCCCTCCAGACATGCCACGGACACCCAAATGTTCGATGTCCCAATCAAGCCATACTCTCCTACAATCCCCAATGGACCTGAACCACCATTCCCTCCAACTTGAATTAATTGAACTACAATCACCCTATCCTGATGACTAATTCCTCCTAACTGGACACGTACTGAAAGCCTCTCAGTCCCCATTAGCCCTCATGTGCCAACATACTGACCAGTCTGCCACCCTATCAACCAGGCACCCCGACTTCTGCCAACAACACTCTGTCCACTCACATAGCATCTATACCTCTCAACCACCAACCCTCTCTTTGTCTCCATTCCCCTATCACCCAGTGTTTGTAGTTAAATTTACTCATATGAATTGTGGCCTTTGTTAATTTTAAGGTTACGAAACCAACTGTATATTGAACTCTGCAAAGAGCGAGCTGGCAATGATCGCTACATTGAAAGGGTGGCACAGACTTTCAGCGGAGCACGAAAAACCAAAGAGGTTCAGTGTGACAAAATTAACACTCAAGAAGCAGGTATATTGTTAAACACAACAAATATATTTGTTTTATGTTTCGAAAACAGTTTGAATAGCTGAACCTTATAATGCTAAACTGCTCCAATTTAGAAGAGAATAGGGAAGAAGATTAGATAAACTAAGTCAAACGTTATGTTTTAAGAATCTCTTCAGTAAGAGGATAAGAAGGCCGAGGGATTTAAAGGAGTAAATTGTGACTTTGTACAATAGTCTGAATTGGATGATAGCAAATTGATAGGGTTAAAATTATTTTTGAGGGCACCAATCAAGACACTGCATAACTACATTCATTAAAATCAGGCAAGAAATTGATATTCCCGTGCAGGCAGATTTGTAGGTAGAGGAGAGGCAGAAAATTCCACAGATACCGTACCTGGCACCTACCTGCTTGCCCCTACTGCTATGTCAGTTTTAAGTGTGGCTCGAAAGGCACTGGGCAACCTGCTGCCTTTGTGTGATTGAGGAGCTTAAGTATCCAATTATTGGCTACTTAAGAATCACTTCCTGTCACTGCTATTATTTGACAAGTGGTAGACTGAAGCTGAGAACATGGTGGAAGCCTTGCAGCTAACATTGCTCAGGCAGGGAAGGGTGGTTCTTTAATTGGGCCTCAGTGGAAGCAGAGTCCTTGAATATTTGTAATTCAGAGGTAGATAGATTTTTATAAGGAAAGAGTTAAAAGGTTATCGGAATGTGGAATAATTGGATAAGCCATGATATTATTAAAAGGCGGAACATTTTCAGCAGACCAAGTGGGCTGCTTCTGATTTGCACGTTTCTATTGTTGGACCCGAAGTCCCTGCAATTAACAACCCCACCCCAGCTTAACTTTTTTTGCAGCTTCAGTAACAATCTTCATGACGCACTGCTGAGGTGTCAGCAGGGGCCGACAATCCTACTGGCACAGCTGGGACCCGAAAGCCAACGGCCATCTGGTTAGTTGGCAGGTCTATGATGGAGGACTTCCTCGTTAGATAGTAGCAGAAGTCTTTCCACTTCACACTAAGCAGTTACGACCTTGATGGATGTTAATTTGCTGAAGCACAATTAACAGATGATACATCCATAAGGCTGCTGCTTATTGGATCTAAAACCCAGTCCAAATCTGTTAAGACACAAGTAAGCATTTTAAGATATTAAAATACGCTTAATTGGATGTAGAACTGGGAAGATTAAGAGCAATGTAGGGATAAACCCAGCAATTACAAACCAGTTAGTTTAACTTCAGTAGTGGAGAAGTTGTGCTGAGGTCAAGAGCATGTGGGAATACTTCCCATTTGACTGAATGAATGCAGCTCCAACAACACTCAAAAAGCTGACTGTGATGATACTATAGCTTTAAGAGGTGTATTTTGTCCTTTTTTTGTGAAAAGAGGTCTTGAGCCATAGGTGCAAGCTTTCTATTCAAATCCAATAAAGTAAACAGTTTGTGAGGCCTTCGTTTTTGTTTCTAAAGTTGGAATAATAGAAGCAGCACGAATGGGTGGAGTCATGCTCCAACAGAACCAGGGTTTTAGTTTAGCTTTCAGCAGTTGCTGGAGTTTTCAAGCTGGTCGTGGAAGCTGGCACATCTCTCTGTTACAGCTAAAAGCTTGGGTTCTCTTTCTGGTGTCAGAATTTCATGTGAGAGAATCTGTTTTACTGACTTTGTGTTTGCCAAGGGTGTGTTTATGGGATGTTACTATATTGGAACGGTTGCTGTTTAGTAGCTAAATAATCTATTATTTCTGTTACTTTTTCCAATAGAGTTAAAGTTATACCAACTGTTCTTTCTTGTGTTTGTATTTTAACTGGGTGTAAGAGTGGTGTGTTTTGTTTAAAGCCAAATAGTGTGACCAATCATTTCATTTGGAAAAGTGACTAAACAAATAAAAAGGCCAGTGACCATGCGGGTATTGTTGATTCAAACAAAATTGGTAGGTAGAACTAGTGAAGTATTTGCCACATTATCAGAGCAGGTATCTGGGGAGTATGGTGAAGGGAAATAAGCCAACTTAAGTGCATATGAACTAGTACCAGAAGCCTACAGACAGTATTATAGGAATTTAAGGAGGGAACCTGGCCAAATGTACATGGACGTTGAAAGGATCAAACAAAGTAACTTCAATAGGTAGATAAGGGCACTGAAAATAGATCAGATAAATGATGCTTTTAGAGAGACTGTTATTTTGGAAGTATTCAAAAATTCACTTCCTGAAACAGTGAAAACTGATGTGGAAGAGCAAAGAGTTAAGGCTGCAAAGATTAGCAGCGGAAATTGCAGATGATTATGAGTTAGTTCATAAATCAAAGTTTGGCTTCCGACATCAATTTCTATGTGAGGGATAGAAATTGGGGGAAAAAAGAAATCTTTAAGTAATAAAGGAAGAGGAGATCTCATTGAACGTTGTAAAGATAGTTTACCACAGGTTAAAAAAGAAACCCACGAAGGAGGAAGACAGGTAAAACACCTCAGGTGTTTTCACTGTAATAAAGTAGGACATATGAAGTCGCAGTTTTGGTGGTTGAAGAAAAGCACCGGGGGAGCAGGTGTGGTAAAACAATATATGCCAGTGGGATTTATTAAAGTGATAAAGGAGATCCCACTGGAAGCTTAAGAGCTGCCAAAGAATGTACAGACTGGTCAGGGGTTGTTTAATAAGACTATACCAGATCTCTTTAAGTAATTTACCTGTGTGGGTAAGATTTACTCGTGTACCAGGAGGTGTGCGTAAAGAAATTATAATTTTAAGAGATACAGGAGCAAATCAATCTTTATTTGGAAGAAGTATTGTCAGGAAACATCGTAATATGTGGCATTCATGGTGAGAAGGGTAGTGTTCCATTGTATAAGGTGGAAAATCTGGTGAAAAGTGATGAAGTGGTGGTTGGAGTAATAGGGAAATTCTCTGTTCCGGCGATACAGGTTATCCTGAGGATTGATACAGCTGGATCACAGGTGGGAGTGATGCCTACTGTTGTTGAAAAACCTGTGGAAAATCGGGCAACTGAGGTGTAACAGAAAGTATATCCTGGGATTTTTCCTGACTGTGGTAACAAGGTCAAAAAGCCACAGGAGGCAACAGGAGAAGAAGCGAAAGAATAAAGATGAGGAAGTTGAAGTTCGTTTGTCAGAAACTGTCTGATTAAATGGTTGAGAAAAAAAAACAAGAACAGGTGGAGGACAAAGTGGATATTTTTAGTTCACAGAGGTTAGTTGAATTACAATAAAAAAATTGAAAAAATAAAACAGTTGTATCAAAAAGCAAACAGAGAATGAGTCTAAGCCAAAATGTTACTATCTTAAAAATGAAGTCTTGATGAAGAAAGGGAGACCATCACATATTCAGGCAGATTAAAAATTGGCAAAAGTTCATCAAGTTGCATTACCGGTGGGTTATAGAAAGGAGGTGTTGTGAGTAGCACATGAGGTACCAGTAGGGGGTCATTTGGGAGTAAAGAAAACTCAAGCTAAAATACAAAATCATTTTTATTGACCTGGACTGCATAGAGATGTGGTTGTATTTTGCCTCAGGCAGTGATAAAATTTGCACCATTAATACTTATTCCAGTATTTTTAGAAACTTTTACAAGAATCTTAATTGATTGCATCAGACCGTGTTTCCCGCAACTCATCCCTCACACCCCGTCCCCGCAATAACAACCAGAATCCCCCTCGTCCTCACGTACCACCCCACCAACCTCCGGATCCAACGCATCATCCTCCGACACTTCCGCCATCTGCAATCCGACCCCACCACCAAAGACATTTTTCCCTCCCCACCCTTATGTACCTTCTGGAGGGACCACTCTCTCCGTGACTCCCTTGTCCGCTCCACACTCCCCTCCAGCCCCACCTCACCCGGCACTTATCCCTGCAACCGCAGGAAGTGCTACACCTGCCCCTACACCTCCCCCCTCACCCCCATCCCAGGCCCCAAGAAGACTTTCCACAACAAGCAGATGTTCACCTGCACATCTGCCAATGTGGTATACTGCATCCGCTGTACCCATTGTGGCCTCCTCTACATCGGGCAAACCAAACAGAGGCTCGGGGACTGCTTTGCAGAACACCTACGCTCGGTTCGCAATAAACAACTGCACCTCCCAGTCGCGAACCATTTCAACTCCCCCTCCCATTCCTCAGATGACATGTCCATCCTGGGCCTCCTGCAGTGCCACAACGATGCCACCTGAAGGTTGCAGGAACAGCAACTCATATTCTGCTTGGGAACCCTGCAGCCCAATGGTATCAATGTGGATTTCACAAGCTTCAAAATCTCCCCTCCCCCTACCGCATCCCAAAACTAGCCCAGCTCGTCCCCGCCTCCCTAATCTGTTCTTCCTCCCACCTATCCCCTCCTCCCACCTCAAGCCGCACCCCCATCTCCTACCTACTAACCTCATGCCACCCCCTTGACCTGTCCGTCCTCCCTGGACTGACCTGTCCCCTCCCTAACTCCCCACCTACACTCACCTTTACTGGCTCCATCCCCGCCTCTTCAACCTGTCTGTTTCCTCTCCACCTATCTTCTCCTTTATCCATCTTCTATCCACCTCCCCCTCTCTCCCTGTTTATTTCAGAACCCCCTTGCCCTCCCCCATTTCTGATGAAGGGTCTAGGCCCGAAACGTCAGCCTTCCTGCTCCTATGATGCTGCTTGGCCTGCTGTGTTCATCCAGCTCTGCACCTTGTTGTCTCCTTATAAATTTAACCCTCTAAGTTAGTACAGATTCAAAATGTGATTGAAAGCATGCTCAAAGACAATATAATTGAAGTGAGTTGCAGTGAATGAATTTCAACTGTTGTGATGGTGCCAAAATGGCTGTATTGAGTAGATGGGACAAGCAACTCGCATTTCAAAGATGGACTTACTAAAGTATACTGACGTGTACCTTTATCCGAAAGCGCGAAGGTAATTTTGACTTTCATGACACGGAATGGACTTTACCAGATTAAAGTTACACCACATTTCAAAGGCTAACCAATAAAGTCATTTCTGGATTACCCAATCGTATGCTGGACATAGATGATCTAGTGATTTTTTTTTTCAGTCACACATGACAGAACAGTGGAGCATCTATCAGAATTGTTCGATCCACTTCAGAAGACTGTCTTAGTGATAAACCTGACTAAGAGTAAGCTTGCAAAAGCCCAAGTCAGGTTCCTAGGCCATATCATTGGACATGGAGAAATGGCCCCATGGGATGTGAAAACAAAGGTTATTGGGGAGTTTCCCATGCCATCAATGAAGAGGGAAGTATTGCAACTCCTGGGACTGAGTGGTTTTTATCGAAAATTGTACCACATTGTAGCAGCATGATTGCTTGAATGACTGAACCGTTGAAGAAACGCAGAAATTGTCAGTGGACGGAAGAATGACAGAAGGCATTTGACAGCCTGAAAGCTTTCACAAGGTGGCATGGTGGCTCAGTCATTTGCACTGCTGCCTCAAAGTGTCAGGGACCCAGGTTCGGTTCTAGCGTTGGGTGACTGTGTGGAGTTTACACATTCTCTCTGTGTCTGCGTGGGTGTGCTCCGGTTTCCTCTTGCAGTCCAAAGATGAGCATGTTAGATAGATTGGCAATGCTAAATTGCCCTGTAGTGTCCAGAGTTAGGTGGATTAGCTACGGGAAATGCAGAGTTACAGGGATAGTATACGGGGGAGGGGACGGTAGGCCTGGTTGGGATGCTGTTTGGAGGGGTGGTGTTGACTTGATGGGCTGAATGGCCTGCTTCCACAGGGATTCTATGCTTCTTCTATGATTCAGTGTTAACTACCACCCCAGTGTTAGCGACACCTAATTACGCAAAGCCATTCAAGGTGGTTATTGATGTGAATGTTGGTTCTGTACTCTTGCAACAAGTTAATGAGAAGATAGTGACCTATCGGGTATTTTTCCAGAAACTTGAATATTCATCAACAGAAAGATTCCACAATTGAGAAGAAGACCTTGAATTTGATGTTGGTGTTGCAACATTTTAACATTTATGTTGCCAGTGATGAGTCTGAGACAATTTTATACACTGATCATAAGCCCTTAACACTTTTGAAAAATTTTAAATATAAAAATACGGGTCTGTTTAGATAGCGTTTATTGTTACAGCCATTTCATTTGAAAATTATACATGTGGCAGGATGAGAACGTAATTGCTGACGCGTTGTCACGACTTTGATGAAGGAAGTTGAAGGTGTTCAGTGGCGTAAGAAACGGACTGAAATGGACTGTAGTAAATGTTTACATGCTTAGAATCAATGTAATATATATGTATTGTCATTTTCCAATAGTGTAAGACCAAAGGGTTTTAAAAATGAAGCTGTCTTTATACATTGATTTTTTTTTAAGGTGGGAGGTGTGACAATTCTGTGGCTTTAAGAGGTGTGTTTTGTGCTTTTTTTAAAAGAGTTTTTGAGCCATAGTTGGCGAGCAATCTGTTCTAAGCCAATGAAGTGAACAGCTTGTAACGCCTTGGGATTTTTCTTTTAAAGATGAAACAAAGAAGTGGCATAAATGGGTGGAGTCAGACTCCCACAGAATCAGGGCTTTACCTTAGCTTTCAGCAATTACTGCGGTTTTGAAGCTGGTTGTGGAAGCTGGTACATCTCTCCGTTACAGCTAAAAGTTGGGTTCTCTTTCTGATGCCAGATCGCATGTGCCAAGTGTGTGTTAATGGTATTAAGTATCATTTTTTTTACTAGATACGAATATTGGAACAGTTGCTGTTTGGTAGTTAAATAATCTATTAATCTATTACATTTTCCAAAAGAGTTAAAGTTATACCAATGCTTCATTCTTGTATTTGTATTTTAACTGGTTGCAAGAATAAAGTGTATTTTGCTTAAAGCTATGTGGTATGATCATTGCCCATTCCTCACTGTTTACTATCACTCATACCAATTTTATATCCCTCTTGCTATTGAGCCTGTTATTTTAAGACCAATCATATTCCTCACAAGTCTGTTTTTTGACACTGTATCATATGTTTTCTGAAAGTCCATGTACACAAAATCAAGTGTCACTCTCATCATCTTTCTGTTGCCTTTACAAAAAAATCCAGCAAGTTAGTTAAACATGACTTGCCCTTTGGAAATCCATGCTGACTCTTTCTAATCAACTCACCTTTTTCCATTTTAAGTACTCATTCCATCCCAAGTAATTGCCTCTAGAAGCTTTTTTAAAATTCATTCGAGAGGTGGGTATCATTTGCTCGGCTATCATTTATTGTCCACCCTAGTTACCCTTGACAAGGTTCAGATGAGCTGCTTTCGAGAACCACCACAGTTCATGTGCTTTTGGTGTCACAGTGCCATTAGGGAGGTCAATTCTAGGATTTTGGCCCAATGACACCAAAGGATGTATATTTCCAAATCGAGGTATTGACTGTCTTGGAGAGGAACTTGCAGGTGGTAGTGTTCCCATGTATCCACTGCCCTTGTCCTTCTGGTTGGAAGTTGTGTGTTTGGAAGGTGCTATCTAAGGAGCCTAAGTGAATTTCTGGAGTGCATCCTATTGATGGTGCACACTACTGCTACTGATCATTGATAGTTGAGGGAGTGGATGTTTGTGGATGCATTGCCAATCAAGCAGGCTGCTATGTCCTAGATGATATCGGTGTTATGGATCAGACAAAACCCCCTTCAAATTTATCGAGAAGATAGCCTAAACCCTAATTGTTATCCTATTTAAAGGCAAGGATAAGATGCTATGCTCCAGATGTAAATCAATTGGTGCTCAACCACCATGCAGTTTTAATCAGTAATGTGAATGATTAGAGGTCTTAGTGCCGAAACAATCTTAACCCATTCTCAAACTATAAATGGGTAAGAAGCCCGACTTTCTGGATTGGAATCCAACGTGGAACGCAAGTGTTTAGTGGGCCACGTTTGGTAAGCGGAATCATGCTGCGGGATGAACTGACATGGTCTTTGGATATTTTTCAGGCTGGAGGAAGCTTTGTTGGCTTGCACCACAATTTTGTTCAAATTAGGTAAACTGCTACATAGGATGGAAATGGCAGAGGGTACCATCACTGAAACTGTGCAATCTTAAAGTCAGGTCAGCAGGATTTGGAGGCTTTGGGTCCAGTCTGGTAGGCCTTGATGAGAGGGTTGCAGCAATGTGCTTAACTCTTATCTACCCTCAAGCAAGCTATTCAGTTGCATCAAACCACAAGGAAGTCAAAGCAAAGTGAAGAAACCAGATGGACCACCTGGAACAACAAAGGGACTGGAAACAACAACAACAAACATTGCCCTGTTGACCCTGCAAATCCTCCATACCAACATCTGGGTATTTGTGCCAAAATTGGGAGAGCTATTCACGTTCACGCTAATCATATCATACCTTACAGACAAAGTCACAGACACCATCTTCATCATCCTGCTTATGTCGTGTACTAGCAACAGGATAGATGCTGCAGAGGGAGCTGCACAGAGTACATAATTCAGATGGGGTTGTCTATGCATTCCTCAACTTGAGTTCAGACACCACAATGTTATGAAAGAAATATCCTGCTGATTACCACCTCCGCTCCACCTCCTTGACTCATGAATCAGTACTTCTCCATATTGAACACTGAAAATGGAAAGAGCACAGAATGTCCATAACCAAGAGTGTCTCGGTTGCACCAATACTCACTGAGATGGCTGGATATAGAGGACATAGCTTTGAGACTGAATTTGTGGCAGATGATGAGGAAACTGACAAGTTGGAAAAAATCTACCAAAGTAGATGTTGCAGCTGTATCCATCCAAGACTGTATCAATAGGAGTGACAATTTTACAGTTGAAGATGCCATGTGTGACACTAGCACCATGCTAAATAAGACAGACTATAATTAGATCCAGCAGCTCAAAATTAAGCATCTATGAAACACTGTGGGCCATCAACAGCAGCAGAATTCTATTTTACTACAATCCGTAATCTCATGACCTGGCAAATCCCCAATCTTCAATCAACCATCCACATTTCAATATAAAGTATCAGCAGCTGGCTCTGAATGAGAATACAGAAAGCCGAGAAATCAATTGTGGTTCACTTTAGAGTTCAGGAAGGCATACCAGGAGCAGCACCAGCCATAACCAAAAGATAGATGTCAACTTGGTGAACCCTTTACACAGAACTACTTGCATGTAAAATAGTGGAAGCAGCATGCAGTTTACAAGGTTAAGCAATTCCACAATGAATGGATATGACACAAGCTCTGCAGCCCTGTCCCATCAAATGGTGGATAGTTGGGAACTGTTAAATGCCAAATAGGTGATGGAGGACCCACAAATATCCGCATTCTCATTTATGGGGGAGGCCTTCACATTAGTGCAAAAGACATAGATGAAAGTAGCAAGAACTGTGAATGCTGGAGTCATAGTCAATACAGTGTGGAGCTGGAGGAACACAGCAGGTCAGGCAGCATCAGATGAGCAGGAGAGTCAATGTTTTGAGCCTAGACCCTTCATCAGGACTCAGAGACAATGGGTTGACCAGGGCAGTCATATTTGTGGATTTTGGGAAGGAGGTCGAACCGGGTGGAGCGGGGTTGGAGAATGATTAGGTTGGAGGCTGTGGGTGGGAGGTCTCCTGAGGTGATAAAGTTATGGATGGCCTGAGAGATGATGGTCTGGTGATCGGGGTGGGATCATAATCGAAGGGGCGGTAGGAGGAGGTTTCAGAGAGTTTTATTGCCTGGCCTCCATAATGTAGAGGTCAGTGTGCCATACCACTACTGTGCTCCCCTTTTCCCCAGGTTTGATGGTGAGGTTGGAGGTGGAGCAGAGAACTGCGCATTCCGTGGGGGAGAGGTTGGATTGAGTGAGAGGGGTGGAGAAATTGAGACGATTGATGTTGCGACGGCAGTTGGAGATGAAGAGGTCTAGGGAGGGTAGGAGGCCGTGGGGTGGTGTTCAGGGGAATGAGGTTTGTTAGAGACAGGAGAAGGGGTCAGCAGATGGTGGGTTAGACTCCTAGTCAAATAAATACGCGTGGAGGCGGAGGCAGTGGAAAAAGAGTTCGACATCCAGATATGAATGGAATTCATAGATATGTGTGCACAGGGGAATGAAGGTGAGTCTTTTGCTGAGGACTGACCGTTTGTCCTCAGTGAGAGGCAGGTCTGGGGGGATAGTGAAGACCTGGCAGGGCTTGGGGCTGGGGCTGGGGCTCGGGTTAGGGCTAGAGCTAGGGCTAGGTTAGAGCTGGAGCTGAGAGTGGGGGTGGAGACTGGTTTAGGAGTAGGTGTGTGTATGGGGATGGTCATGTAGGTGGAAGAGAAAGTGACATCGGTGGTGGAAGTGGCACTGTTGGTGGCAGCGGAGAAAGTGATGTGGCCGATGTTGGCAGAAGTCACGTATTCGATGGTGTCAGCGGGAGAGGCCGAGGTGACTGCATGGTTAATGACGCCAGGCAATTTGAGAGTGAGGCCCTGGATAGGGTTAGGGTTTAGGGTGGTGGAGGAAGCCTGTGTTTGGAGGTAAGCACAAGCAAGTTTGGTGTACTAATGGTCCTTGATGTCCGATAGGGTGGAGAAAAAGCATTGGCTGAGGGTGTGAATCCTGCGCAGAATGAAAAACAGAAGAGGTCCCTTGCCGGTCTGGGAGAGAGAGGCTGTGAGCTGGGTAGGGTTGACTGCAGTGCCAGAAGATGCCGGTGCATTGCTGAGAACATGGAGCTGAGGGTCAGAGAAAACCGTTTTTGGAGGCTCTGGATATACTGTAAATAATGGTTGTCGGGGTTTGAGCCAAATTAGATGGTCTGAACATTGTTTGGAGTCCACTGGGGATGATCCGGCTGCATAAGCATGTACTGAAAAAGGAGATGTGGCGGTAGTAACAGGTTTGTTTCAGTTTGTGGCCGAAGAGCTTCAGGGCAGAGGAGAACACCAGTGGGTTGCAGTGGGAGAGAGATCTACTGAGGTCTTTCCGAAGCGAGGAGGACAATTTCTTCAAGATGGGATAGTAGGAACTGCTGATGCTAGAGTCTGAGATAATAAGTGTGGAGCTGGATGAACACAGCAGACCAGGCAGCATCAGAGGAGCAGGAAAGCTGACGTTTTGGGTCTGGACCCTTCTTCAGAAATGGGGGAGGGGAAGGGGGCTCTGAAATAAATAGAGAGAGGGGGAGGCGATGATAGAAGGTGGATAGAGGAGCAGATAGGTTGGAGAGAAGACGGACAGGTCAAAGAGGCAGGGATGAAGCCAGTAAAGGTGTGTGTAGGTAGGGAGATGGGATGGGCAGGTAGGTGGGAGGGAAGGTGGACAGGTCAAGGAGCGGGGATGAGGCTAGTAGGTGGGAAGTGGGGGTGGGGGTTGGTCAGTGAGGTGCGAGGAGCAGATAGGTGGGAGAAAAGACGGATACGTCAAGGAGGCGGGGACGAGGGGGGCTGGTCTTGGGATGAGGTCCTTGAAAAACAAGGACATCTGGGATTTCCATGAGTGGAACACCTCACCTTGGGAACAGATGCGGCAGAGGCGAAGGAATTGGAAATAGGAAATAGCATTCTTGCAGGAACCTCTTCCGCACCTACATTGGCACTATCCCCCACCTCTTCCTCCATTACATTGATGACTGTATTGGCGCCGCCTCGTGCTCCCACAAAGAGCTCAAACAGTTCATCCACTTTACTAACACCTTCTACCCCAACCTTAAGTTCACCTGGACCATCTCTGATACCTCTCTCTCCTTCCTAGACCTCTCTGTCTCCCTCTCTGGTAACCACCTGGAAACTGATATCTATTTCAAGCCCACCGACTCCCACAGCTACGTAGAATACACCTCCTCTCACCCAACTTCCTGCAAGAATGCTATCCTCTATTCCCAATTCCTTCGCCTCTGCCGCATCGGCTCCCAAGATGAGGCATTCTACTCCCAGACATCCCGGATGCCCTCGTTTTTCAAGGACAGCAATTTCCTCTCCACAGTCATCGAAAACGCCCTTGACCGCATCTCTTGCATTTCCCACACCTCAGCCCTCACACCCCCTTCCCGCAATAACAGCAAAGACAGAATTCCCCTTGTCCTCACGTATCACCCCATCAAACTCTGGATTCAACGCATCATTCTCCACCACTTCCGCCACCTGCAATCTGACTCCACTACCAAGGATATATTTCCCTCCCCACCCTTATCTGCCTTCCGGAGGGACCGCTCTCTCCGAGACTCCCTTCTCTGCTCCACACTCCCCGCTAGCCCCACCATCCCCGGCACTTTTCCCTGCAGGAGGTGCTACACCTGCCCCTACACTTTCCCCCTCTCCTCCATCCCAAGCCCCAAGCAAACCTTCCACATTAAACAGATGTTCACCTGCGCATCTGCTAATGTGGTATATTGTATCTGCTGTTCCCGATGTGGCCTCCTCTACATCGGGGAAACCAAGTGGAGGCTTGGAGACCGCTTTGTGGAGTGCCTACACTCGGTTTGTGACAAACGACAACACCTCCCAGTCGTGAACCACTTCAACTCCCCCTCCCACTCCTTGGACGACATGTCCATCCTGGGCCTCCTCCAGTGCCACAACAATGCCACCTGAAGGCTGGAGGAACAGCACCTCATATTCCGCCTGGGAACCCTGCAGCCCAATGGTCTCAATGTGGAGTTTACAAGCTTCAAAAACTCCCCACCCCTGACCTCATCCCAAGACCAGCCCCTACTCTCGTCCTCACCTCCTTGACCCGTCCGTCTTTCCTCCCACCTATCCGTTCCTCGCACGTCACTGACCAATCCCCACCCCCACTTCCTACCTACTAGCCTCATCCCTGCCTCCTTGACCTGTCCATCTTCCCTCCAACCTACCCGCCCCTCCCTCCTCACTGACCAACCCCCATCCCCATTCCCTACCTACACTCACCTGTACAGGCTTCAGCCCGCCTCCTTGACCTATCCGCCTTCTCTCCAACTATCTGGTCCTCTATCCATCTTCTATCATCGCCTCCCCCTCTCTCTATTTATTTCCGAGCCCCCTTCCTGTTCCCCATTTCTGAAGAAGGGTCCAGACCCAAAACTTCAGCTTTCTTGCTCCTCTCATGCTGCCTGACCTGCTGTGTTCATCCAGCTCCACACCTTGTTAACTCTTCTTCAAGATGGGTATCCTTGGAAGAGGCTTTGCAGTGGAGTTATATGTCACCTGGAGCTAGCAAGAACTGCAGATGCTGGAGTCAGAATCCAAACAGTGTGGAGCTGGAGGAACACAGCAGGTCAGGCAGCAGCAGAGGAGCAGGAGAGTCGATGTTTCGGGCCTACACCCTTCATCAGGATGAAGGGTCCTGTCGACTCTCCTGCTCCTCTGATGCTGTTTGACTTGCTGTGTTCCTCCAGCTCCACACTGTATTGACAAAGATGAAAGTACTTGCATCCATTTGTAGCCAGAGGATCCAAATAGGTGATCCATCACTGCTTTCTGAGCACTTCAGCATCACAGATCGCAATCTTCAGCCACTTTGACTCCCTCCACTTGACATCGAAAAACAGCTGAAGGCATTGGATAATGAAAAGTCTATCGGCTGTTGCAATGTTGAGCTCCAGAACTAGCCATACCCCTAGCCAAATTTTCTTATACAGTTACAACACTGACATCAACCCAACAATATGAAAAATTGCTCATGAATGTCCTATGCATGAAAAGCAGGACAAATACAAGCTGGCTAATTACCTCCCTATCATTCCATTCTCAATCATCAGCAAAGTGATGGAATAGATTGATAACAGTGCTGTCAAGCATCACTTGCAGAGGAACAAGCAGTTTACTGACACATGGTTTGGTTTCTGCATGGGCCAATTGGTTCCTCACCTTGGTTCAAATATGGACAAAAGAGCTGATTTCCAGAGGGGAGTGACTGTCCTTGACTTCATGGCCATATTTAACTAAGTATGGCGGCAAGACTGGAATCAATGGGAGTCAAGGAAACACTCCCTGCTGGGTGAAGTTAAACTTTTGTAAAGACCATAAGCTTTCTTTTTTATATTGTTCATTGTGGA